>NC_138874.1:105244895-105653581 GCF_965194805.1 Balaenoptera borealis | reverse complement strand
AAAGAGGCTCAAAAGTGAAAGCTTCTGAAAGACCGTGAGATAAAGGGGAAGTAAAAGAAAAACTGAGAAAGAGAAGGGAAGAGCCCCTCAGTCCTCCTCTTGACCAGCCCCAGGACAGTCCAGGGCCAAGCTCTCACCCCATCACATCACTTCCCACCAGGGTGGGGCTGGCAGCCTGGTCTCCTCGGAGCTCTGCTAGACGTCTGCGGAGCAGTGAGGTGGGGCTCAGATGCTATCCTGACCAGTCTCTGGGGAAGCTGGTGATGGGTCCCCATACAGTGACCAGACCAGACAGTAACACTGCCCAAGCTTCTCATCAGTGAGGTACAGGTGAGGAAAATGGTGATGACTACACCTCCCATGCCACCAGGGCTGTCCCATTCCGCTAGCAGCACCCCAGGCCCCTTAAGTCCGCTCCGCTTTCTCCTTTGAGTCGGCAGGCCCAGGTCCCGGCTTGCTCTCCCCGAATGCCCCCAATCCCCCAAAGTGCCCCCATGAAAAAGCCGAGCTGGAACAGGGCTGAGTTTAATTTGCTTTGAGTTTGCTAATTGAGGGGGAGGACGGTTCATTTCTCCCCGGCGCTCGCCCAAGGCGCGCGTCGGTGCGCTCGGGGCTTGACACGCACACAAAGACTCCAGGCAGCGTGGGCAGCGAGGCGGACAAAGACCACCGCCGACTCGGCTATCCAGGAGAAATCAGCCGGGCCGCGCCTTGTGCCGGGCCCCGCACCAACCCGCGAGGCCCTCCTCGGTTTTGTCCGGGGGGACGTTTTAAAACAAAAGCCTCGACCTCTTTGCGACTCCCAGGAAAAGTGTTACAACTTAATCTGCCCGAAAATGTTACTGTTTGCGGGGAACTTTGACCCCGCCCTGAGGCTCCACGTACAGTAGCGCCTACTGTAGCCCTAAGCCCCCTCCCCGCCCCGGGGCAGGCCAGAACCTGGCCGCCTCGGGACCCTGTTGCGCAGGAAGGGTCTGCACCCTGAGGCAGCCCCTCTCCCGCAGCCTTCTAGCTCTGTTTCTTGGATTTAGGGACGCACCCTGGATGCCCGGCTCAGCGGTCTGACTCTCCGATCCCCTCAAGGGGAGTAACTGGAGCCGTCGGTGTGAGCCTTGAGCCCACGGTGCACAGAGCTCGCCCTAACCCACTCTCAGCTCTCTCTCCAGCCTAGAGCCCCAAACACCCCAAAACCCCGCCGCACTCTCCTTCCTGGATCCCAGCCGTGTACCCCAGACTCTCACCGAAAGTCTCACCAAAAGTGCAGAGGTATCTTAGCCAGGAGTTGCAAGTTCAGCCCAGCCGCACAGAAGGAGCAACTCAGCCCGTTCCCCCACCCCCACACCAGAGCCTCGGGCGAGTCATCTCCTATAGTCCCGTGCTGGAGCCCAAGGAAGCCAAGAGCACCTCAAAACTTACACATCCTGAGCCCGGGCGTGGAACCAGCTCCCGGCCTGTTTGCCGAAAGCCCTCCGCACTTTGCGAGCTGCGTGTGCCCAGAGATTTGGGATGCGGTTGCGGCGCCTGGGCCCGCTCACCTGAGTTTCCGTGAGGCTGAGGCTATGCGCCAGCTGTTTCCTCTCTGCGCCCACCACGTAGTGGTTCTTCTCGAAGGCGTGTTCCAGCCTCAGAAGCTGGGACGGGGAAAAGGCGGTTCGGATCCGCTTCGGCTTTCGGGCCAGCGCGTTGTGCAAAAGGAAGCTCTCCGGACTTGTGTCGTTCCCTGGGGGGGACACAACAGAAGTCCCGTTAAAAAGGGCCGTCCTGGCCAGGTCCGCGCGCTTCTCCCGAGCCGGGCTGACCCGGCACAGTGCTCAGGGCCTCCGCGTACGTAGCCCGTGCGGCCCTTCACACGCGCGAGGGGAACACCGCTCCAGCTGCCTGGCCCGCTCCGCCGGGACCGTACCTGTGCAGCCCCCAGCAGCAGCTGTCCCGGCGGGCCGAGTCCCAAGGCTCCTGACCTCTGCGGGCTTTGCAGCCGCCCGGGCCCCACGAGCCTCGCCACCTCCACAACCGGCAGAGGAACAGAGGACGGGGCGGCAAGGCAGGGCCCGGGGATTGGCGCCCTGGACCCAGAGAGACGGCTGTCTCTTCTTTCTAACCTCTGGGAGAACTTTGCCCCGGGGGTGAGGGGCGAAGAGGCGACGAACCGCTATCCTAGAGTTTTCTCGGGGACTTATTTTTAAAGTACTTAAGTCTTTCTCCTCCGGAAAAGTGCAGAGGCCGGGCGTGTCGTTGCAGCCCGGCCTAGACCGAAATCTCGCCGGCGGGTGCGCAGGGTTTCTGCTGCCGCTGCCTCCCGAGGCCCCGTTCTCCCGCTGCCCTGCTCCAGAGAACTAAGAGACACGAGCGAAGGCATCGAAACCCGGGGAGTACAGAGCTGCGGTCACCCGATGGGACTGTCCGCGGCCCCAAAAGATCCTAGCTACTCCGGGCCTGGCGTGGGGACCAAGAGCGTGGCTGCCAGAGAATGAGGAAAGGGAACCCTAAACTTTTCGAGCAAAGCCAGAGAGTTTCGGATTCACTCATTAGGGTGGGAAATCGATTCACCAAAACCCAAAGAAAGACAAACCGACAGTCCAGGCGGGGATGGAGGCAAATCCGGTCTGGGAAAAAGAGTAAAACGTTGTTTTTGTTTGGTTTGGTTTTTTAAATTATGGAGGAGTGGAATCTACCCCATTCTAGGCTCTGGCAGGAACGCCAAGGGTTAATGAATGGGCAAGCCGCTGGGTATTGATCAGCGGCCTCGGGAGGTAGGTCTTTTCCCCGCTCGGATCGCTAAACTAATTACTTGCCCCTTTTTCTGGAGTTTTAACTCTCCTTCCACCCCCACCCACACACACAAAAAAAAATCCAAAAAATAGCAAGAAAGGAAAACACCCAAACAGATCTCCTCCAGCCCGTCTTCCGAGCCGGTTCATTTCTTTTAAAAGAAAAACAAAAACAAAAACCAGACCGAACCTGCCTTCGCCGTGGCCGCTCGGCGCCCGAATTGAGCAGGTCACGGCGAGAGTGCTGAGCCTCAGAGGTTCCTACCCGCGCGGGTTCCCGCCCCGCCTGAGCCTCCAAAATAAGCAGGATAAAACAAACTCCCAGACTTTGCTCTGGGGACGCAAGGGTCTCTTCGCCGCCGGAAGAGGGTCAGAGACCGAGAAGCTGCAGGTCTAGGATGCAGGGGCGCGGAGTGGATGGCAAACTGGGTCGAACGCAGTCGAAGGCGAACCTGGTGACCGGGCCCTGTCCGCGCCCCTCGGAGCCAGGGCGGCATCGCCGGGAAGACAGAGAACCCGGGGACCCCGCGGGCCACGGATTCCTTGGCGGCCGGCACTCGTAGCAGGCTAGGAAAGCCTGCCTCGACCCGAGAGCATTCGGGGACAACTCCTCTGTCTGCGCCCTTCTCTAAAGGGTCAAGCGGCCGCCGGCCAGCCCCCAAACCGGCCGCAGCTCGGAGACTAGGGACCATGCCCGGCTCCTCGCCGCCCAGTTTCCAAACGCGGCGCGCGGGCGGGCGAACCGGAGGAACCTCCATCCAGGCCTTGCCGGGCGCCCACCCAGAGAAGGCCGAGGGCAATGCGGGCTGCAGAGCGCTGCAGCCCCGCGACGTGGCACGTACCTTGGAAGCGGTGGCCCAGATATCGGTAGCGATGGATGAGCCAGGGGTAGAAGGTGGACGGGTCCCGCTGCTGCGAGGCGAAGAGGGGGTGTGGCGAGTGCGAGGAGGGCAGGGGGTGGGCGGCCAGGGCGTGCGGCGGCGGCACCGGGTGCACGGGCACGGCCGGGTTGGGCGGGTGCGAGACCGCCTCGGCGAACACCAAGTCCGGGTTGGAGTAGACTCCCCTGCCGGCGGCGGCGGCGGCGGCCGAGTGGAAGCCGTTGAGGAACGGGTTTATGGGGCTGGAGTTGGCGTAGCTGAGCGCTGCGGGACGGATGGGGTCCTCAGAGCGTGAGGCGGGCAGGGGACTGTCCTTGGCCACCAGCGACTCGATGGTGAAGCAGCGCTTGGGCGCCGGCTGGAACATGCTGCGCCGAGGAGCGGGCGCCCGGGGCTCCCAGCTCCCGGCGACCGCGGCGCGCTGCCTCCGCCGCCCGCTGCCCGCTGCCCGCGGCGAGAACGGACGAGAATTGGGGACTTGTTTGGTGGGGGTTGGGGTGGGGGTGGGGGTGGCGGTGGGGGTGGGGGTGGGGGAGGAAAGGGAGAAAGAAAGGAAAGGAAAGGAAAGGAAGAAGGAAAGAAGGGGGGAGGGGGAGGGAGAGGCAACGCCGAGGATCCCGAGAATCTTGCACCAAACGCGCCCAACCTGGAGAGAGGGGGAAAAATCCTTCCAGAAGAATTTGCAGGCGTGGATTGGGGTAATTTTTTTTCTTTTTTTTTTTTTTTTTTTTTTTTTTTTGCGAGATGGCGTGGGGGGGATCGAAGTTAGAGGCGGGAGGGGGGGGAGTTTCTCGGGGGAGGCAAAAAAAAAAAAAGTTTTCTCTCCTCTGCAAAAGGCGGGCAGGGCGCCCTAAGTCCAAGGACAATCCATGGAAGTGTTCGCTTCTTCACAAGTTGTGCAAACGATTTGTTAGTTCATGAGCCTAATTAGTGCGGGGATCACATAAACAGCTTCCTCCGAAGCCTGGTAAATGGCTTGATGATTGGTCGCTATTACTCGCCCTGAGGTGGAAGGGGGGAGACTCTTTAAAGTGCGTCAGAAGGAGGCGAGCGCCTGGGAACCCGGAGGCCTGGATCCGGGCCGAGAGTGGAACGGAGTCGGCGCCGCTGCCTCGGCCGTGCCTCCTGCGCCCGCCAGGCCTCCCGGCCTTTCGGCGCCGTCGCCCCGCGCTCCTAGCTCACTCGCTCCCGCGGCGCCCGCTGCGGCTTCTCCTCTTTCGCCTCCTCCTCTTCCTTTGGCTTCTCCTCCTCCTCCTCTTTCTCCTTCTCCTCCTCCTCTTCCTCCTTCTCCTCCTCCTCTTCTTCCTCCTCCTCTTTCCCCACCTCCTCCCCCTCAGCCACCGCCTACTTCTCCACCACCACCATTCCCTCCGGGGCACCCCGGTCCCTGCAGAGTCCCCGAGCGGCGCCGCCTTCGCTGCGGCCCCCTGGATCCCGAGCCTGCTGAGCCCGAGCTGGGGGGACAGACGGACACACTGATGCACAGATTCCTCGCGCCTAGTGCTGTGCCGCTGCTGCCCCCCGCGGGCGCGGGTCAGGGGAGCTGGAATCGCCCCGGGAGCACTCGAGGGTAAGCGAGCAGGGGTTGGTTCCCGGCGAGGGCTAACGGAGCCGTTGGCCCAGACCAATTCCCACCCCCAGCGAAACTCCCGGAGGTTTCCCAGGTGAGGAGGGAGCCTGGCCGGGGATGGGGGGTCCTCCGACCACGCGTAGCCTCGAGGTCCCAGGGTCCCTGAGTTCACGATCCTTGACTCGGCCCGTTCGTTTCCAAGCTGAGACCGGAGTGGACGACCCTGCCCTGGCGGTGGACTTCCAACTTGCCCACAGGCTCTCAATTTTCCTCTCTGGGAGGGTGCTCATCTCCTTCCCCCAGACAGTTCTTTTGGGAACCGGGGGTCCCAGTATCTGGGAATGGGGGTCCAAGGTCAAGGGAGAGGCTGATGTGATACTACTATTACCGTTACGTTGTCGTTATTATTTTTGTTAGTGTTGTTATCGTTGTTATTATTGCTATTATTATTATTATCATCATCATCATCATCACTATTTCTATTATTATTCTGCCATCTGTCGTCCTAGGGGCGGGTTGCTGTGCAAACCTAGGGCTTGCAATTAGGGAGTGAGGATCGCTTCTCCAGTCCCAGGCCGTGTCCGCATTTTCGAGCTTGCCTTCGGTTTTAGGATGATTTTTAGGGCCGAGTTCCCTCGTCCCCATTGGCTCACGCTGCGGCATAATTATGATCACATCCCCCAGGCTGCTGGCGCTGCTCTCTGTTTATTGGTGGTTAAAGATCTATTATCTATTCATCAGCCGCCTCTTTTTTCCTCTTTTTTTTTTTTTCTTTTTGCCAATTACATTCTTCTAAAGTGAAGTACCAGCAGGTATTTTGCACGTTTACAATTAATGATTTTAAAAAAAAATCTGGCATCCTTTAAATCTCTTACTTGGAGGCCCATGTCACTTCGCTTAAGGGTGAAGAAATGCCTGTGTTTGGTGATGAGGTTGCCGTGAGACCCAAAAAAATGTCGATTGGGAGGGGGAGAAGAGGAAAGTCCTGTACGTCAGGCTTCAGTGCCATCAGATTCATCAGTCAAAGGTCCCCAGGTCTGGGGACATGTTCCCCAGCTTTCCCAGCTACCCTATCCCTGCCCTAGGATCTCCCCCATCTGTGGTTTCATCTGCTGTGTTTATGTTTGTGTCAATTTCTTCTTTATTCCAGGCATAGTCTGTGTTGGGGGTGTGGGGTGTGGGGTGTGGGGTGTGGGGGGGGGGAGGTTGGATGGCAGGAGGATCCAAAACCCCTTTCGGAAAACACTCCAGGCAAGAGAGGAGTTAGGAGTGTGTTTTCTGGCATTGTCTGGGCACCTGATCTTAGTGAGGACCCAGCAGAGATCATGTGTGCTGCCTCCCCCAAGCTTCCCAGGGCACACACACATACACACTTCCACACACGAGACAGGCATGGGCCTCAGCTCTGTACTCACGCCCCAAGAAGCCTGCCCCTACCTCAGGCTTCTGCTCTCTGACGCCAGCTCTGGGCAGGGGTCTTGGCTGGGTTTTCACCCTTAGCGGGTTCTCTCGACCTTGCTTTGTGGCATCCCCCCATCCTTTTCCCCAGGCCCAAGGGTAGAGGGTGTTCGATCCAGCCTCTTGGGGTGGGTTGCATTTTGAATAGTATCTCCCTGGGTCCTGAACCATAGACCTCCAAAAATATTGTCCCCGATTCAGAAATCCTTCCCTCAGTTAGGCTGTAGGGACACAAGCCCCACTGTGCCCAGGCCAACAGGGAGCCTGAAGCCACCAGGAAAAGTGGAAGTCTTTGGGCTGTGCTAGCCAGCCAGTCTGGGGTGAAGGTAGAGGTCAGCCCTTGGTTCCCGGAAAGAAATACCCAATTTAGGTGGGTTGTAGATCCCCGATCCTGGAGCTGGTGGAGGAGGACCCCTTTCTCCATGGAAGGATCTCCAGGAGGGCTGGAGGTTCAGGCTCGCCCGCAGGCCAGGCCTTCCAAACTCGAGCTTAGACTACAAGTGGGAAACTGAGGGCACTAAAAGCCCCACCCTGGCTGCTGGGCAGGGAATGGCCATTTATTGCACAGTCAGTATTCGTGATCTTGGCTGGGGGGGATGAGAGTAGACGACTTCCAAGGCAAAGGGGCTCCATTCAGTGTCTGGGAGGTGGGATGAGGCCCGCCATGGTGTGTGATAGTTTCCCCTCTTCTAAACTCTCAGGCTGAGCACTAAAGTGGTATTGGTACCACCTTAAACTCTCCTGTTTTGGCCGAGATGTGTCCGGAGAGTGTCCTAATGAAATGAGCAGTCTGGAGCCCAGACCCTCAGCCTCCCTCCCGAGGCAGGGACAGTCGGCCGGGGCAGAGGGCCCAGGCTGCTCCCAGTGTACAAGAAGCAGGCCACTCGCCTCTTGCAAACTGCCATAAGGGGGCCAGCTTTACCCCCAAAGGGCTCTAGTTATTGGCAGGTGGGCGAGGCTGAGAGAGTCTGGTGGTTGCCTTCTTGGCGGCAGTAGGACACGCCTGTTCGCCGCTGGCCCCAAGCCTCTCCCGGGCCCTCACGAGGAAGAAGCGGGTTTCTAGTGAGTCAGGGGCCGCACGCGGAAGCGCTGGAAGCGGAGTAATCTATGCTAATTCATGCGCCGGGACCGAGGAGCTTGGAAGGGTTAGCTCTGCCAGGCCCCGACGTGCAGGGGAATTAACTAGGAGAGTAACTTATTAACCAGGCTGGCGGGCAGAGGCGCACCAAGGCGCTGGGCAACCTAGTCTGGACTCGGACCCTGAGCTGCCTCTAGACTCTGCTCCTTGGACCCAGCGGCTGCCATTCTCTTTACTTGTGGCTTCTTTAGCCTTTCAGAATGCGGCCCCTCTTTGTTCCCTAGCTGCTCTGGAAGGGTGGGTGTTGGGTTAAGTACCGGTGTGAGCAGTGGGAAGTGGGGGGATTTCTGAGGCCCCATCTTAGAGCAACGGCCTCCCGATCTCCACACCCGCACCCGATGAGGGTTGTGCTCTGTAGATTTCAGAATCTACACTCTGCAGGCAGCTGAACTAGCAGACACATGATGAAGGTTCGAGTCTCGGATCTGTCACTTACTGACTGAGGGAACTTGGGCAACACCACAACCTCTCCCAACCTCCATTTTGTCATCTGTAAGATCACGGCCAATGCTGCCTGCGAGGCCGTGGAGGGCAGGAGGCCGGCCTGTTTTAGGGAGTGATAGAACCCTTCTACTTCCTGATTGTGGCGGCAGTTACACATCTGTGTTTTAAAAACTCATAGGGTTGTACACAACAAAGGGTGAGTTTTACTGTATGTAAGTTATACCTTAGTAAACCTGACCCCCACCCCCAAAGTCAGGCCTGGATGACCTTAGGCAAGTTACCTAACCTCTCTAAGCCTGTTATCTCTTCTGTGAACTCGAGATAAATAATATCTTGGCCCTTGAGGTTGTTCAACAAGATAAGCCAAGCAACATGCTTAGTGTCCAGCATATAATGAATGAGCTATCATAAAAGTAAGTTCCTGTCCTTGATATTGCTGTTATTATTATTACCTACCCACCTCCAGGGCTTCTTGCTGGGCTTCAAGACTGAACAATAAAGTTGTACAAATATAAGCTGCTGTTCTCACACTCCTGCCACGCTCCCCTCCATGCTCCTCCAAAGGCCAGGGACTTCTCTAGGGGGACCCTGGGGGTGAGAGAGGCTTGGATTCCTGGCTAGCGGGAGACATCAAAGGGCAGAGCTTTCTGGTCTTCTCCCATACCATCTGCTCTGAGTTTCCCACCAGGCCCTCTACCTTTGCAGGAGCAAACAGCAGTGCTTCTCCCTCCCCCAGCTCGTGCTAGGCCTGTTTGATAACGGGGGTGGATGCATACCTTCATGCAACCCAGGAGAGATGCCCAGGTGCTGCCTGGGTCACTACCTGTGTGACCTTTACCTTCTTGAGCCTCGGTTTTCTCCTCGCTAAAAAGGAAATACCAATATCTTAACAGCTGTTTGAGGGGAGTAAGTGAGCTAATGCTTGGCACAGTTACCGTTCGTTCATCAAATAGTAATGGCAGCCCATGGCTTTGCACGTCCAGCATACCCGCTGCACTCCGCTAAATCTAGGTCGCGGCGGTTAGGACCCTCCTGGTGAGCCGGTGCCGTGAGGCTGCACTGTGCGCCAGCCAGGCAACGCGAGCAGCGCGGACGTCCGTGGAGGGTAAGCCCTCTCCCCGGGCCCAAGACATGCGAAAGGTGTCCCGGGATGGGGAGATCCTCGGGACCCGGTTAAGAATTCCTCCAACCCACGGTGATTCCCAGTCACCCGGCCTCTCCGAATGCGTAGGGCGGCGGTAAAACTAAGAGAAAAATTAATGTCCTAAAAACATTTTTTTTTAAAATCCTCATGACGGCAAATCCCTTTCTGGTGTCCTCTCTAGAGGCCGCTGGCAGGCGCGGCGACCCGGGACGTGTATCCGCGTGCGCGCAGCGGCGCCTAGTGGCGGGGGCCGGGCGCTGGCCGCATCCCCGCGAGCGGCCGAGCCCGGTGCGCCCGGGAGTGCCGACGTTGCGCCCCACTGCCAAGACCTTCCCGCGACCGCAGTCTGAGCCGGGAGAGGCAAAGTAGGCTCACTGACCACAGAGGAAGAGAGGACGACTTGGAAATGCGTCCCTCCTCCCTCCAGCAGCTCTCCGCTTCGGAGTTCACCACCCACGCTAGAATTCCAGCTCCACCCCGAGTCGGGCTTCCTTCGGAAGGGTGCAAGGAAGGGGGGACGGGTTCTGTTCTAAAAAGGACGCTGAGGCCGTGATCACCTGTGCCAGGGGGATACCGCGGAAATGAGGCCGCAACATCATGCGTCAGGTCCTAGATCCCGCGGCCTGACTACGGGCCCATTCTGGCCTGCGCTGGCTCCAGCTTGGGTAGAGTCCGAAGAGCTGGGGTCTCGGGGTGCAGCTCTCTTAACTTCATGCCCCCTCGTGGCCGGCCAAAGACTCCCTGGTGGTTATTGCTGAGATAGCGATCAGCCGGACTGAGGGGCCGCGACCTGGTCAGGGTGACCGGCTCCTTCCTCCTGGAGCGCGCGGACCCTTATCTGTCCCGGCGCAAGTTGGTTCCTCTGGTGAGGTAAGGCCCGTGGAATCTGAGCGGGGTTCGTTGGAAACCCGTGCGTAACCGTTCAAGCGTCCACCGGGGGGACTGAGCCCTCTCGGGAGGGTTGGACCCTGGTCCAGGCCTCAGATGCCCCAGACGACTGCAGGAACCAGGTGCTGTCCTTCTCCGGATGTTATCAGGAGGCTGCCAGCGTGTGGGTCTCCGAGATCCAACCGTTTTGAGAGCCGACGTTTCAGAGCCGGGAACTCCGCACTGAGGCGTAAAGCCACGCAGGGCTTGACCATCGAATTTACTTCCTTCACCACGTTGAAACTCGTCAATCTCTCAACACACAGGCTGTCCTGATTCACTAATGAAAGCAAGAAAACAGACAAAAGGAAGTCCCGGTTTCTTTCTCCCTCGGCTGCCTTCAAATGAAAGTCTAAAGCCAAGCAAGGACAGGCGTGGGGCAGACTGACTGACACAGGGGCGCAGGAATTAGGGAAGAAGGACGCTCTTGCTCAGGTGACTTCCTCGGGCAGGGGTGGAGACAGCTCGGTCTCCCCTGCACCCTTCCCGCTGGTGGGTGGGTGGCGTTATCGCTCTCCCCTCCAACAGTCCCGAAAGCTTTGGTTTCACTGGGCCACAAGGTCACCGACTGTTGCCCGGAGCTCCCTGCCATCGCATAAGATGACCTGCAGCGGGCCACAGGTACTAGCATGGGAGGTGGCGGGGACGCATCTGCCGGCTTTTCTGCCGCCTTCTCCGGCATCTTTTCGTTTCAGACTCTGCTCTTGCCAACGGTCGCGGGCCTTGTAACTGGGGGGTCCAGTCCTTTAAGGAGCTCCTTGGGGTTGTCAGCAGCAAGCCACCTTTGAACCTAGGGGCAGTTTCTGAAACCCTGGCGTCTCACCAGTCCCTCTCTCAGGAGCTTAATTGTCTTTTATTTTTGTACTTCCCCATTTTCTGGACTCTGGAGGCTGGACTAGGGCTTAGAAAGAAGATCGTGGTCATTTGAGGAAAGAAACTGGAGGCTTTTTCTCTTGGACGATGCAGCTCTCCAAGAAACTTGGGGAGGCTGTCAGGAAGACTGAGAACAATTCCTCTCCCTGTAACGAATTTTCGCTTTTAAAGGCGTGTTTACTCACACCCAGTTCTCAGTGAACCTCATAATCTGGTGTGGAAGGAGTCATGATACCCATTTTCCAGATGAGAAAATCGAGGCTCAGAGAGGTCACTCTGCGAGGAGCCTTGTGACAGCCCCGCCTCCACCCCCAGCTCCCCCCGGTCCAACATCGCCAGACCCCTGCATTCAAGCCAGTGAGAAACGGTGGCGAAGACGCTGTTGGCTGACGGGGTCCAAACCACCGCACGCAGCGAGGCTCGTCCAGGCGCCCCATACCCTGTAACTCCATCACTTGCCTCGAACCCACTTGGCCACCATTGTCCTCCAGGCCACTGTTTCCACCTTAGGCCTCGCCCCATGCCCTTTTACTTCTTCCCGGGTAGCCTCCTGCGGACCCAAGCCCCGGGTTTAGGACCAGAGGGTCGACGGCCTCACTGCGGCCAGGAACCGAGGAGCTGACAGGGCAGTACTCGGAGGTCTTGGCCGGGACTCCGTGCGCTCCGCACCCTCCCGTTGCTCTTCAAAGCGGCCCTGAGACCTCCGGGGATGCCAACAGAGCGGCCCTGCGCCGGCGTCGGGGATGCCAACAGAGCGGCCCTGCGCCGGCGTCAGGGATCCTGGAGCGCGGCCTGAGCCCCCCTCGCAGCCAGCAAGGCGCCCCGAAAGTCCCTGGCCCAGCGATCTCTGCCTCCCTAGCTCTGCCCAGCCTGCGAGGAGCTGGCCAGGGGACAGAAGAGTGGCCAGGGGCTGGGAGCTTCCGAAGAGGCACACAGAGAGGGTCTGACCTACCCCCTTCTGAGAGACCGCCTCCCGCAGCCTCTGCCCTGGCGATCTTTACGTACAGGCGGCCGCAGCGGCGGCCAGGCCCTCCTCCCCCCACCCCACCCCCGGGACAATCGGGAAGGAACCTTCTGGTTAGGGCCCCGAAGCTGCATGGCCCCTCGCCACAATCACATTCAGGGGACCCTAGCGCTCGGAGGTTGGACACACTCCGCTCCCCTATTTGCGTCCCTTCCGTGTCTGGGCGTAGGGACCCAAGGTGCGCCCCCGCTTCCGCCAAGACCCCGCGAAGCCCCTGGCGGCTGGAGGCGAGGCCGAGAGAGGGTCCCTCCGGGGGCCTGCAGGCGTCCGAAGCCCGGCTGGGTCCCGCGTGTCCCCCACCCCGCCACACCCCCGGCGGGGTCCAGGAGAGGCCCGGCCGCAGCGTCCCTCCGCTTAGCCCGGCCGCCGGCGGCTCGCCGGGGGCTGCGCAACAAAGGGTGGCATCGCGGCGGCGCGGGCAGGGACCTCATTGGTTCAATATTAGCTTTTCATTCCAGTCTACTGTGCCCATCTGAGATAATATTGACTCTGAGGTGAGAGCCCACAGACGACAGGGCTTGTCTAACACTCCGCGGCCGGGCGCTCGAAGGGAAGAGAACCAGAAATGAAAAGTTAAAGAGACTGCAAATAAAAGCTCTGGCGCGGCGGCGGCGCGCCCCGGGGCTGCGCACGGCGCGGCAGCCAAGCGCTCCCCCCGGCGTGCGCCGGGGCCTCCGACCCGGGAACTGGGGGTCGGGAGAGGGTCTTGGGGTCCGGAGGCCGTTCTGAGGAGGGGCACCGCGCGTTCCCATCGAAAACTGCCCTCATTTACCACACAACCCCATCTTCCAGACAATTGATTTTGAGGTTCCGCTCCTGGGTAACTCTGGAGAAAACAAATTCCCGTGCACATTGTTTTAGTTTGCCAGTAAGCCACCTGAGATATTTTCCCCACTTAAACGATGTGATTTCTTTAGGGTAACTTCGCTGTCAGATTCTTCTATTTCCCCAGCACCAGAAGAGTAAACACGCGGAGCGATGTTCGATGGTCGTTAGGCTGCATTACTTGCGAGTGCGCGGTTAATATCAAATTTCTAACTGCATTTTGCTTTGCTTTGAATCGTTTCCCTGCAGCCCATCCTCGGGTTTCTTAATCGCCTTTCTAACCGCAACTTTAAAGGGCCTCTGGAACGTTCAAGTCTTGCTTATAAAGATCCGTTTCAATTTCCAAATTGCCTACGTTGGAAAATGGCACTTTAAGTTGTCTTAGGTGTCTGAGAAAGAACGCTCGCGGGCCCAAACACCAAACGCTGAGGGCTTGCAGTGATCCTGGGAATGGATGCCTTCGGGTCTCCTTTAGGAAATTTGTGTCTCCCCCTCATTGGAGTCTGACCTCCGTAAGAGATGGTCTGTTAACTCCGTTACTCCAATAAGGAGCTGGTCGTTTGGAATCTTTACATCTACCCCAACTCACTTGGATGTGTGGGGAGCTGGGATGCGGCAAGGGCCGGGGTGGCGGCACCAGCATCAGGGGAACCGTTGTGTGCCTCCCTCTTAGGTGCCCTGTGCTGAGCTGAGGATCAGCGATACCGACCGAGCTCCAGCACCTTGGATATTTCAGAGGAGGACATTCTGGTTAATATATGTGGTCTATAATATATTTTATATATGGCCCGTGTGTTTTATATATTATTTAAAATAGAATCTGTATTATACGGTTTCATCATATTGTGCAACTGTTTAGTATAGATTTAACCTCTAATTCTAATATTACTTGATTACATTAGTTACTTAACATATTTTTATACGTTATATATTATACTGTATGTGTAGATAGTTCTGAATATATATATGCACGTATAAATATATTTATTTAATATATATGTGTAAAAGTATTTGAGGGAGCCTTTAATCTCTCTGCAAGTACATATTTGATCGTTTTCATGCAACGTTTTAGAAAAAAATCCTAATCGAAACCACTTTGACACCAGCTATGTCTTTATAACAAACATCCTGAGGTCCAATTTCAGCTCCAGGGACAGGCGGGGCAGGGGCAACTCTGTCATAAGGGACAGCAGGTCCTCTCTGGAAAGTGGTTTTCCAAATGCCCATTCTCTGGGGACAGAGGAGACAACGTTCTGGACCTGGCGGCCGCCTCCTCTCCCCGCTCGCATTGTGGCGGTTGTTTTGGTTTTGAGAGGCTGTTTAGAGGCTCCGATGGTCCCTACACTGACGTCATGAATTAAAAATGAATTTGGGGAGTGCAGCATGTGCTCAGCCGAGGCGTCTGGGAGAGCAGCGAGGGCCTTTCACCCTGGGTTCTGGGCTCCAGACGCCAGTACGGCTCCAGCACAGCGCTCCGGCTCACGCGGGTCCCGGCTCCAGCCTGCGCCCGCCCTCCAACCCCGCGTCAGGAAAAGCTGTCCTAGGCTTGGACCGCTTGCATATCAGGTGGTCCCAACTACAGCCTGCTTCTAACACCGATTAAGAGCCGAAGAAAGCAGGCATTTAGGAGCTCCCGCAGGAGGGCAGGGGCCAGGTGGAACAAAATCGGGATTTCAGAAGTCCGCAGGTTATCGCCCCCCGCGCCGGATATCCAGTTTATGGAGGGGGAAAAAAGATAATAGAAGTCAGGTACGGCCGACTAAAGCATCAGAAATGAGAAACGCCTAAACTTTACAGCCTGATGAACAGGAGTCTACTTCTGAGGCCTGGGAGTCAGGAAGAGAAATTGGAGTGGAGGGGAGGGGAGTGGAGGGGGAGGGGGAGGGGAGAGGGAGGGGGACGGGTGGATGGGGAGGAGGGGAGGGGAGGGGAAAGGGGTGGAGGGGAGGGGGGAAGGGGGAGGGGGTGGGGGAAATGGGGTGTGCGAGGAAGACTTAGAGAAAGGGCAAGAGGGGTCAGAGACCACCAGGATGCAGCCGGCGGTGGGCTGTTTATTTCTTGAAAGCAAACCCCCCAAATGGCTACTTGGTGAACACCTTGTAGAACAAAGCAATGAAACTTGGCTAAAATCTGACCAAGAGGTGGGGTCCCACTTCAGGCAAAACCCCAAGTTCAGTGAGACCCAGAGCCCCGCTCTGATCTGGTCCAGTCCCCAGCCTTGAGAAAAGGTTTTTGCAGATGTGGAAGAGTGCAGGCTATGCCCACGCTGCTCTGTCCCTGGCTGGGCTCTGGGGTATATGCTAAGATGAGCTGGGGACCAGGAAGTGGGAAACCGGCTTCCTGTTGCTAAAAATAAAACAACTGACCCCTCTCCCTCCCCATGGCTGCAGTCTCCGAGCCTGGCTGCCTAGGGAGGCATCTGAACACCCACAGGATGCCAAGGCTTCCAGATGAAGGGTGGATCACAGTGCCAACCATGTGGGTATGGATCTCCCCCAGATGGACTTCAGCACACCTGGCCCATCTGTAGCGGTTCCTCCATCCAGGTGATCCATCTTGCCCCTGCCCAGGGTGGTAGAAAACTTCATTCTAATTGTGTAAGCATCAGAGTTCCATATTTCTGCCCCTTGCTCGGAGCCCCTATGATCCTGGTTAAAGGGTCAGCTGCTCAGGTGTGCTGGGAACAAGAGAGGGTCTTTTTCATTGTTCATTTTCCACCAGAGCATCTTACATGAGAGACAGTCCATTTTTATCACCCATGGCACCTGCCTCGGATACTGTGCTAAGCACTTATCACGATCTATCTCACCCAGTCCTCCGAGCCATCTATCAAAATATCTCTTCTCACTTTTCAGATGAGAAAACTGTGGCTTGGAAATGTTAAGGGGTTCACCCAAGGTCACACACACAGCTAGTAAATGAAGGGGCCTGGATTCCAATGCAGATCTATCTGATTCCAACATTTCCTCTCCCCACCAACTCTTATTTCCTATCAAAATGCCCCTTTTTTCCCAGTGAGGGAGTCCCACAGGGTAAGAAAAGAGATAACACTTTGCTCCCGAGTCCTCCCAAAAATCAATGACCAGAGGATACAGAGCCATTCTGTCTCCAGCGCATTTATTCCAGGTCAGGAAGAGAGAATAAGCAGTTGGCACATGGGTAGCATATATGGTTTACAGAGAGCTTGTTCACACACCTCACGTCAATCACCTCTCTCACCAACCCCGTCAGAAGGATACGGCCATTATCACTCCAGTTTAGAGAGGCAGAAACAGACTCAGTGAGGTTGAACTACTTGATCACTGCCCAGTCAGTTCTCGCAGAGCCCTGGCACTGGCCTGGGCCCGCCCATTCCAAGCCTCCCAGCTCTGCAGATACCACATATGGGACCATTTAACCAACGGAGTTAGGCCTTGCGTTCTGTTGTGAAATTGCTAGGTTATTTTCTCTCTGTTTTAAATGTTTCTGCAAATGTTATTTTGCGATTCAAAGCTTTCTCTTCATTTATGCCTCTCTTATACTCATTCTTTCTCCATGTATGCACCAATCTGTATTGCAGAGCCATCAAGGAAACAGAACAAGGAGTTGCCCCTTATCTGAGTTCAAATGTTACTCGGAGACCACAGTGTATATATTTTATCTACAATTTTTGCTCTATTATTATTGTATCTTTTGCTCTGTTACCATTTGCCTTACATGCATCACTCAAATGTGTGATCAAGAGTTTAAAATTGTATGTGTGTGTATCTTTTCATGACTTTAATAGTATTTTTAACCCTTGCTTGGACAATGATTTTCTTTGCTAAGATTTAAGGGAAAGAGTTTGTGGTCGGAGGAATCCTTTGATCAAATAATTCCATATCCAAAGGGATAACTGAGACTCCAGATAGGAAATGGCTCAAGGTGTCTCTGACCTTGAGATGATGTACCAAGTCCCCTGCCACCAGCAAGAACCTTTCTAGGGAAGGGTGTTCTCAGCCTTCAGATGGCCAGGGCTCCATCCCCACACTCATTCGGAACCTCACTTGTTCACTCTCCACAAGAGCCATGGCCACACATCCCATGAAAAAACTTTATTTGTTCTCATTATCATAAAATTATATGTATATCTGTATGCTAGACTAGTAGACTAGAATGTATAAAGAAGATAGTAACAATCATCTAAATTCCCCCTGGCCAGAGGTCACCACTGTCAAACATTTGGGATGTTAACTTTTGACACAAAGGAAGTTTATGTTTACACCTTTTCGTTATTGGCGTTCTAGTAAATAAAGGAAAGGAAAGAAATACGCTATATGATTCTGTTTACATGAAGTTCACAACTGGATCTAGAATTCAGAACCCTCTGGGAGAGGATTCACTGGAAGGGAGCACAGGGGAATTTTCTGGGGTCCTAGAAATGTTCTATATCTTGATTTGGGCCATGGTAACACAGATACATACAACTGCCAAAACTCATCGAACTTAAGACCTGTGTATTTTACTGTAAAATTTTATACCTCAATAAAGAAGAAGAAAGAAAGGAAAGAATCCTGGACAAATATGGGCTTGGCCAAAAAGTTCGTTCGGTTTTAAGTAAAAAGACACATTTTTCACTTTCACCAAGAATTTTATTGAACAATGTATTCACTAACCAAATGAACTTTTTGGCCAACCCAATACTGTAGCAAAAGACCAAACTGGGGAGGTGGGGAAGGAGGAGGGAAAAAAAAAAAAGCCTGAGATGCTGAGCTAAGACGAGCCACACACAATACCTGGAACTTTACAGAGGAAGATACCAGGCTTGGCCCCCAGTACACCAGCCTCTCTCAGCACTGCTCCCCTTTTCAGGGCTGCAGTTAAATCCAAGAGGGCTGGATCTTTAAGAAGGTAATACAATCTTAAGATCCTGCTAGGGCCCACCATCTACCAAACTCTCTCTTCTCTGATGCTATTACTTCCATGTTTGTGGCGAGGCACTGTATTTCCTGATGGGGGCAGGGGAGGGGATGGGTCCCTTGGAGCCTAACAAGAATCTGCGCTTGACTCAGGAAGGAAGGTTGAAGGTCTTAACTTTCCAATAGATTATATTCCAAAAGTTTCTTTCTTAATCACTATCTAGGACTCAGAATGTTTGTGTCTCATAGAAACAGTATTATAAATGATGGTCCAAGTTCCAAGTTTCTCCTCCCTAAATATCTATTAAATGCCTACTCATAAGATATAGAATTTTAGGCTTGGTAGGAACATAAGTACAGTGAATTATAGTGGTTGTGTGCCATGTAAAAAATGGGAAGAAAGCAAAATTCTTTTCTTTTTCCAAAAACATACATGCTATCTGCCAGGCACTATGTTGACATTTAGGATTCAAAATTTTTTAAATCTCATGATATCTTCCCTCAAGCAGCTCATTGTCTAGTGGAGGAAGACTACCTTGTAAATAAATAAGTGCAATAAAATCTTATATGTGTTTTGATAGAGGTTGTCATAATTTTAAAAAAAACAGAAAAATATAAGTGAATGATAGCTGGCAAGGGAAAACACATTTTGAAGCAGGCAGAGTTGATGGGATAAAGAATTAGATGAAGACCTATAGAGAGATTCTAAGGGGTCATGGGGCACTTTGAAGGTCAATGGCCCTAAATCGGATTCTACTTCAAAACATGTTTTCCCTTTTCACTGCTATCAGAGGATTATAGTTTGACTTCTCAGTCATGATTGGGGTTGGTTGGTTGTCCTTGACTTTCAAATTATTTGGAGGGAGTAGAGAAGGGTAAGACTTACGATTCCAAAGAGAAAAGTAAAGAAAATTTAGAAGGTATGTAAACCTTGGAGGATTGTCAGAGGTAGATATGACCCGGTAGTGATGGAGGAAAAAGCATAACCCCCAACACTGGGGAAGAAAGAAAAGGCCATTGCCCACACCAGCTACCAGATGGTGAAGTTGGCTCAGGGCAGTTTGGTTGCCATCTTGAAAGCAGAGTGGGCCAGGAGGCCCTGTGCCCTCACAAGTATGGGACCACTTAAAATTTATAGTATTTGGGGATCATTTATTCATTCAACCAGTATTGTGCATTTACCATTTATAAGGAAATTTGCAATTGACTTGCAATTAACAGGATTAAGAAATTTAGTGAATTATGGCCCTTGCCTTCAAGGGCTAGTTGGGGAACTAGAGAACTATTATTTAATGTGCCCAAACATGAAATGTTTTTTCACCCATCAGTAAGTTGGGGGTAATAACAACGCAGGATCTACTGACCTCACACAATTGTTCTGAGACTAGAATATGATTAGGGAGTAAAAATGTCTTTGTAAAGTGCAGGTGTTAGGTATTAATCATGAGAATGGTTTTCAGCTGTGTCCTCCCCTTGCGGTCAATTATTCATTCAACAAATGTTTATTGTGCACTTATGCTGAGCAGGCACTCTTCTGGGTACTGGGAACATAGCAGTGAAGAAAACAGATAAAATCTCTGCCCTCTTGGAGCTGACATTCCCCAACAGGGTATTCTGCTGACATGAATAAGACTCATCAGTCATGTGAGAGAGGCATAAAGCTTAAGGCTTGGAAAATTGAAGAATTGGAAACAATCTAAGTATCCCTTAATGTGGGACAGGTTTTAAAAAATTATGATGCTTCCATACTGCTGAAAACTGCATAGCTGTTTAAAAAGATGGAAGTAGCTATCTGTATATAGTATTATAGAAAGAATTTCAAGGCCCGTTGAAGGGGGGGAAAGCAAGTTCCAGAATAATACATAATATGATCCTAATAATGTTTCACATAAACACTACCTATTTGTGTTTTACTCACATTCTAATATATAGTTACATGTGAATACTTAGGTGTAATCTCAGAGAAAAGTTCTGGAAAGATACACAGCTGACAATTGTGTTATTTCAGGGGAGGAGAGGTGACCTGATGGGGCATGGTGTGGACCGGGGACTTTTACAATTTACGATGGTAATTCCTGACAATGAGAGTGCATTCACCTATTGCTTATGTAATTAAACAAGGAGACACACGCATGTGGGTACAACTGAGTTATAGCAATATAATTATGGATGACAATTGTTACTCTTTTAATCTCCTATAATGTTGTTTTAATATGTCTATAGAGACATATACACATATAGATGAGATGATGCCAAAACATAAAAGGTGGAATTAAAACATGGTGTCCTGGCTCAGAAGTCTTGCCTCTCCCCACCCCACCTGCAGTTTATAGTGAAACCTTTTTTAAGAGCATCATGGGATGTTGGGTAGAAACCCTCGATCTCCCAGTTCTGAGGCACATGTAATTATTTCACAGTTAAGTAGCCTCAAGGATCTTTGCAAAAGATATGATTTCATTATGAGAGCACCATGCATCTCCCAGCAGCAATTGAGCTTCAGCTGGAGCCAATGCCAGGGTTCTGGTATATGATGGGTGGATCCCAACAGGGTCCCCTGGTTCCCAAACCAAGCCAAGTGAGCTAGCCCTAGCTTCAGCTGATCTCTGAAAATCAGCTCATGCATTCCGGCTGAATCTGTTCCATTGTCTCTCTCTCTGTGACTTTAGGCAGGCCTTTTGCTGCTTCTGGGTTCAATGGCGAGAGCTGAACTGTATATCCTATAACCTCATTTCCACTCCTAAACTTCTGATTTCTATTATGGCAAGTTGTTACAAGAGGAGACCGCATTTGTTCACATGCACCTGCCATGTGCTGGGACAGAAAAGGCAAGCAAAGTCCTTGGCCTTAAGGAGCATGTTGGAGTCAGATTCTTGGGGATGTTGAAGCTGATGAAACTGCCAGGAAGGTGGACTCAGAACAGAAGCATGGAGATCCTCCTCCACTTCTCTGCAGTCTCTGGCTCTAAATCTCTGGGATAAAGCTGGCCTCTGTTCTTCCAGCCCCTTCATTCAGAAATTAAGCTGGCAGTAGGGCCCCTAGCCACGCTGGGTAGCTTCAGGACCTAGAGACTAACCACATCCATGTTACATGGGGAAAAAGGAGTCTTGGTGGGGACAGGGATAGCCTGAGGTCAGGGTGATCTCTAGGAGGACTGGAGATGGGACCCAGGTCCTTACAGCCAATCCTCTGATTCAGCAAACTCTTAGTGAGCATCTACTGTTTGCCAGGCACTTTGCTAGACTGTGGGAGCACAGGTGTGAATCGATCAAACCTAGGGCTTACAGAGCAGGGCTTCAGTGGTTAGAGGCCTCTCCTGGGCAGGACAATACCCTCGGTTAGAAACCCTCAGATCTGTGCCCTTCTCCAGGGCCCCCCAGAGAATCAGCACATACGGTCTTAACGACCAAGGAGCAGAAAGCTGCTGGCGGAGGCCCAGGTACACTATACACTGAGTCAGGGGATAGGGATCAAAAGTCATCCTAGACTGTGCCCTGGGTCCCAGCCAATCTTGAGCAAAGGTAACTTGCTTCCATGGGCCAAGGGTGGGTGGGTGTTTTCCCAGAAGAGCAGAAGCAGCATGGCCAGAGCAGAGCATCAGCACCAAGCTGACCCAATCTCTCATTCCCTTTCCACACCTCCTAGCTGTGTGACAGGCCAACAGCTCAACCTCCTGAGCCTCAGTTGTTTCTTCTGTAAAATGGGAATGATAACAATCCCGCTGATTCTTCTTCCTTCAGGAGATGAAGATGGAGATCAAATGAGGTAACGGGTGGAAAATAAATTATCAAGCACTTTAAGCTACAAATTGATGGTGTTGTACACTTTGAAGCGGTGAGTCTTCCTGCTGTCTCCCCTTTACGTCTCCCACCCCACCGGGAAGAACCCTTTGCCACGCAGCTGTGTGAGGTTTCCCAGTGTAGCAAGTGCGGGAGCTGTTGTAGGGGAGGAGGAAGGAATTCTTGGCCTGCTCATCGCTTGTGGGCTGGAGGGTCGTTCCTGAGCCCGAAGATTCCCTCACAAGGCAAGTGGGCAAGCTGGCACTGGCCCTGGCTGAGCAGCCCCTGGAGACAGATCTGGGGAGGCCCCATCACTACTGGGGGTTCAGACCGCACCCTGAAACCCATTAAACTAATGCCTTGTACGCCTGACAGCTGGGGTCAAGAGACGTTTTCAGGGCGCTTACGGGCTCCTCTAGGGGAGAGGCTATGCCTGGGTCCGCGGGCTCCTGTGCAGGAAGAAGGGACTCTTGGGGCACAGTACCTCTGGTCCTCATGTGCTGTCAACCTTGGGCAGGTCACCTCCTTTCTCTGGGCGCAGCTGTTAGAGGCGCATTGCTTTTTATTTTAAAAGTGACGCGTGCTCAGAAAACATGTAAATGTGAAAGAAGAGGACAAAGTCAGTGACGGTGCCTCCCCCATCCTACGACCATGGACAGCCCGCTATAAAAAATTCTTCTCAATATACAAATAGCTATGTTCACTTCTTCAACAGAATTTGGGATCACACAGATACATTGTTCTCTTGGACTTGCCCTCTGTCAATGTCAGTGTTCTCTTGGTCTACCCCTTCCTTCAACCAACTGCAGAGTATTCCAGCATTGGACAATTTTGTGACTATTTCCACAGGGTAAACCCTGAAGTGAAATTACAGGATCAAAAATATTTCTCTATGTCCTCAATATGTTGAATATTATCCTTCCTTTTTAAAATTTTGGTAGCAATGAGTGAAAATAAAATTTTGTTCTAACTTTAAGTTGTTTGATTATTCATGAGGCTGAGCATCTTTTTTATTTTTTGCATGTTAAGTGGCTACTTGTGTTTCTTCTTCTGTAAAAAGCTTGCTTGTGTGTCCTCCCAAGTTATTCTATTGGAATGATGGTCTTTTTCTTACCTTAAAACAGCACTTTGTATAGTAAAGCCCTTAATCTATTGCTTGTCATACATTACATTTTCCCCTAGTTTGTCATCTGTTTATAGTGTGTTTTTCCCACACCAAAGATTTAAATATTTATGCAGGTAAAATTGTTAGTTTTTTCCTTTCTGGATTCTGAGGTATATCTCTTTTCAAGAAAGGCTTTTCTCATTCTCAAGATTATAGAGTTCTTATTTTTAAGTTTCTTTTCAAACTTTAATAATTTTTAAATGTATATACATCTTTAATACATTTGGATTTTTTTCTGTGACTGTAAGTGGATAACTATTCCAGCATCGTTTATGGAAAAATCTAGTCCTTCTCCACTAACAAGAAATACAATCTTTGTCATATACCAAGTTCCCATATATACATTTTATTTCATTAACCTATTTTATTCTATTCTACATACTATTTTATTCATTTATCTATTTAATATTCCTACAACATTATCATAGTGCTTAATTGCTCTGACTCTGTAATATTTTTTAAAATCCAGTAGAGCAAGCCTCCTCTCATTTTCCTCTTTTACAAAAATTTTCATGTATCTAATCTCCTAGGGAAAATTTAGAATCAATTTTCCATTTCTTTTAATCAGAAATTTTACTGAAATTGCATAAAAATTATAAACTAATTTGGGGGAGAATTGAAACCTTCACAATATTTAGCCATCGCAAGCAGAAATACAGTAATTTACTCCATTTAGATTTTCTTTGATGTACTTCAGTATTTTCTTCTACACAGGTGATAGAGATTTCTTGCATGAATAAGTCATTGTATTTTCAGTTTTGTGGGTGATTTATGCTTTGTTTTGTTTTTGCTGTGGTGAATGGAATAATTTTCATTTTATATATTTAACTTATTACTATTATATGAGAAAACTGGTTATTGTTTCTATAGTCAGCTGAGTCTCTTGGAGTTTCCATTTAATAACTGTTTTCCTTATTACCAAAATAAAGCATGTCTATTGTAGAAAATGAAAACATAAAAGGAAAGAAACCAACAGTACCTGTAAAATCTATTCTTCAGAAGTAGTCATGTTTAAGATTTTGATGAATGTCCTTCAAAAAAATATCTGTTTTATATATATATATATATATACACATATATATGTATATATATATATACATACATATATATTTAAAAATAGTATCATAATATATAACATTATACATATATCTACTGAAGTAGACAGACGTATATGTCTAAGAATTAAGTAGACATATGCATATCTAATTTTATGAATAGCATCATAATTTGTTTTCTAAATCACTTTTCCTACTTAATAAAATATCATAAACCTTTTTTCCATGTTACTATTCTACATTATCATTTTAATGGCTGTATTAAATATATGAATTTATTTAAGCAGTCCTCTAACTTTGGACAGTTAGGTTGAGTCCATTTTTTAATATTATAAATCGATAGTGAACATCTTATTACCTCAATCTTTGTGAATAGTCGTGATTATTCCTTTAGAAGAAATTTCTGGGAGTGAACTTTCTGGATCCAAAGGCAGAAATCTAAGGCTTTTGTGATAAATTGGACAAATTGCCCTTCAGAAAGCTTATTCTCCTACCTCCACTTTTTAATACATATTTCTTCATCATATCTCCCTTTCTTCAATGAACATTATACCATAGGCATTTCTTAAGTACTGAAACTCACTGGCAACATTATTTTAATAGAGTGTTCTGTCAGCCACCAGCCCTCCTTGGATCTTAGTTCCTTCCGTTTCCTGAGATAACACAGAAGTTCCTGACTTCCAGACCAAGCAGCTTCATTTGATGACTGCGTGCCTCAGCTTGGGGTTCCAGCTTCTAAAGTAGAAATAAAATGATTAACTCAGCTTCAATCTTGTTTGCTCTGTGCAGCAGGAAGGTGGCCAGGAGGCTCCATGAAATGTTGATCATTCTAAGGGTTTGCTACCTACAAGGAGCAGAAGATCCATTTGTGCTTTAAATAAAAACGCACCTTCCCTGTCATTTTTTATCAGTAAAAAAAGGTGTCATGTTTCTCCCAATCAGGTGTTCACTTGGCAAGAAACTACTAATTCAGAAACAGTTCCAGCAAGGGGATAATGTTTTTCTAAGCAGCAAATGACTACAATCACATCTGCATTGACAAGTCACAACTTATATCCTTCTATGGTGTTTCTGCTCTTTTGAAAATGTTAATAAAAACTTAATGTGGAAAAAAAAACAACTTTTTCCATATATGTGTACCAATGAGCCTGAGGCAACTCATACTTTCTTATAAAACAAAGTAGGTCACTCACATCAATCATGTTGTCTTAGCACATTTTTTCCAAATTAGGAATTCTCAATCCATCATACCATGTTATGGCATCCCTTTTCCAAACATTTCCTTTTAATATGCTCTTTAACATGATAAGCAAATCTAATAGAATACATTAGTGTCACTTTTCAGTGATGGAGTGTTTCCTCCTGTTCAATCCACGATGAGTTCAGGGAAAGATTTTTACTGATTCACCCTCTAACAGCAATCGCTTATTGAAAATATGACAATGGCCTCAAAACTGCCAAGGCCACACTTGGGTGTTGGCCTTAGAAAGATCATGGGCCCCCTACCTCACCTCTCCATGTGTCATAGATGTAGAAAACTCAAAAGATGTGTGTGTCCCAAAGCAAAATAATAAATCCAGATTCTGTACGTGAGGAGTGTTTAAATTTAGCCCATTGACTCAGTAGAGTTGCACATGCACACATTCTATCCCATATAGATCAAAAGCTTGTACTGGGCTTCATTTTAAAACCACATTGCTTGCAGAACATTTCCAAATCTCCTGAATCATGCAGAAAGGGAGGATCCTTGGCTTAATGTGTGTGAGATTCTCCAAAACCAGTTACCATCTTCTTGCAAGTGAATTTGGACCCCATGTTAGATGCACGCTCTGTTTACAACCCACTTGAGATATATTTGCGTGTTCTATATTTGACAACATTTACCTGGCAAAAACAGTCTTTGTTTCCACTCGTATCTCTAGTTCTCAGACTCATGTGTTCATTGTTAGCACTTGACTTTCTTTGGAGATTTTTTATTTGGACAGAGTTTTGGAATAAAACATTTGTGAAAGTTGGGAAGGGGAGCAGTCTGTAGAGCACCCAGGAATTCGGCTGTTTCGGGCTTTTGGCCACCCAACAGGAAAACATTTGAAGGGAAAAGGGAGAGTTCAGTTTGTGTTCTGGACCTTTCGTTGGGACACGTGGTGTCCTGCAGACACTGGTCTTGATTGCCCGTTCCATAAGTCACACCACTGCTTCCTCAAGTCTTGGGGAAAAGGAAGGTAGCTTTATGGACCCTGATTAACCATAGCTTCCTGACACTGCCCCATTCTTGCCCAGAGCTAATGACTTGAAGGTGTGTATGTCCAGGAAACATGATTAACTCATTGCAAAAATGACTGTGTTAGGGGCAGTGAAGGACACAAAAACGAGACATAGCTCCTACCCTTAAGGAGACTGAAGTTGGGCTTGATATCAAGTAGAACATGATAAGGAAAAGAAAAAAATATCCAGGTTGTTCAGAGGGGGGAGAGGTCACTGCCAGGTAAGGGTGGTTGTCATAAAAGATTGAGAAGAAGATGATCTTTGAATCAGGCCCTGATGGTGAGTAGTCTTTGGACCTACACAGATGGGGGAAGGGCATTCTAGGTCGAAGGCACAGAGAGAGTCAAGGGGCAGGCGTGGGAAAGCATGTAGGGAGAGGGGCCATGACAAACAATTCAGGACCCATTGAACACAGGCTGCATAAAGAGAAGAATGAGAAGAAATCCGGGAAGGGAAATTGATGCAAGTGTGTGAGCAGCCTTGAGTGCCAATGTAAGGAGCAAAGTCTCCAGGGAATGCTCCCCCTCCCATGTCCCCAGAATTGTTCTGGTCACGTCACCACATTTGCCTGGAATAGGAAGATTATTAGGGTGACCATATTTACATGGGTGCACTTGAACCCCCTCCATCTTCTTTCTTTTTCACACTTCTCCTTCTATACGTAGGTAAATGCTATGGCAAATTAAAGTGTTTCCCATTGCTGAGGTTTGGAGCACCATCCTGGAAATTCCTGTTGGCCTCAAAACCATTGCTCACAGAGGTTCAGGATTCTCCCAAGTTTCAGTGTTTTTTATGAGCTGATGAACATTTGTAGAAGCTGCCCCGTTCCTTCTGGTCCATGGACCCAGAGGGGACTGTGCAATGCAAGAATTGAGGTGCTTTGGGAAATTCATCAGTTTGTTCAACAAACATTTATTGAGCCGCTGCTATGTGCCTTAACATTGCTCTATGTGCTGGGGACAAAGTGTGTAAACAAGACTGACAGGGTCCCTGTCTTCATGGGATTTACTTTTTGGTGGGACAGACAAAAAGTTATCAAGATCATTTCAGAAGGGAAGTTAAGAAGGGAAACAAGGGAAATAAACAAGTTACGTGATAAAGAGTGACGGAAGGAAGAGAAGGACAACCACGTCAGAGAAGATGGTCAGAGGCGACCTGAAGGATGGGGGCTGAGAAGGAGCCAGCTAGATGAATGGCGGCCAGGAGAGAAACATGGCGAGCAGAGGACACAGCAAGTACAAGTGCATGGTGAGTTGGAAGAAGCTAGTAAGTGAGACCGAGAGGGAGCAGACGGGGCTGGAGCAAGGCAGGAGCCCACTGGGGATTTGAGGTACAATGGGAAGCTCCTGCAGGGTTTTAAGGGAGGAACGACTGAGCTATGAACATTGGGGTCCACTTTAGAGCCGCCATTAGGCACCATCTTCTCCGGCGTCACCCTTGCCGACTTTCCCCACAAAGTAAAAACGAGTGCTGGGAGTACATCAGCTTTTATTTTTACAGCAATCTTTGTACCCAAACCACCATAGCATTTTTAATAACAAACTGGCAGGGAATCAGACATCTGTACTTGAAAAAAACAGCCCAAGCCAAGTATTTCTAAATGTTTTATATTTACTTGTAACATTAGAATAACCATGAGGCTGCTTTTTGCATAATCGGAACCATTCTCATTAGGGTTCGACAGATCTCATCCTTCACGGGCTTGGGTGGTGGTTTTCATTATGGCAGTGACATTGATCTGATGAGAGTGAATCTCTTCTTGAACACTTGTGGATAAAAGGGGAAGAAGTTGAGAGAAGCCAGGGCAAGCTAGGAAAATAAGAACTCTGTAAAGATAACCATCAGCTTGGCATTGGGGTGCCATGAAAAAAGCCCAGTTTTCGAAGTTCAGCAGAGCTGGCCCAGAAGTTCAGCTGGGTGACCTTGAGCGAGTCACTTAACCTCTCTGAGCTTCCACCTCTTCATAGGCCAAATGAGGATGATAATAGAAACTACTTCATGGAGTTGTGGTGAGATCTAAATGAAATAACATAGGTAAAGAGACTTGGCACGAGGTTGATTTCTGCTTGTCTTCCTCCAAAATTAGTATTTAACATCCAAGATTGAGATACTACCCCTCATCCTTTCTCTAAAGCAGGCTTGCAAGATTTATCAAACAAAAATACAGCATACCCAGTTAAATTTGAATTTCAGACAAACAACAAATAATTACTTAGTATAGATATGTCCCATGCAATATTTGGGACATACTTAAACAAGGCATCCTGCATTTTATCTGGAAACCCTATTCTAAAGGTTTAATGATCCTAAGAAAGAGGGGTTTTGAGACCCAGCTGGGTCCTGGTAGTCCACCTGGGCACCTGTGCCAGAGGTGATTTGATATCCTTGTAAAGACTGCCTTACTAGCTCACTGAATCCCCAGTGCCTAGAACAGAACCTGGCATATAGTAGGTGCTCAGTAAAAATGTATTGAATGAGCAGCTAAGACCTCGTTATAAGTCAATCAGATTGGGAGGTATATATATTTTAAACCTGCCTTATAAGTCATGCATCTCCTTTACCTGAGGTCGATATGAAGACAGAGACCCGCTGACCACCCCAGCCCTCACTCCCCACCCCCAGAATCAAGCTGGAATCGAAATGGAGCGCGACCATCATGCTCTCACTGCCTCTCAGCCACCTGCAGCCAATGTGGAGCCAGATCTGGGCAGTTTACAGCACAGCCCCTGTCCTGAACTCCCCTCAATGGCCCCCCAAAACAACATGGGTTACAAAAATATTTCATGCCAACTCATTTCATACTTCATGTATTTTATTAATAAAGAAGATGAAACTTCCACGTTCAGAGTCCACTTTTTTCTCCCCCTTCCTCTGGCAAACAGGACACATCTGGGCTGGAAGGTGGGGAATGGCGGGGTCTCAGGCTGGGAGAAGCTGCTGGTGGAAGGTAATGAAGTCAGGTGTGGCCCCTTCTGAGCTTCCCAGGCTGGCAAATGTCTACATTTCTCGGGAAGTTGTGAGCACAGAGGATTTCCCCAGGAATCCAGGCTGAGCTTGTAAAGAAATGATCCCAACATCAAGAAAAGAAACCGGCGAGTAAATTCCTATTCAGTTCATTTTCTAAGACTTCTGAATGTGTTTTGAATTTTCTCTAAATTAAGATAATCATAAAAGGTTAAGATATTTAAACAGAGCTCCACCTGATCCCAGGGTTTGATGTGTATGCTTAATTAGTTCCCGAACATATGGTTCAGAGCTTCTTATAAAAACAGGGTAATGACTCGAGGTATATTTGGGTATTAGATTGAACGATGTTATAGGGACATTCAAACCCATCTCAAAGGCCTTAACCTGCCCTTGATCTGTGCTGGAAGCTTTTGCTGACATCTGTTTCAAAGAGATATCAAAAAACTTTCCAGTGGTCCCACGATAAAACAAAAATCCACACGGAGATAGATATCAGGCATTAAAATACTTAGGATTCAACATTGCCTGAGGAATGTGTGGCCCCAGAATATAACATTTGGGGTCAGGGGTAGCTGAGGAGGGGCTCATACAAAGACAGAGAGGGTGGCTCTGAGAACTGCAATGCCCCCATACAGAGAGTCACCACAGCTGAGTCACAAATGTCCCCAGGGCCCTTTGTTCTTTTGTGTGTTTCAGCCCCCGATAATAAATCAGGTGCTCCTGTGTTGGGGACATAATTCAGGTAGCCAGGAGTCACTTCCCCAGCTCCCTGGCCGCCCCACTCTTCCCCAGCCCCGGCCAGGAAGGCACTTGTAGGGCCGCCCCCAGCAGGAGCAAGGTACTGCACTGACTCACCCGCACTCCTGAGTCTAGTTGTGTGCGGAGCCCCGCCCCTAACCCCTTCCTGTATGGGCACACTGGGTCCATTCTGTTTGTGAAAATTTGGGCCATAAAACAGGAGGGGTTCCGACTCATCTTTTCGGCTTCAGGGCCCCTCACTCTACCCAAATTCATTCATTCATCCATCCAGTCACCTATCCTTTTAACAAGTACTCCCCAGGCACCGATTGTGTGGGGATACGAAGTGCTATGGGAAAACCAGAGCTGATTTGAAGTATAGTCCTGCCCTCCAGGGGCTCACAGTCTAAGATGAGGCAGATAACGGGAAGACAAATATTGTAAGGCCATCACGGGTGTTTGAGAACAAGTAAGCAACATGATATAAGAAACATGAGAGGAAGAGATCATTTCGGGCAGGGTGATGAGGGCAGCTTCACCGAGGACATGGCATTTGCCCTGGGCTCTGAGTGATGCGCCCATCTGGACAAAGGTAACTGAGGGTGACAAGGCACTCCAGGTGGAGGGAACAGCAAGAACAAAGGAAACCACTGTGGTCCAAAAACTGGGAGTCGCTTTCCAGATAGAAACAGCATACCCATCCCCACTCATCTGATCCTCAAACATCCTTGTGAAGTTGATAAGGCAGGGATGATTATTTCCATTTTACAGATAAGAAAACCAAAGTGCACAGAGGTTATATACATTTCCCAGGGTTTCACAGCTCAGATGCAGCAAAGCCTAGATTCACATTCAGGCTTAAACTTCTTAGATCCACCTAAGGCTGAAAAGTTAAGGTGAGATCAGATTGCCAAGGGTCTTAAATTAAAAGCTCAGGAAGTTACCATTTCCTCTGTAGTCTCGGGGAGTCATCGAGGACTTTGAGCGGGGCTGGAAGATCCACTGGGCATATGAGAGCAGAAGAAGCCAGAGCAGAAAGAGCCTGGGTGCAGGTGGGTGAAGGAGGAACACATGGCAGTCCCTCAGAGGCAGTTACATCCAACCTGGGCCACAAGCCAGAGGAGAAAAGAGAACACGAGCGCAAGAGAGGGAATTAGACTCCAATCATGCCGAAGGCAGGAAAGAGGCTCCAAGAACCACTGTAGCTGTGCTTCCAAAGAGTTGGCTCTGATTCCTCCCAAAGTCAGCTGAGACTTCAGCATCCGTGACAGCTATGGTTTAGAGTGATTACAGTGAGCCAGGCGCTTTCACATATATGTCCTCATTTAATTCTCATAACAACCCTATGAGGTAACTAATCTTATTACCTCCATTTTACAGATGAGCAAACTGAGGCCCACAGTGATTGACGAACTTGGCCATGGTTAGCCAGGTATTACCTGGCTTAGACTGGAATGTAAACAGGTCATCCCACCTGGAGCCTGAACTCCTGACTGCTACCTCCAACCACCCCTCTTAGGTCTTACATACGACTCAGCTGGCCAGGGACGGGGTGGCTCCCATTGCCCACCAAAGTGCATCTGCCTAGCTGCCCTTGGCCGGCAAACCTCTCCCCAGTCTGGCCCAAAGTTACCTTTGTCCTTTGTTACCTGCCCCTGGGTCCTGAGGGATCCTGCTGCCACAGCCCAGCAGGCAGGAGGCCAGATCCAGGCTGTGATACAGAGAGAGAGGGAAAGAGTCCCTGTGAGCTGGAGTCCCAGCCTGAGGCGTCACAGCAGGAGACCTCAAAGCCTGGCCAAGCGCAGTGGGGCTGAGATCAAAACCAGCGGGGGGTGGCAGAGCAACGAGGAACAAAAGTGAGCAGGGGTGAGGCTAGTCCCATATCATTCCCGTGGCTGCATCCCAGGGCTGGGGCTTCTTTGAAGGTCTGGGACCCTGGGTACAAGGCAGAAGACCTCCCCCTGCTGCTTTCCTTCCAGGGGCTGAGGGGTCAATAAAATGGGGGCTGAGAAAGTTGTCTGTGGATAAATGACAGTTCAATCTCCCAGCCCGGCCTTGGTGACCTCTCCTCCTTCAATTCACTGCTGGCTGGCAGCACCTCGGGATGCTGTGCTCACATCCATGCTCTCTGGCACAGCTGCTTTCACTTTCCTACATGGCAAATGGATGTGGATCCCTCCTGGTTTGGTCTATTACACTCTTTGTGGCTCAGGGCATAGCACCACGCACACTGTAGGATTTCCAGAAATCCTTGAGACCTGCCTGATGGAGAGATATATCCTTTGTGTGGCCCTAGGTCCGTAAAGGCACTGGAGAGGAACATTTACTGAGAGAGCCAAAGTGGCACACAGCACTGTCCAGGGAACCCAGCCCCAGGGTCCTATCCTGGCTTTGCCACTGACGTTCAAAGCAAGCCATGTCACCTCAGTTTCCCCATCTGTGGCACTAAAGAAAGGCTAGCTGTCCTAAAGTTTCCATAAAGCTTCCCTATCTTCTCCTATTGGCCACCTCTTGGTCGTTCTTAGTTCTGGGTCACCTCCTCCAAGAGGCCCTCTCTGACCACTCAGGCTGCAGCAACCTCCTTCCCTCCTCCAGGCAGCCTCTACCATGTCACTTTGTCTGTTGTCTCCACCTGACCTTTTCCTGTTTGGGCATTTTTCCACTTGCTTATTAACTGTCCCCCTGAATAGGCTATAAGCTCCAGAACAGCAGAGAACCTGTCTGAGCTTACCTCTGTTGCTCCCTGCTCCGTCCCCAGAGCTCAGGATAGAGCCTGGCATGGAGTAGGTGCTCAGCTAATGTTTGTTGAATGAATGAATGAACTGTGAGCACTTTTCTGTGTCGTAAGATATTCAAAAACCATGTTTATAATGGCTACAAAATAGTCTGAAGTGTGGTTATATTAAAATATATTAAACCAATCCCGTATTGTGGGCTATGTAATTTAGTAACTACCACTTACCAAGTGTCTAAGGAAGGTCACTTTTGTGTCCCTATTTTCTGTCCCCCACTGTAAGCCCATCAGCTCCAAGGGAACAGGTGCCTTCTCTTCTTATGTTTCACTGTCCACAGCCCCAAGCACGGCCTGGCACACAGGTGCTCTTCAAAGGTATTTAGTAAATAAAGTAAGGACTTTCCTTCTCCCCAGAACACTTTCAATTATTTTACTCTTCCCTATGGTTCTACGTTTTGAAAGTTGTTTGTTTACCAAGCAAATGCGCTTATCATGTACTAATTGCTTTCCTATTTTAATAAGTCAGTTTCAGCTGCAGTCCTGCCCTCCCAGCAGCTTCTGGCCACCACGAGAGAAGAGGCGTCACCATGTGCAGCTGATGTCATTCCAGATCACTGCAGAGGAATGTGAAGTATCAGTCAGCCCAAGTGATCTTTTGACAAGTACCTTCACCACTTCATGAGACTCTTAGAAATTGCAAAAGTGCTCAGGAGTCTACAGAAAAATCTCAGCCAGCCCTAAAGCTCTGGGATCCCTGTACTGTACAATCTCACTCCCACCAGGTGCTCGAGGGATGGCAAGCCTTTATCTCTGCCTCTTCTTACTACTGTAGGCCACTGCAGGCCCCATTCCTCCTGCCCCTAGCTGACCTTTCAGGGCACAGCAAGACAGGACTTCCCCACTGCAAGTTGTCATGGAGGAAGGTAGGTCTCCTCTCCCACTATGGAAGCCGAAGGGGCCAATTCCTCCCTCTCCACATCCCTGGGGCCACGGGGGCCAGGCATAGGAACATTCTTGGCCAACTGGATGGCCTCATCAAGTGCCAGAGGTTGAGGAGGAGATGGAGGAATGCGAGGAAAGGTGGGAGGTGCTTGCCTTCATCCTGGCCAAGGTCATCTGATGGCGCAATTGTTGCTGTATTGCTTCCATCCTGGCCCCTGGTGTTCAAAGCCCCTCTAGTCCCTGTCTGTTCCTGAGCCTTGTCTGAGAGTCTCCTGCAGATTCTGTTAAACCCTAATATTCTTCCAAAAGTTGTCTTTTATGTAAACTAGCCAGGATCCAGTTTCTATTGCTTGCAAACAAGATCTTTAATTAATTGTATTAGTTTAGATTAAGATTAGCTGCATAGGAGAAACAACAATAATAATAGTGGCTTAAACAAGATTGACGTAAGTAAATGAAGTGTGGAAGAACACAGTCCAGTGCTAATATGACAGCACTGAACTCCTGCCATCTCACCCCTCCACCCTCCTTAGCATGCCAGTCCAAGATAGCTGCTCCCACTCCAGTGATCTTGACACATTTCAGGCAGCAGAAAGGAAACAAGGAGTGGAAAAAAGTCATGCTCTCTCCCTTTAAGGACACTTCTAGTAAGCTGCCTACAACCCTTCTACTTGCATCTCATTGGCCAGAACTTAGCTGGATAGCCACACCTAGCTGCAAAGGAAGCTGGGAAATGTAGTTTTTATTCCAGGAGCTCATTCCATCTGCTAACAATGAGAGGCTCTATCAAAGAGAAGGAATGAGGGTTTGGATATTGGGGTATATGAAAGATTCCATGTTTGTCACACAGATGCAAAGCTCAACTTCATGTAATCAAAAGGAACACAAGGAGAATATTTTTGTACCCATCAGATTAACACAAGTCAAGATAATTGATAATATCCACTGTAATGAGGCTGCAGGGAAACACATACTCTCATGCATGATGGTTAAAATATAAATTGTACAGCCTCTTTAAGGGAGAATTTGACAGTATTTATTAAAAAGCACCTATTCTTCCACTCAGTACTTTCACTTCTAGTAATCCACCCCAGAGAAATTGTCACACATGTGCACAAAGGTACATATACAAAATACTCTCATAATAATGAAAATTTAGAAATGAGTTTAACATCTAGAAATAGGGCCAAGAGTGTATAAACTGGAGTAGTTGGTCTATGGAATAGGCAGGGTGAAAAAGACTGGGATAGTGCTATATGCACTGACATAAAGATAATTCAGAGATACATCTAAAAATGACAGTTGAAAAGACAGATTCCTTTTATGTGCTCCTATGAGCACAAACAAAAAAGAGGATTGTATTTCTGATTGTACCCATGTAATCAAACACACAAAGAAATGTCTGAATAGACAGTCTACAAGCTATTGACAGTGGTTGTGGCTAGGAAGAGAAGTGGAATTTTGCTGCATTTATTCAAACGTTCGTAAATGAACCTTCTTCCTATCCTTAAGTCCCTGGATAGTCAAGGGGTTAAGTTCATTGACTCTTAACTTAAGAACTTAATTTCAAGATTTGAACTTGAGTTCAAATCTTGGTCTTGCTGTTTTCTTAACTGCCTGACATGACCTGAGCATTAATTTTCTTAACTGAGAAAATCCATATAATATGCTTAGCACAATACCTAGTGTATGGGCGTGGCTCTGTGTTACTTATTATCTTGGTATCTCTGCTCTCTTCTTGCCCCCAATCCTTTCAAAGCCTCAGTAGATGCTAATAAATATTTGATGAATGAATAAGGTTGCTAATAGTAATACTGTCTTTCTGAGTGTAAAGAATATGAAGAGAATAGGCCTAGAGAGGCCAGATCTTACTATTTTCACATTTCCTCCAACTCTGTTTTTCAAACGGTAGGTCATTACCAGTTAGTGATCTGTAAGTCAGTTTACTGGGTACTAACAAGCATTTTAAAAATATAAATAGAAAATATCAAAGTGTAAGTAAGAACAAGTATTGTTACATGAACTTCATTTTGTGGATGTCTGTACTAGGTTGCAATGTAAGATGTATTTCTTACTGTTAATCACAGTAAAAATAACATGGGGAAACCCTGCTCCAAGTGCAGCCTTACTTCATAGTCTGAATGTGCAGTTCCCAGCCCACTGCTGCCCAATTCCGTGCTAAATGTCATGGGCCAGGGAGAGGCAGAGTCTTATGCAGCAGCCACATGGACCTGTTGGGTAGACAAAGGTGGCAGGTGTCCACATGACAGCATTCTCTCTCCCTGCCTGCTGGGGTCTTCCCTTCATCAGGGTGATCCTGACACTTGTGGAAGCAGAAACCTCCGGCCGTATATTGGTTTCCTAGGGCTGCTATAACAAAGTACCACAAACTGGGTGACTTAAAACAAAATAAATTTATTCTCTCGCTATTTAGGAGGCTAGAAGTCCAAGATCAAGATGTCATCAGGGTTGGTTTTTTTCTGGAGCCTCTGAGGAAGAATCTTTTCTATGTCTCTCTCCTAGCTACTTGGTGGTTGTCAGAAATCCTTGGCTATTCCTTGGCTGTGGCAGTATAACTCCAATCTCTGCCTTCTTCATCTTCATCTTGCATTCTCATCCCTATGTCCCTATGTATCTCTGTATCTAAATTTCCTTCTTATAATGACACCAGTCATTGGATTAGGGACACCCTAATCCATTATGACTTAATCTTGATTATATCTCCAAAGGCCCTATTTCACAGGTTCTGGAGAACGTGAAATTTTTTTAGGGCTGGAGGGGGACATTGGTCAATGCAGTATCTCCAGCCCCAGAGAGAGGAAGGAACCACCTGATACTTCAGTCTGGAGGGGAATCAGGATGGAGGTGACAGTGAGGTCCTTCTCTGGCCTGTGTGCTCTGAGCATCAGTCTGGACACCTAGAACTCAAGACCCTTGGAATAGAAGGGACAAGTTCCAGTCTGTGGAACCTGGGTCCACACCTTTGAAACAGCCAGACTAATTGGCACTAAGATTTGGGCCATGACCATAGACTGAAGTTTTTTGCTTAGGGGACATTAGAGATCACACCCACCATCTTCTCATTTTATAGTTGAAAAAACTGAAGTCCAGGGAAGTTAAATTTTTTCCTTAAGTCACACAGTTGGTGAGTGGCCAAGTCAGGTCAAGAGCCCAGCACTGGATGCTGCCCAGGGCCCTTCATACATGGCTTTTTGTCTTAAATACTTAATTCTAATAATAATGGTGGCACTTATAGGTGGCTTGCAGGAATGGGGGAGAATTCAATTCCTCTACAATCTTCAGCCTCCCCTCAAAGGCACCTGAAATTTTTAAAAAATATATTATTTGATATAGATTGCTTTCAACCGTTTAAAGTGTAATTAAAAGCATCTTTAGAAAACTTTGCAAAACATCTTTTTGAAACTTATGACTTAAGCTGATACAGTAGACTTGATTTGTAACTCCTGCAGCTTCAGTCACCCCCTCCCTTTCCAACCAGACTGTCCCCTACAAGCCCCTCCAGCACGGAATTCTAGAGTCTAATGGAAGAGTGACAAGGCCCACTGCTGTCTCCTGAGTGCCTAGCATATGCCAGAGTCTGTGCTAAATCCCTTTGAGCAAGGAGCATCTATCTCTTCTAGCAGATGGGGAAACTGAGGCCAAGTCTGAGCCAAAACAGGCATTTTTTTTTAAAATCTGAATGTCTCTAGAGGAGACACACACTGTCCAGTGTCACAGGTCCCATCACCCCCTGTTACGGTAACTGCACACGCTTAAAAAACTAAGATAATATTTTATTTTCTTTAAAAAACATATTTATTGAGATAATTCACATAGCATACAATTTACCCATTTAAAGCATACAATTCAATGGTCCTCAGTATATTCACAGCTATGTACAACCATCATCACAGTCAATTTTAGAACTTCTCCATCACCTCATAAAGAGGTGATGGAAATGTACCTGTACCCTTTAGCTATCACCTCTCTATCCCTCTATCCCCCCACCAGCCCTAAGTAATCATTAATCTAACTTTCTCTCTCTATAGATTTACCTGTTCTGAACATTTTGTATAAATGGAACCATACCATATGTGACTTTTTGTGTCTGGCTTCTGTGACTTAGCATAATGTTTTCCAGGTTCATCCACACTGTAGCATGTATCAATATTGCATTTCTTTTTATAGATGAATAATATTCCATTGTATGGATACACCACATTTTGTGTATCCATTCAGCAGTTGATGGACATTTGGAAGATAATGTTTTCTTTTTTTTTTTTTTTTAACATCTTTATTAGAGTATAATTGCTTTACAATGGTGTGTCAGTTTCTGCTTTATAACAAAGTGAATCAGTTATACATATACATATGTCCCCATATCTCTTCCCTCTTGCATCTCCCTCCCTCCCACCCTCCCTATCCCACCCCTCTAGGTGGTCACAAAGCACCTAGCTGATCTCCCTGTGCTATGCGGCTGCTTCCCACTAGCTATCTATTTTACATTTGGTAGTGTATATATGTCCATGCCACTCTCTCACTTTGTCCCAGCTTACCCTGCCCCCTCCCCGTATCCTCAAGTCCATTCTCTAGTAGGTCTGCATCTTTATTCCTGTCTTGCCCCTAGGTAGATAATGTTTTCTTAATACTATATGCCAGTCCCTGTTCTAAGTGCTTTATCTCATTTAACCCTCATAACAACCTTATGGGATAGGTGTTAGAGAGATTATCTAAGTTGCTCAAAATCACACAGCTAGGAATAGCTGCTTGGCCCCTAAGTTTGTTTGTAATTCTGAGTGGCACATGATCCCTCTCTTTATTGGGGTCTTCAGGGACAACTCATACATGCCTCAGCCTGTTCGTGTACCCCTACATGGAATCCAAAATGGCGTGCCGAGAGCCTCCCCATCCTCATTGCCCACCTGCCCACTCTTCACCCCTCCCCCACTGCCCAAACTCGGCTCCTTCTCCAGCCTGTTCAATCACCCTCTCAGCCAGGAACATTCCGGAAAACCACTTCCACAGTACAGACAGGCACCTTTATTTAACAATTGATTTTTGGTCAACAAACCCCTTCAAGAGGTGTCATCTGAGCTCTGTAAAATCCTCATTATTTGGGGCCTCGAATAATTCAATATTTGTGATCTTTTTATGACGCTGTGCTGGGGTAGAGTATGATTTGGTTAGCAAACCTTTCTTCACTATGAATTACAAATTCATAGTGTAAACAAGATTGTAGAAAGCATGTTTAAACAAAGTGTTTTCAAGCCTTCTCAAAAATCACAGAACTGCCCGCCCACCGAAGCAACCCAATAGCTGACATGCAAGTTACACACAACTCTTATCCATTCCAAGTAGGTCCCCTGAAGACTCGACAGGTAACCTTGCTAAATGTGGTAGTGACAACATTCATCGCGCCATGGCGCCTCCCTTCAAAATATGTGGTATTTCAGACTCATTCTCTGATTCTCCAAACCTGTCCTGGTCCTCAGCTTCATTTCTTCTATGGAAAAGCTTGCTTCTGCCAATCAGACATTCAGCAGAACTAGGTCGTGAACCCCAAATTCCCTCTTGGGCCACACCAGGCTGAGAAACGTTTAAGTTCAGGTCCTAGGAGGGGACCAGCAGGAAAGGGGCTGTGGGAAGGGGGGACTTCTGAGCTTGAAGACCCCCTCCTTCCATTCACAAAACCATTATTTTCCCCAGAGAAAAATTCTGCCTGGCTGAAAAGTCTGAGGATGCGGGTGACAGCCTGCAGCCAGCCCAGACAAGCGCTCAATACCTTCAGCCTACTGCATCCTGGTTGCCTTTGATCTAGGCATTTCCTGTGGTCCAGCAAGTGAGAGAGGGGTGGGAAAGGCTTCAGTGGGGAAAGTCTGCCAACCCTAGCATCTCCAAAGTGAAGCCCTCCACTTCTTTCCAGAATCTTAAGCCCCGGATTGTAAAATGTAGTGGGTTCAAGCTGCACCAGTCTGTCCCAGTTTAGGGGTTAATTATTTGAAAGTAACAGTGAGATTTCAATCTTCAACACTTTTCCAGCGGATGCCTTTCATCCTGTCTGCAGAGCAGCTTCAGTGACATCCTATGAGGTTTGGGGGCCCAGGAGAGAGCAGAGACCTGGCAAGATGCAGCCCCTTTACAGTCTCTCTGCCTGTAAAGCAGAAATGATAACAGTGCTCCTCCAAGAGGGGTGGTTGTGACAGTGCAGTGAGATAATGCATACAAAGGCTCAGCACAGAGCCTGGCACCAGTGCTCAATGCCCAATAAAAGTGATCCAGGGTCCACAGTATTATTATTCTCTAGGATCACCCTTTGGTGGCATTGGGCCTAAGGATACAAACTCTATTCTGAAACTGGCCCTCCCATCGGCAGGGCGAGAGCCTGCGATCTCACCACTGGGGCCTCGCGTTGGCCAGTTCCAATAACATGATTAGTCATTTTTCATTCCTGAGATGTCTACCCATGGGTGGGTGCATGTGTGCATGTGTGAGTGCGTATGTGCCTTTCAGAGCAGGGGAAAATCCATATTCTCTCTTCTGACCGAATTAATCAAATAAATCTTCCGTAAGGAGCTGCTAAATGAATCACAGATGGTTCTGCCCTTTTACAGGTTGCAGAAAGCACCCGTTACAGTTCTTTTAATTTATCAGAGGAAAAAAGATGCCCTTGTGTGCCCCTTCCCGCTTGCAATAATAATCAGAACCAGTCTATTTTCCAAGGGTCCGAGACGCATTTTCAAAAAATGTGTATCAATAGATGTAACAGCAGGAAGATTATTTTGCCAAGTTCCAGCCTCCAGCACCGCAAAGGTGCCCTGGCTAGGGAGAGCGTTTATAAAACCACATTTAATAAAAGAGAGTGTTACATTAAGTATGTTTGCTAGTGTATTTAAGCATATGGTTTCCATATCAGGCGTAAAGATGGCAAACACATGCTTTACCTTCTTTCTAACCTTTCCTAGAGACGTCCTTTCTAGGGGGTGGTGGGATGGGAGGATTTGGGGTGGATGTGAGTGAGTGTATGTTGCTTTGTTTTGCTTTTTATAACTCTGACTCACGTGGTAAAGCACCGAGGAACGTTCAAGAAAACATGGGAAGACTCTCTGCCTTTTCTATTTATGTAATTAGCCCAAGAAACTTGCTTTGCTTACTTTCTTCAACTGTCCCAACATTCTCCCAGCTCTCCCTTGCCTCCTCCAAGGCGCTAGGGGCTGGTTGACTTTAAAGTGTGAATCAATCTCAGCTGCAAAGAACTTGAGCTCCTGGATTTTAAACATGTACCCTTTGGTAAAGCAAGAGCTCTGAGGATGGCTGCCTGGCCTTGTGTCCATGAGTCCTCGTTAAGCAGCGAACTATCCAACTCCAGGATTAGTCTGCCTAGAGATCTCCTTTTGGCACTTGGGTTGGGTATTGAGGCTTTTATGTTTTTCCTTCAGGTCAGAGGCAACGGGCTGTGGTCCTGCAAGCCTGGGGTCCCCAGAAATTTAGCCAGGAAAGGTCTCCACAGCCCACCCCCCAAAACAGTTTGAACAATCCCTCCATTCTGAGACAATCCCAGAAGCCAAAATGCCAGACTAGGAAGGGAATTGGGCGGGGGTGTCTGCAGTGAGGTCACCCTGCCCACCTCCACCAGCCCAAACAGATTTGCCTGAGCAAGTTATAAATCTACTGGTACCATTGCTTTTTCGTCACTTGCCTAATCCTGTGCCCTTCGTTTCATGTGCTGTAATTATTAACATCTGCTTTCTGAGCCTGGCCCTCATGGAGTTTGCAAAGGCAGTTTTCAGTCCAGAACAATGGTGACAGCTGTTTCATTTAGCCTAGGGCCAGCACTTCCTGTTCAGTCTGCATCTGCCCTCCTGTGTCCAATTTCTGATTCAGGGTTTTCTGTTTTGTTTTCTGGGTGTTTTTTTTTTTTTTTTTCCTTCATCTGACCTTACTATATGTTTAAGAAGAATTTCTAACTTAGCACTCCAGCTAGTATTTCTAGCACATATGCTTATTAGATTGGCGACAGCCAGAGAGAGATAGGAGAAAGCCAGGCTTGTCTTCAGCAGCTAACACGGTGGAGGGCAGACGCACAAAGGAGGCCTGACCAGGAATCCGGGGGCCCAGGCACTAAGGGAATTCCTGGGCCTAGAAGTTGAGGAACAGGCTGACCTCTCTGGAAGCCAGACACAGGAAAAATGGGTTTAGCTCATCTGTCCCCTGGCCTGGTGTCATCTCCACAGCTTATTTGGTAAGAGGTCACCCAAACATACCACTGAGGGAACCGTGTGTCTGGGTGGCCACCAACACACAGGGGCCCTTCTTCTTTGGGAACCAAGGAAGGTCGTCAGGTGGGGCAAGATTCAGAGGCCCCAGATTCACTTTTTCCCACTGAGTCCCCAGCAGTGCAATACAAATCCTTTCTAATCTGTACTGGGAGGTGCATGGCGTGGGGAAAGGTCGTGCTGTGATCAGGCAGTGGCTGGATATTTATTGCCAAACAGGGCAAAACCCAGTCTCCGCTTGGATAAGAACTGCAGGGATGTGGAAGCGTCCTGTAGGTGCACACGGCAGAGCGTGCGAGGCGCGAACCGTCCGCGACCGCCCGCCGAGACCTCCGGAATCGGTGTCTCTGCTTTTCCCGGGATCTCGAGCGTGCGTCTGCTCCTCTCGCGGGATCTCAGGGCACCAGGATTGGAGATGCCCTGGAGAGCCGATGCCCATTCCCCGCCCCTTGCGTTTTTTAACAGAAGAAGAAGCTGAGAGCTACGGAGAGGAAGTGTCGGTTCCGAGGTTGTAGCTTGGTCAAGCTGGACGCTGTCGACAGAGAAGCAAATGAAGGTAAATCTGTGTTGCTTCTAGGAGCTTGAGGCATTTTCACCATTTCCACATGAAATGTCTCTTTCAATCCCAGACCCTCTCCACCCTTCTCAGTGGCTCACACGAAAACAGCTTGGGACCCCCTCCCAGGTGGGAACAGTGAGGCGAGTTTGGGACACCCCAGCTTGTGAGACCCCAGCTTGACCCCAGACCAGTCCAGGACCGATTCTTCTGGCTGCCAGGGGAGAGCTGGACCCAGCAGTCTGGAGAAAACAGTTCGTGCCGACTGGACACCTGGGGGTCACGGAGGTTCCTGGCAGGTGGCCGAGGCCCCGTGTCTTTGCAGGAGTCAGCGTGCAGAAGGTAGAGCTCAGGTGTGAAAGAGATGCAGCAGAGGAGAGGGCCCTTCTCCCCCAGCATCCCTGCCAGGTGTCAGGTGTGCTGAGTCAGGAAGGCCCCTGACCCGAGGAGACCCAGCACTCCCAACGCTTGGCTTGAGCCTGGAGCGGCAGCAAGGCCGACCCAGCAGGCATGGGGGTCACAGGTGACTGTCCCTAGACTCTGGACTCGAAGGAGCTGATGGTCCAAACGAGGCTGGGTCCTGCGCCACTTTGCCCCGCGGGAGAGCCGGGTCCCCCCCACCCCGCCCTTCATGGCCTGCCAGCCCCGCCCCTTTCCCTGCCCCCACTCACCGTCTCCCGCCCCTCCCCCCTTCCTTCTCTCTACCACTCACTCCTTTTCTTCCTAAAGTTAATTGCAACTTTTTTCTCAGCGCCCTGATCTGGATAAGCCACATCTCATTAGAAAAAGATTTAGCTGCAGCCAAAGCAGGCTGGAGAAGGAATACCTAATCAACAGAGAAAAGATTTGGGTGTAATTGCTCTCTCCCGCCATTCTCCCCCCCCCCCCCTCCAATCTTTCTCTGCTCATTAATCTGAAAAGAAAGTCGCAGTTGAACGTCTTGGTGTTCAAGTACCCGCTGCTGCGGCAGACAAATCGAAGTGCTTTGGGGTTTTCTTTTGCGCGGGTGTCTCTATGGAGAGCTTTGGCTGTTGCGCGTAGGAGTAAAGCATTTTGCTGCTGTGGGGTGTGCATGAAGCACCTTGGGTGGGAGAGTAAAACTCTTTCGGGGGGTGTGTGTGTAAAGTGCTTGGTCGTGGGGAAGGTGTGAGTGGGTGTGTGAACCTTTTGGTTGTTGGAGTGTGTATGTGTGTGAAGCTCTTTGGTGATTGGTGTGTGTAAATGAGGTGCTTTGATCATTGAAAGGGTGTGTGAAGCTCTTTGATTATTGAGGGGGGTGTGTGCGTGTGAAGCCCTTTGGTTGGATGGGGGTGGGTAAAAACTCTTGGTGTATGTGTGAAGCACGTTGCTTGTTGGTTACATGTGCGTAGAGAGCTTTGGTGGTTGGGATACGTGTGTTTGTGGGTGTGGAATATGGCTGGGGTGTCTGGGAGGCAACCCTTCAGCTGTTGGTATGTGGGGATGCAGTGTAACCCTTCGGTTGTTTGTGTTTGCTGGGGTGTGTGTGTGTGTCATTGTGTCATGCTTTGACTGTTGGGTGCATGTAAGTTCATTCATATACGCTAGTAGCTAGTAGCCCCTTTGGTGTTTTCCTTTTGCCCCAACTAAATCCTAACCGATACTTAAATGGTGACACATAGAAGATGAATTAGGAGCAAATCATCTCTCCAGGTATAGGGACCCCAGGTCTTCAAACATCCAGCAATGAAACGACACAGTATTTTCATGCTTTCCTTCAAAATTTGGAAATTTTCTACAATGACCATGCATGCCTTTGTAATTGGTGGGGAGAGGGGAGGATATTTTAATTAGTTTTAGTTTTTATTAAAAAAGTACTGCATGCTCAAAAAGAAGAGAAGCCATAATACACACTTCTGGTATAATGTGAATATTACAAGGGGCCAGGTAGTGAAAAGCACCGCTCTCACACCCCTCATTTACTCCTCGGCCCAATTTAGGAAGGAGCTATTATCGCCCTCACAGATGAGGACATTGATGCTAAGAGAGGTTGGGTAACTTGCTGAAATCACACAGCAGATGGCAGAGTCAGAGTCTGAACCCAGGCCAAGTGAAGGCAGAGCCCTGGCCCTCAACCACTGCCTTCCAGAAGAAAGTAAGGAACTATCTGGGAGCTGGGGGTGAAGGGAGAGTAGGTGGGTCCCTACTACCCTCAGAGCCTCTGGAGAGCCCAGGCCCCTGTGTCTAAGCTACCCCACCGACATTTCCCACTCTGTCTCAGCCCGGCTCACGGGTCCCTCCTTGTCCTCATCGGCCATCCCGCCCCGGCCCTCTCCCTGAACCCCAGTGGCCACCGCTGTCAGGGAAACACAGGCAGATGAGGGCTCCTATCCCCCCTCCCAGCCCCCTGAGGGTGAAGCCCGGCTTGAGCCACTCTGTGTTTCTCTGAACACAGCCCTTGCGCAATCGCTGCCCTGACACCGGGGAATCAGCAAATCTAAGTCCTGGACACAGAGGTGGAGCGTCCTGGTATCGAGGGGGTTTCAGGGCAGGCCACGGAGTTGAACTGGGTGTGGCCAGGTGAGGTTCGGAGCTGGAGAGCAGGGACCGCGTCCAGGTGACCAGAGTCCTTGGCCCCAGGATCCCACCAGGCGGAGAGGACACAGTTCCTCCAGCTGTCCTGTCACTTCACCGTCCTCTCCACTCTTCGTCCTCATTGGAGCTCAGTCTGTTGTGCAGTCGTTACGAACACTCCCGCCGAACCAAGGACGAAATAGACAAGGATTTTTGCAGAGAACACAAAAGCGCTGCTTGTGACACTGAAGGGAATGGATCTGTGAAAGGAAGGTTTTCAAAGGTACCCAGTGACCTGAGCAGGGAGGGGCTGGGGATTTATCACCTCCCACTGCTGAGCCTAAAGACAGACCCTCCAGACCTGTCAGGGTCCCAGCACATCCTCTTCAGGTGAAGATGCTCTGCAGCAGACAAGGTATGAATAGAGACTCTGCAAACATGGAGTCTTGTGCTGAGAACATCCATCAAGGCGGAGAGCGCCGCTGTTCAATGCGGCAGCCACTTGCCACATATGGTCGGTGAGCATTTGAAACGTGGCTAGTCCAAATTGAGGTGGGCCGTAAGCACCAAATACACACCAGATTTTTGAAGGCTTGGTATGAAATCAAACATGAAGAAAAAAAAAAAAACATGAAGTATCTCCTTGTAATCCACTGTATACAATTATGTACATTACAAAATGAATTGCATATTGATTAGATATTGAAATGATAATATTTTGAATATATTGGGTTAAATGAAACAAATTATGAAAAGTAATAGTGATGTGTGCGTGTCAAGTGCTTTGGCTCTCCTGTTTTCTTTACCTTTGTTTAATGTGACTACTGGAAAATTTTAAATTACACCGTGGCTTGCACTTGTGGCTCACATTATATTTGCGTTGGACAACACTGGCCTAGAATATAACATACCCTTTCATGAATACTGCTATCCCCCTTTTACCGATGAACAAACCAGATCAGGTGAGTGGCTTGGCCAAGGACACCAGCTGCAGAAGCCAGAATTTACATTCTGAGAGTGATCCTGGCTGGAGAGTCTACCACTTGATGAAACTCCTAAAACAAGAGATGCATTGTTGTTGTGACATGATCTTACACAGAAGTGTTTAGTGCCAGCAGGACTGAAGCACATTTGGAGTCTGGGGGACATTAAATAAAAGCCTGTGACTCAGGGATGAGGATGACCTCCTGACACTAGCCAAGAATGTTAAGGTACAGGATAGTTCTTAGTGGTGCTTGGGCAGGCTTCTGGGTTCCCTGAGTGAACCTGGACCAGTTCCTTCCCCACTCTGGTCATCACTTTCTCCATCTGAAGAGAAGGGGCTGGATTAAATGTTCTCTGAGGTCCATCAGGGTCTGTGGTGCATCTCAGCAGATTCCTCCCTCCCAGGGGTTGAGAGTGAATTTGAGAGCAACCTGCTGGGTCCTGGAGCGAAGTAACACGTCTCTTGTGTCTTCTGTGAGATGGGGATGAGAACAGTGTGGACTTGGGAGAGTTGCTCTGAGGATTACTGAGAGAATGCAGGTGATGCACTCAGCACATGCCTGGCACACAGGAAGCACCCAATAAATGCTAGCTCTGGTTGTCAGTGTAGTAGTGAGCAGGTTGACCAGCTGGCTTGGATAGTTCTGGGTCAGCAGACTCAGATTCACAAGCACTATCTGCCTTGGAGCCTCCTCCTAACCTGACACACTCTAACAGCCGAATTTGATCCAAGGCAGGGTCACCTTGAACTTGGCTTTTGAAGGGTTTGTTACCACTGCAACTCAATTCCCTGATTGCATTGGTAACAGAAGCGCCCAGGAAGAGCGCAGCTTGGCAGGGGCCCAGAGGACAGTATTGCAGCGGGAGACTCAAGGTTCTTGTAACAGAGCATCATCTGGCATGTTCAGAGGAAGAAGTGTTAGTTCTTAGTGTTATTTCTGTGCTTTGGTGGTATAGTGGTCAAGTGTCACTTTTCTGTCCTTTGATGGTATAGTGGTCAAGTGTCACTTTTCCATCCTTTGGAGGATTGATGCAGATCCATGACCGCAGGCTTTCTTCCCTGCTTCTTTCCCACCGTGGGAGGACTCTGACCTCAGTTCTTCTCAACAGCTGTTTTCATTTTTTTATCCCTCAATTGTGGGTAAACAACCTCCGATAATAGATAAAGGCTTTCTGAACTCAGCAGCTCACCTCCTACATACAACATCTTTCTCATGAATACAAGTCTGTGTTAGGAGTAAGTTGGACTTGATTTTGTCTGCTGGGTCATTATCTTGAACTTAATTGGGAGGAACCTTGAGTTCAGAGAGTAGGCTCCCAGCTGTCTCTAGCGTTCATCGGCCGCCATCTGCTGGGCAATCCTAGTATGACGTGATCTCCTTGGCTGGCAGGGCTAAAGAGTGAAGTGTATTTCGTTCAATCAAAAAATATTTATCAAGCAGGAACTGTGTGCCAGGCATAGTTCTAGGCACTTGGGATTCATCAGTGAACACAGAGACAAATAGTTCTTTTTCACACCGAAAATATTCCATTGTCTCGAATATTATTTATTCATTTACCTGCTGAAGGATATCTTGGTTGTTTCCAAGTTTTGGCAATCATGAATAAAGCTGCTATAAACATCTGTGTTCGAGTTCTTTTGTGTACATTGTCAGTGCTTTGGATTTTGGCCATTTCAATAGGCATGTAGTGGTATCTCATTGTTTTAATTTGCATTTCTATGATGACATATGATGTGGAGCATAGTTTCATACATTTTTTGTCATCTGTATATCTTCTTTGGTGAGGTCTGTTTAGATCTTTTGCCAACTTTTAAATTAGACTGTTTTCTTATTGTTGAGTGTTAAGAGTTCTTTGTATATTTCAGATAACAGTCCTTTATCAAATGTGTCTTTTGCAAATATTTTCTCCTCATTCTCTTGACATTGCCTTCCATCGAGCAGAAGTTTTTAATTTTACTGAAGTCAAGTTTATCAATTATTACTTCATGGATGGTGCCTTCGGTATTGTATCTAAAAAGTCATTGCCATACCCAAGCTCATCTGGGTTTTCTCCTATGTTAATTTGCTCTTCTTTTTCTAGTTTTCTAATGTGGAAGCTAAAATTATTGATTTTAGATATTTCTTTTCTAATACATGTATTCAATGTTATAAATTTCCCTCTAAACACTGCTGTCACTGCATCCCACAAATTTTGATAAATTGCATTTTCATTTTCATTTACTTAAAATATATTTTAAAATTTCTCTTAAGATTTCTTACTTGACCCATGTGTTATTTACAAGTGTACTGTTTAACCTCCAAGTGTTTGGGGATTTTCCAGCTATCTGTCTGTTGTTAATTTCTAGTTTAATTCCACGGTGGTCTGAAAGCTGACATTATATGATTTCCATTTCTTTTAAATTTGTTCAAGTGTGTTTTATGGCCCAGAATATGGTCTGTCTTGGTGAATGTTCCATGTGAGCTTGAGAAGAATGTGTATTCTGCTGTTATCGGATGAACTAGTCTATAAATGTCAATTATATCCAATTGACTGAAGGTGCTGTTGACTTCAACTATGCCCTTACTGCTTTTCTGCCTGCTGGATCTATTTCTGATAGACAGGTGTTCAAGTCTCCAACTAGGGCTTCCCTGGTGGTGCAGTGGTTAAGAACCTGCCTGCCAACGCAGGGGACACGGGTTCTAGCCCTGGTCCGGGAAGATCCCACATGCTGCGGAGCAACTAAGCCCGTGCACCACAACTACTGAGCCTGCGCTCTGGAGCCCACAAGCCGCAACTACTGAAGCCCGCGCGCCTAAAGCCCGTGCTCCGCAACAAGAGAAGCCATCACAATGAGAAGCCCGCGCACCGCAACCAAGAGTAGCCCCCGCTCGTCGCAACTAGAGAAAGCCTGCGCACAGCAATGAAGACCCAATGCAGCCAAAAAAAAAAAAAAAAGTCTCCAACTATAGTATTGGATTCTTCTTTTTCTCCTTACAGTTCTGTTTTTGCCTCTTATATTTTGATGCTCTGTTATTAAGCATATACACATTTAAAATTTGTTATATCTTCTTGAAATATTGACCCTTTTATCATTATGTGATGCCCATCTTTATCCCTGATAACTTTCCCTGCTCTGAAGTCTACTCTGTCTGAAATTAACATAGGTATTCTTCCCTTCCTTTGATTGATGTTAGCATGGTATATCTTTCTCCATCCCTTTACTCTTAATCCATATGTAATCTTTATATTTAAAGTGGGTTTCTTGCAGACAACATACAGTTTGGTCCTTTTTTTTTTTCCAATCCATTCTGACAATCTCTGTCTTTTAACTTGGATATTTAGACCATTGACGTTTAAGGAGATTATTGATATAATTAAATTAATATCAATATATACCATATATGTTACTGTTTTCCATTTGTTGTCCTTGTTCTTTGTTTCTGTTTTTGTCTTCCACAATTTTTCTGCCTTTTGTGGCTTTAATTGAACATTTTATATGATTTCACTTTCTCCTTTCTTAGCATATCAATTATACTTTTTTAAAAAAAACTCTTCTTAGTGGTTGCTCTTGAGTTTGCAATATACATTTACAACTACTTCAAGTTCTCTACTTTCAAACACTATACCACTTCACAGGGAGTTGCAGGTACCTTATAATAACAACAAAAATAACATATAATAATAAAACAACAAAAAAAATCCTAGTTCTTCCCTCCCATTCCTTATATCATCGCCATCATTCAATTTGCTTATATATAAGCATACTTAAGTGTATGTGTGTGTGTATTAGTTATATATCCTTAGATATATAATCTAATACATTCTTACTAGTATTTTGAACAAACTATATCTGTTCCATAGACCAATTAAGAATAAGGAAAATTAAGTTTTTATTTTACCTTCACTTATTCCTTCTCCAGTGGTCTTCCTTTCTTCATATAGATCTGAGTTTCTGATCGATATAATTTTTCTTCTCTCCTGAAGAACTTTTGACATTTCTTGAAAGGCAGGTCTACTGGTAACAAATTCCCTCAATTTTTGTTTATCTGAGAAAGTTTTTATTTCTCCCTCAGTTTTGAAGTGTAATCCCCAGAGTATATGATTCTAGATTGGTGGGGGGGTTTTCTCTCAACACTTTAAAATACTTTGCTCCATCCTCTTCTTCCTTGCATGTTCTCTGAGGAGAAGCTGGATATAATTCTTATCTTTGCTTCTCTATAAATAAAGTGTCCCCCCGCCCTTGCCTCTTTCAAGATTTTTTTCTTTGTCTTTGATTTTCTGGTGTTTTAATATGATATGCCTGGGTGTCGTTTTTTGGTTTTGTTTGTTTGTTTGTTTGTTTGTTTGTTTAGGCATTTACCCTGCTTGATGTTCTCTGAGCTTCCTGGATCTGTGGTTTGGTGTCTGACATTAATTTGGAGAAATTCCTAGTCATTGTTACTTCAAATATTGTTTCTGTTTCTTTCTCCCTTTCTTCTCCTTCTGGTATTTCCATTACATATATGTTATACCTTTCCTAGTTGTCCCACAGTTCTTGGATATTCTGTTCCACTTTTTCCAGTCTTCATTTTTCTTTGCTTTTCCGTTTTAGAAGTTTCTATTGAGATATTCTCAAGTTCAAAGATTCTCTCCTCAGCCATGTCCAGCCTATTGATGAGCCCATCAAAGGCATTCTTCATTTCTGTTACAGTGTTTTTGATCTCCAGCATTTCTTTTTGACTCTTTCTTAGAATTTCCATCTCTCCACTTGTATGATCCATCTGTTCTTACATGTTGTTTACTTTTTCTACTAAAGCCCTTAGCATATTAATCATAGTTTTTAAAAAATTCCTGGTCTGATAATTTAAACATTCCTGCCATATCTGACTCGGGTTCTGAGGCTTGTTCGGTTTCTTCAAACTGTGCATTTTGCTTTTTAGTATACCTTGTAATTTTTTTTGAAAGCCAGACATGATGTACTGGGTAGAAGGAACTTCCTTAAAGAGGCATTTAGCAATGTAGTGGGAAGACGTGGGGGGAGGGGAAGCATTCTTTAGTCCTATGATCGGGTCTCAGTTTTTTGGTGAGTCCATGCCCCTGGTCTGTGAACTTCACCAATGCATCTGTTCCTCTCCCCCAACTTTGGTGGGACAGGATGGCTAAAGGGGGCTGAAGTTGGTATTTTCCTTCCTCCACATGGAAGGCTAAAGCAAGCTGGAGCTGAGTATTTCTCTCCACCTGGGTCAGTTAGGCTCTGTTAAACCCCATAGTTTAGTCTCTAGTAAATAGTTTTGCTTGAGGGCGGGCTTGCTCAGAACAGAATTCTCTGGCATATTTCAAAATGGTTCCTTTTTCTATCCCCCTGCTGGAAACACAAGGGGATTTTTCTCCATTATTCACTGGTGGATCCCCTGGAGATAAAACTCAGAAAAAATGTAAGGACCCCCTATGACTGTGAATTAAACTGGTGGAGAGTTTAATTCACAGACTTGTCCACACTGAGCCTCCAAATATTTGTCAATTACAGTTCCAGTTTTCCTACCCCTGCACTTGTTTCCACAGAGGTTTCTGCTCTGTTAAGTTGTGACTTTCTGTATCCTCCTGTTTGTTTCTCCAATTTTTGGAGCAGAAATTTGCCCTATGACCTCACTTCTCTGGTGAATATAAGAGGAGTTATTGATATTTCAGTTTATTCAGATCTATACATTGCCAGGGTGCAGTGTTATTTTATTTGTTAGGATGCAGTGGCGACTTCTAAGCTCTACACATGCCAGACCAGAAACTTAAAGTCGCCTGGTTTTCTTTTCTTGTACTGTCTTTGTCTGGTTTTGGTATAGCAGGGTAATACAACTTCATAAAATGAGTTGGAAAGTATTCTCTCTTCTGTTTTCTGGAAAAGATGATGTAAATTTTATGCTACTTCTTTAAATGTTTGGAAGAATTCTCCAGTGTAGAACTGAAGATTTCTCTTTCAGAACTTTTAAAATTACAAACTCAATTTCTTTAATGGTTATAGGGCTATTCCAATTATTAATTTTATCTTGGTTGAGCTTTGGTAATTTGTGGTATTTGAGGAATTGATACACTTCTTTTAAGTTGTCAAATTTATGAACATAAATTTGTTCAATGTATTTGCTTAATACCTTTTTAATGGCTGCAGTTTCTGTAGTGGCCCTTGTCTTATTTCTGGTATTGATCTGGTGTCTTCTTTTTATCTTTGTCAGTCTTGCCAGATGTTTATGAATTTTATTGATGTCTTTAAAGAACCAACTTTTTGTCTCATTGATTTTTCTCTATTGTTTTCCTTTTAATTTCAATGATTTCTGTTCCAACCTTTAATATTTCCTTCTGTTTACTTTGGGTCTAATTTTGTTCTTCTTTTCCTAGCTTCTTGAAGTAAGAACATAAATTTTTTGTTTGAGACGTTTCTTCTTTTCTAAAGTAGTAAGCATTTAGTGTTATACATTTCACTCCCAGTTCTGCTTTAGCTGCACATCACATATTTTGATGTTATATCTTAATTTTCATCTAAGTTCTATGTATTTTTTTATTTCCTTTGAGATTTCCTCTTTAACTCATGAATTGTTTAGAAGTGTGCTACTTAATTTCCAAGTGTTTGGAGATTTTCCTGTTGTCTTTCTCCTCCTTAGATTTTAATAATTGTCTCTGATAATATTTTATCTCCATGAGAACAGACTTTTTTCCATTGATCCTACCATTATTTCGCTAATGCTGAGAACAGGACAATAGTTTGTGCTCAAAAAATAAGGATGAATGAATGATGGAAATATTTAACTTAAAAATCAGTAAAGAGAATGCTGAAAGTTAAAACGGGGGAGAGAGGCATCAGAACATGGATGATGATTATCGCTGAGTGGGGAAATACAGGTGCCCTTTTTGTTGTTTGTTTTTCATATTTTCCAAATTCTCTGCAATGAGCATGTACTACTTTTATAATCAGGTAAAGGAATTATAAAAGTGGAAGCTACACTTTCTGATCATTCTCACTACCTCTCTGGCAGGTCACATCAGAATCTGAATTGCTGAAAAAGCTGAAGATGAGAGGCCACAAAAAGACCCTGTAGAAGGTCCCAGAGCTGAACTGACCCCAACCCCCCAGGGAGACAGGTAAGGACCCTGCTCGCCATCCACTTTTGTAAGCTTCTGAGGTTGCTGCCACAGTAACTTTATCGCGAAGACCATGACCACTTTGAGTCACAAGGGTCAATTTCACGCTTCTTTTGTCACCCCTCCCCCCAAGAGGCCCCTAGAGGTCTTGTGAATTAATATTCATCCCAAAAGATCTAGTTTGCCATTAGAAATTAAACATTCATCTACCTAAATCCAGCCTTTAAAATTCCTTTGACAGTTTACTTTGAGGAAGCAGTATTGGCGTTTGCTTTCAAGATTCATGGTGTGCAAAAGATTACAAAAGAAATAAGAGGGAATGGAGAGGAGATACTGTCTTTTTAAAATATAATTATCTTTTACACCTTTAGTCACAGTCTCTTCATGTTTTTTGAAGGCAATTTCTTTGAGAAGCTGAGTAGACAAGACAATTTGATGGTAACCTCAGGTGGCCAGGGTCACCACACAAACAGTTCTTAAGTGTGGACAATTTCTGAAGATGAGTGAATATGCTTTTCTACTTATGAAAACAATACTGAGAACTTGGTTTAAATTTTTAAAAATATTTTCATTCAACAAAGAAATTGCCTAGACCTGGAAATTTTTTTCACCCTTTCCTACTTTTGAAGTGAAGTGACTTGCTGTAAGGTCCAGGGATTTCCTGGAGGCCCAGGATTGGGCAAGTGTGTAACCTGATGCTTGGGGACGGCACAGGGTATCTACCATTCCTGAGGGACACCCCACACACAGTGGGAGACGAGTGTGGCAGCAGTTACATTCTCCTTGGAGCTGAGCCAAAGAAGGCATCAGGATCAACAAGCATATCTATATCGACTTGTCAGAGTCTTAAAAGGATAGCCAAGGACATGAGAATCTAGAAAATAATGGCATGACCTGATGGGGGGCCGGGAAACAAGAATCCATATCCCAGTAACAATTCATAGCAAACAAAACAGCTTATGTTGAAACCAGCCAGAAATAGAATATTGTGATATAAACCAGTCTGTCCATTTAATTTCTATAATTCCTGAGCACCTGATTTCTGACTTTTTGTTGCTGTTGCTGACTTGACTGATTTGAACTGAATATGTCAAAAGGCATAGATTTGTTTAGTCATTTAATTTTTTTTTTTAATTTTATTTATTTATTTATTTATTTTTGGCTGTGTTGGGTCTTCGTTGCTGTGCGAGGGCTTTCTCTAGTTGCGGCGAGCAGGGACCACTCTTCATCGCGGTGCGTGGGCCTCTCACTATCGCGGCCTCTCTTGTTGCGGAGCACAGGCTCCAGACGCGCAGGCTCAGCAGTTGTGGCTCACGGACCTAGCTGCTCCGTGGCATGTGGGACCTTCCCAGACCAGGGCTTGAACCCGTGTCCCCTGCATTGGCAGGCAGACTCTCAACCACTGCGCCACCAGGGAAGCCCAGTCATTTAATTTTTATTGACACCATTCAGTTAAATTCAACAGCATCACTTGCTCCTGCAGAGCTCCCCAGTGGAGACCACCCTGGCCCACTGTGGAGACAGTTCACAAAGTAATTCTGGCTCTCTGCTTTCTGAGCATGTTGGGATTCTGCTTCCCTACTTGCAAAGTTAGGTATGGCTATGAGTCTTGCTCTGGCCAATGAAATGTGTGCAAAAGTGACACTTCGGGCAGAAAGCCCAGGCCAGTGTGTAATTCATTCCATCTTCTTCCCTCTTCTGTCATGGTTGTGGATGTGTGTGTCAAGATGAAGCCATTCTGGGTCCCAAAGTAACCGTGACATGCAGAGCACCCTTGCTGACCTGTAATGGACGGGTAGTGTGAATAGAAAGCATTCGCTGTGTACAGCTGCTAAGATCTGGTGCTTGTTGCTGCCACATAACCTAGCCTATCCTGGCTGATGTGCACGTAGGCACATAGGCACGTGAACACACACCCATGCACTTACTGAGTACCTGTGCGTGCAGGAGGGACCCAGGGCCATGGGCGGCAAGGGGGTGTGAGGTAAGATGCAGTCTCTGTGCCCAGTTTACAAGCTGGTTTAGCAGATTAGATAACTAGCCAGCGTAGGATGATGACAGCACAAGAATGCCTCCTGTGCTGGGTAGCACCTCTTGGCAACTCCACGATCTCCCTCTACCCTTCTCGCCCTGCTCTCGGCCTGGCGAGACCCCCCCGTCTGTACTCCCTGACTAGGCTCCTTCCGCTCTGGCTCCTGGTCAGGTTGCGTCAGCAGGAGGGCAGGGTGAGGGCTCAGCAGAAGACTGAAGGCAAGGAGGACAGTGCAGCTGGAATAGCTCTGCCTCTGGCTGCCTTCTCGCAGATTTGCTCCGACCGGCTGCACCCCTGGGTGAAGGCCGTAGCTCCTCTCAGCGACCCTCCGCACTTGACGGTCTCCTTCCAGGTTTCCACAATGCACCCTTTCCTCGCCCCTTCAGGCCGGGGGAGGGGGTGGGAGTCCAGTCAGTGACTAGCTTCAGCACCCTCCACTGTGCCCCTTGGTTTCCCTATACCCTGCCCACACCTTTGTAAATAGTCTTTTTTTTTTTAAGGAGACCTTAAATTTTCCTATTTGAGCATGCCCTCCGTCTCCTGATAGACCCTGAACTAATTGATCCTGCTTTGGGGAGTCAGCAGTGGAACGGAAATGATCATGCTTTGTCTTTTTATAGGGTCAGTTGGTCAAAGAGCAGGGCACTTTAAAAATGATCAATTCTTTTATTTATTTATTTATTTATTTATTTATTTTTGGCTGTGTTGGGTCTTCGTTTCTGTGCAAGGGCTTTCTCTAGTTGCGGCAAGCGGGGGCCACTCTTCATCGCGGTGCGCGGGCCTCTCACCATCGCGGCCTCCCTTGTTGCGGAGCACAGGCTCCAGACGCGCAGGCTCAGTAGCTGCGGCCCACGGGCCTAGTTGCTCCGCGGCACGTGGGATCCTCCCAGACCAGGGCTCGAACCCGCGTCCCCTGCATTGGCAGGCAGATTCCCAACCACTGCACCACCAGGGAAGCCCAGTTCTTCCTGAAGTTGGGAAATTAGTTCGTCCTTCTCTTTCAGCTGCAGCTTCAGCATTGAGCATTCATCTTTCATTATATCCTGACAAATCCTCTACCAGCTAAACGAGGAGCTCCAGCGCCAAGACTGCCTAGGCGAGGAATCCCGTAAAAATGATCAATTCTTCATTTAGAAATGAATTTTTAAATGACTTTCCTTCTCCCACCCAAACTGGAAGCTTCTGCTCCTAAGTAGAAAAGGTTTGGAGGCAAAGCACTGGCCTCTTTGCACCTAAGAGGAGGGAGTGGGCCCTGCAGAGCCTTTGTCTCATGAAGCCCTTTGCAAACGCTGGAGCCACAGGAGCCAAGGAGGATGTGGTGTCCCCTCCAAGGAGCCTCCCCATTCCCCCTTGTTTGGTAAAGTCGACACCAGAATTCCAACCACTATTTTCAACTTGAACCTGAGGACAGAAGCCTAATTTCTAGCTGCTCAAGGAAAATTCTAGGCCTTTCTTTTGGATTCCCATATATAACATAGAGCTGCTTAGGAAAGAGATACCACCTCTTTGCCACAAGCTTACCCACCAGGAGTTGTCCTGTGTCCTGCCTTGGGATTCCTGTGTCAGATTCACTGAATTTATTCATTGATTGGTTGGTTGGTTGGTTTTCCATGTGGAAAGCCGAAGGAGCCTTTGCAAGATTTGGACTTGGGAGAGTTCTGGGTTCCGTTTTCTATTCCCCCAACCGCTTTGGCCCCCTCTCCTTAGCTGTACCCAGCTCTGGAAGGTGCAGCCAGGAGGAGGCTGGTACCTGGAGCCCCGGCATTTCCCAAAGCAGCTGGAATGAGCAGATGTTTGACTGCAGCTGCTGGAGCTGGACCCGGGAGGGCGGGTCAGCTCAGGCATGCTAGGATATAAAGTTAGAGGAAGTGCAGACAGCAGTTGGGAAGATTTAGGAGCTCTTGGGCTACACTGGATTTTACTGTGTTGTCATTGACATATGTTTGATTTCTCTCCTGAGCAGGTTAGAGGGGGGAGAGTTAAGGGAGGGCGTTCCCGGGTGCCAGATCTGCACAGCTGGGCGGATGGGGAAAGATGCGGGGAGGGGGAGATTGTCTGGGAGCTTGAACATCCTGTTTTCTCCTCAAGTTCCCGAGGGTGCACGCCAGGGCCTGGGGTGGTACCACGGAGGGGTGATAAAACTCACAGCAGTACAGCTTGCATTAACAACTCCCTTGAATTAAAAACACGCTTTTCGGGGAAACAAATACGACTCCATCAGCAAACACATTATAATCATGAGGAAAGGCAGGGCTGTTGAGCAGCATAAGAGTTTCAGAGAAGAAGAGGGGAGATATTCTGGCAGGAAGGAGCAAGCGCAGAGTGCATGACCCGCGCAGCCTCATCATTTTGGTCAGACACTGGGAGCCCTTTCTGGAGTGGGGGAGAAATAGCAACTCCTACATGCTGGCCTCTCTTCCAGAAGTGACCGAACTGCAGGTTCTCTGTGGCAGTTGCCCTAAAGCAGTGCTTTCACACTTTAATGTGCACGCACAGCCCCTGTGGATCTTGTTGAAATGCAGGTTCTGATTCCGTAGGTCTGGCCTGAGAGCTTGCACTTCTAACGAGCTCCTAGCTGAGGGTGATTTGCTGGTCCATGGAATACACTGAGAATAAATAACAAGGCATGGGAGGGCGCTGCCTTGGCTCAGCACCACTTCCGCCTCCCTGCAGACGACTCTAAAGCAAAAGCAGGTGTAGATGACCCAATTCAGCAGCCTGGGAAGTTTGGGGAAATGACCCAAGACTTGTCCTGGTGGCCAAGCGGCTGCATCAGGAGCTCCTCCAAACTCCCCTGCTCTCTCCCCCAAGAGTAAGCAATGTGCGGGAGTAGGTTGGGGTCAGCCATCCCCAGGTAAAAGAGGCTGGTCACCAAGCACAAGTGTGTAGGGCAACGTTACCCTTGTGAATTTACTACAGCCCTGGACCTATGGGCCGCCAAACTTGACTTGCCACCCACTAACTCACTTATTCATTCATTGCTTCAATAAACACTGAGTGAGCCTCTATTACCCCAGACCCAGTGGTTAGCACTGAGGGTCCAGAGATGAAGAAGCAGATTGTGTCCTCATGAAACTTACTGCACAGCTAGCCCCTGGGAATGGATCCATTTCTCAGGGGCACGTGGCTGATGTATAAAAACTAAAATTGATGTGCTTATTTATTATAATATTTGTAATTATGATGATGGTAGCTCACGCTTTTCTAAAAGCCTGGGATGTACTCGCCGTTGTGCTAAGCACGTTGCATGGATCATCTCATTAATCCTCACAACAGCCCATGTGGCAGGTACTGTTGTTAAATCCACTTCAAAGATGAGGAAACTGAATCTCAGAGAGGTTAGGTAACTTTCCAGAGGATACCAGCTGGTGAGGAGAGGAGCTGGGATTCATGCCTAGGCAGGCTGACCCCAGTCCGGGTTCTTAGCCTTTACCCCCAGGGGCTGGGTCCGCACTTCTGCTCATGGGCACATTTCCTCCCTGGGGGGAGAGCTCCTGGGAAGCCAAATGACAGTCAGTGGCTGAGCGAGTTTGGAATCTGATGGTGGGCAGTGGAACATTGGATGATGGGGGTGATATTAATCACAGAGGCATCACACTATACAACTTGATGCCTGTGATGTACCTATCCCCCTAAATGGACAGACCTTCAGCACCAGGCACTCGAGTTCCTGGCCCAGGAGCCCTCTTTCCACTGGGGAAAGGCAAGAACACACTGCTTGGCTTTGCTAAGTCTTGCTCTCTCTTCCCTGGGTCTCCCTAGCTGTATACGCATACACACATACACACACACTCTCACACACACATACACATGATCATGCACAATCACACACATTCATACACCCACACACGTGCTCACACTCACGTGCACCCACATACATACAACCACTCACTACACCACATATATGCACATACATTGACACACACACACAAACACACACACTTCCGATGACCATATTCCCTTTTGGATATGTTAATACTGTGAATCAGGTGAAACAAAATGTTTGCTCCTCTCTGCTTTGAACTAGTATATTTGTTTTATAGGTTAACTCTCAGAAGACTACCTTATTTCTCTGAACCCAGGTTCCACTGGGGCCTCTCAATGCAGCCCAGAATTTCTTTCCAGTTTTAAAGCCCCCAAGTTGTACAGCCACTTCCCTTGACACCCAGGTGTCAGATACGAGGAGTCTTAAATGGTCTGGAGTGTCAGTGGTTTCTTTTTTAAAAAAATACACGCTCCGTGGGAGGTTGGATAACTTTGCACCCAGTCTTCATTCATCCCTGTTGACCTCAGCTCTCCATCCCCATGTCAATCTGCCGTCTACCGCATGCTGGGCCCAGGCTGCTAGCAAGCCTTCTGAGGGCATTCTTCTCAGATTTTCACTTTATCACCTAACCACCAGTCCTAATAGCATCAGATAAGAGAGTTTCTGCTGTGCTGTGCTTGTTTTAAAAAATCGCAGATGCTATCCACCTGAAATCCAGCCTTAGAGAGACAGCATATAAGCACCCAAGGAGACCAGGCACGCCCCAGCCACTGAGTTCCTCAGACACTCTGTGCTGTAGGAGTTCCAGAGAGGGGAGATTACATGAGCTTGTGTGGGTGCAGAAGGCTTCCTCGAGGAGATGAGATTCCTGATGGACCTTTATTATGGGTTGAATGGTGTCCCCACCCAAAATTCATATGTTGAAGTCCTCAAAATGTCCACCGTCTAATAATATAACCCCAACCAGCAATTCACTGTGTACTTCCAGAAGCTTTGCGTGCTTTGCTTCTTTTGTAATCCTCCCCTCCCCTCCTGCAGAAGCTCCTATTATTCCCATTTTACAGACAAGGAACCTGCAGCTCTGAAAGGTGAATGTGGCCAAGGTCTGAATAATTGCCACTCAGTGTCCAAAGTGCTCCAACTAGAGCCTGCCACACTGCCTTGGGAGCTTGGGACTGACTTTTCAAAGTAGCACAGGCAGTGGTAAGGGCAGAACGGTATCTGAGCTGCTTCTTGAAGGACTCAGAGAATCTCCAGCAGGCAAAGCAGAAGGGAAAGGAACTCCTGGAGCACATGCGCAAAAGCACCTGGTGTAAGAGTACAGTTAGGGGCATACGTCCTTTGTTTAATTCTGGAATTTTAGAAGCTTTCGAGGTAGTGATGGGAGATGCAGCTGTGAAGACAGGCGGGGCAAGATTATAAAGACCTTTGAATGGCAACCTAAAAAGCGCAACTTCTGGAAGCAACAGGGAGCCATTGAAGGTTGGTAAGCGGCGAGAGAGCATCTAAAAGATTACGGGGCAGTAGAAGTGAGCCATATTGTCCCAGGGTGCCCTGGGCGATGGGGGAGAAGAGCCTGGGTGCGGGGATCTGAGAAGGTTCCTAGAGGCAGGGTCCTCTGCCGGAAAGGAGGATCCAGCTAGGCCCAGCGCCCCAGCGAAGGCAGCACGCTGAGAGGGAAAGGCAGGTTGTCGCATTAAGCCCCGAACAGAGACCATCACACCTGGAGCATTTTAGGCTCAGCCCAGATTTTCCCTACACCCACCTCAGCACGGGAAACTAAAAAAGAAACAGCTAAGAAAGTGTCAAGTTTATTAAAACAGCTCAGTTCCTGTCTCTCTCGGGCTCTCCAGCTCTGACTTTCCCGCTATTTTTAGGTGTTCCAGAATTCTCCACCCAGACATTCCCCATACCCCCTGAAGAGTGAGCATGTTTCCTGCCTCGCCAGCCATGGCCAACCCCACTCAGCTTCCTGTTCGACCCCAAGGCCCAGTTTCTGGTGGGAGTCTGAGGGACTCCAAGTGTCACAGCCCCCTCTCCTCCCTGGGTCTAGATTCCACAAAGAACCACCCAGAACTTGGTGTTATTCTCCTCTTGAAGAAAAGAAAGCCTAAATTATTTCTTTGGCTGGGTTTTTCACTATGACTGGTTTTCATTAGCTTTGCAAGTGGAAAATAAATTCCCCCCCAGTGGAAAGTTGCCACTTGTGTGCAGAGAGTCATTGTTCTTTTAATATTTTTTATGCTGAATGACCCAAGCCCCAGTCTGCTGGAGCTCTGGCCGGCGCCCTGAGAAGTGTGCTTCAGAAACCCTCCTGGCAGGCACTGTTTGAGGAGCTGGTGGCCGTTTGCCTCTTGTTAAGACTTGAGGGTTGGGCTTCCCTGGTGGCGCAGTGGATAAGAATCCGCCTGCCAATGCAGGGGACACGGGTTCGATCCCTGGTCCGGGAAGATCCCACATGCCGCGGAGCAACTAAACCTGTGCGCCACAACTACTGAGCCTGCGCTCTAGAGCCCACGAGCCACAACTACTGAGCCCACGTGCCACAACTACTGAAGCCTGTGTGCCTAGAGCCTGTGCTCCACAGCAAGAGAAGCCAGTGCAATGAGAAGCCCACGCACCGCAACGAAGAGTAGCCTCCCCTTGCTGCCACTAGAGAAAGCCTGTGTGCAGCAACAAATAGACCCAACACAGCCAAAAATAAATTAATTAAATTAAAATTAAAAAATTAAAAAAAAAAACTTGAGGGTTGAGGAAACCTGGGGAACTTGAGCGATCTGCTCTCCACTGCCCAGCCCCGTCTGCAGAGCCTGGACCCCCTCTCAGCCTTTTCCTTCCGGTCCAAGTCCTGGTTCACCTGGCGGAGAAGCTTCTCAAAGCCACTTCTGCCTCCTAGCCTTCCTCACCCTGGAGCTGATAAGGGGGAAAAGAGAAAACTGAATCAGGAAAGAAATCCAGCTGATAGAACTCCAGGTCATGCTGCTTTGTGGAGCCAGAGGGGGACTCCCTGGGCAGAGTTCTCCCTCTAAGGGGCCAACTCTGCAGGGGCTGAGACCAAGAGGGGTCTGGGCGCTCAGGCCAGCCCCAAGGTATTGAGTGGCAGGTTAAGACAGGTGAGAAGAGGAGAGACAGGCAAGAAGTAGAGATGGGAGTAGAGAGTGAGAAAGTGGGGATAGAGGAAATGGAGAGATAGGTAGAGCAGAGAGACAGGAAGTGGAGGAGACTTGGCCAGTGGCAGGAGAAATGGCCAGCAGAGGCCCATGTTACTCAGGATTCCTTTGCCAGCTGTATTCCCCATGCAAGAGGATGAGGAAAATTTAAGTCTCTACTGGGAAAATTCAAGCCTGGAGATCATTTAAGCTTTCCTGGGACTCTGCCAGCCGTCTCCAGGGTTTTGTCAAATTTTCCACCTACTCCCCTTTGCATGTGGAAACTCAGCCTGCATCTTAGAAACCCCATCCTCAACACTGGCTTTTTTCAGCTCTTGGTTATTCAGGAGGGTTTGTGGATGAAGATGTGCGGGGTAAGGGGTTTATAGGGCCTGGCTTCAGCTATGCCCCTCTGCCGCACCTCCACCCATCTACGCACACACACACACACACACACACACTCAGCAATCAGTAGTGCAGGAGGCACTGCTTGGGGGGGACACTTAGAGAATCAGGTATTGGGTTGTCCTGCTTTATCCCCCAGGGAAATACCAGGTATCCACAGAACCCCAGGACACGTCCCCCACTGCCTGGAATGACAGCACCTCCTCAGAGTAATTCAGGATTTTTTTCTACTTCATTGTGCAAATATAGAACCAAATCGCACAATATAAAAAGTATTATTTAGGTACGGTACATATATGTATATATATATATTTTTTTTTTTTAAGTTCATGGTCTTTCCCTCTTCCCTCTCTCCTTTTAATCCTACCTTTCTGAGGATTACTATTTTGATGTGTACATTTATTTTTTTTAATGCTTATAAAAACACACTGACCTACTGGCTTTTTTCCCCCAGACAAAATGGTGACACGTAGTATTCCTAAACTTGCTTTCTTAAAAATATTTAGCAATATGTCCCAGGTATTGTTCCAGGTCATGAGATATGGATCTGAGTCATTCTTTTTTAACAGCTCTGTTGCATCCCATTGTGTGGATATACCATTGTCTTCTTAGTCCTTTCAGGCCGTCATAACAAAAGTATCACAGACTGCGTGGCTTATAAACAACAGGAATTTATTCCTTACAGTTCTGGAGACAGGGAGGTTCAAGATCAAGAGGCTGGCAGGTTCAGTGACTGGTGAGGGCCTGCTTCCTGTTTCATAGACGACCTTCTCACTGTGTCCTCATGTGGTAGACGGGATGAGGGAGCTCTATGGGGTCTCTTTTATAAAAGCACCAATCCCATTCATGAGGGCTCCACCCTCATGCCCTAATCACCTCCCAAAAGCCCTAGCTCCAGTTGTCATCATGCTGAGGGTTAGTTTTCAACATATGAATTTGAGGACACAAACATTCAGTCTATGGTAATCATGATTTTAATAACCAGTCTTCTGTGATGGACGTTCAGGTTATTTCCAGGTTGGGTTTTGTGGTTGTTGTTGTTTGGGGTTTTGTTTTTATTTTGCTATTATTATAAGCAACCCTGTAATAATTACTATGCATCTCTCATGATATACTGGGGTTTTGACGCTATAGGGCAGAGTCCTGGAGTGGGATTGCTGAGTCAGAGGAAATGTGTGTTTAAGCTGTACCAGGCACTGCCTGATAGCTTCTCAAGAAGATCTTGCAATTCACACTCCTTCAGAATAATCTTCAACTCCAAAACCAGAGGGTGATAATTTCTCAGGGAAAGCCTTTTTTAAAAATTTCATGTCACTTTTAGGTATGAATAAGATGTGAAATTACTTTGTAAACTCCGAAGTGTTTATGGATCAGATATCAGCTGGTGATGACTTGCTCCTTAAATTCTAAGTAATAATGCTTCCAATCCCCATTCTCTAGATTTTCCCAAGTCAATGCCCTGCCAAGTTTTCTGGAAATTCTCTGAGAGAAGGGGGAGGAGTTTGCAGTTGTAGGGTCGCCTCTGATTCCTCACCCTGGGCAACGCTGAAATCATTCTGTTAGTAATCCCATACATGCTGTTTTGTCCCATGCCACATTTATCCAGATTAAGCCCTTTTCTATAACACACGCACGTGCGTGCACACACACATGCACACACCGCTCATACACAGTTATTCATATGCGTACAGAGTACTGAAACTTTAGGGGAACTGGAAGGATTTATATCTTAAGATCCATATAACTTAAAATTCACAGTTCAATATACCTGTTGCTAAAAATTCCCCCAAGCATTTCTGAAATAGGGCTCTGATCTCTAGATTTTTATTTGGTCTTTCCCTTCCTTTCTCCCCATATTTCTATCCTCTCTCAAAAGAACAACTCCAAAAATATAATAAATCCTCCCCCCTCCCTTTTTTTGCCGGGCCACGCGGCTTGAGGGATCTTAGTTCCCCACCAGAGATCAACCCTGTGCCCTCTGCAGTGGAAGCGCAGAGTCCTAACCACTGGACCACCAGGGAAGTGTCTTCCCTTTTCTTAGACACTGAAATTCAGTTCATTCCAGCCTCTGCTCCAAGATTTTGCGACCCTGGACAGAAGGGCCTTTCATATAATGGGATCCACCCTCCTTAGAAAGGCGCATGGGTTGTAAGTAGCAAAATGTTTTCTCTCCTTTCCATACCAAAAGGTTCATTCTTTTAATGCATTCTCCACCCAGAGCAGAGTGTTCTTTAAAAAATGTAAATCAGGGTTTCCCTGGTGGCGCCGTGGTTGAGAATCTGCCTGCCAATGCAGGGGACACGGGTTCAAGCCCTGGTCTGGGAAGATCCCACATGCCGCGGAGCAACTAGGCCCGTGAGCCACAACTACTGAGCCTGCACGTCTGGAGCCTGTGCTCTGCAACAAGAGAGGCCGTGATAGTGAGAGGCCCGCACACCGCGATGAAGAGTGGCCCCCGCTCGCCGCAACTAGAGAAAGCCCTAGCACAGAAACGAAGACCCAACACACCCAAAAATTAATTAATTAATTAATTAATTAAAAAAAAAAAGTAACAAATGTTCAAGTACAATTGGTGTCTTTAAAAAAAAAAAAAAAAATGAAAACCAGATTACATTACAGCCCTGGTCCATCCCTGGTGGCTTCCCAAAGCCATTAGAGTAGAAGCCAAACCCCTTTCCTGGGCACACACCTGCACCCTTTCCTGCGTCCTTTTCCTGGGCACGCACCCATTTCTGCTCTCAGATCTCCAAACGTATTTTAGGTTCTGTTGTGTCCCCTCCCTGCCCTCTCCCTGCTTACAATGTACATAGGAACTCAGACAGGGAGGAGGAGCCCACCTCAGGCCTCTTGCTCCCCTTTATAACCCCCCACTACCCAGCCTTCATTGGGACTCGCTGGATCTCTTCTCCTGGGGGCGGGGGGAAACTGGCTTGGGCTGATCACCCAAGATCTTCCAGATCTTTTATTCCATAGTTGGACCTTGGCTTTCAAAACTCACAAGCCAAAAATTGAACTCTTGTTCTCTTCACTGTGCTACAATGATCCTCTCCTGAGGTGATGGTACGATGGCCCTAGATTGGGGAGGGGCACGGGATGGCAGGAAGAAGTGGGAGCATACACTTCAGTGGCTGCATCAGCTTGTGTTCTCTTGGCAAAGACACCCTAGCAAGACGGCCAGCTTCTTTCTGTGAATACTTTGATAAGCTCTTGGATGGAGAGGTAGGCAGACACCCCAAGGGGCAACTCGAGGGACAGGGAGCGGCTTCTGTCCAGCTAACCAGCTGGCTTACATCGAGAGGGGGGTGAGTGCTGGCAGTGGACCCAGGAGTGCTCAGGCTAGCGAGGAAGTTTTGAGAGACTGTACATTCATAGTCAGAGGAAACGTGAAGCAGGGAAGAGACATAGCATCTGATTCCACTTAGATGGCATACCTAGAGTAGTCAAATTCATAGAGACAGAAAGTAGAGTGGTGGTTACCAGGGGCTGGGGGGAGGGGAAAATGGAGAGCTATTGTTTAATGGGTATAGGGTTTCAGTTTGAGATGATGAAAAAGTTCTGGAGGTGGAAAGTGGTGAAGGTTGCACAATGATATGAGTGTACTTAATGCCACTAAACTGTACACTTAAAAGTGATTAAAATGTTAAATTTTCTGTTATGTGTATTTTATCACAATTAGAAAAAAATTTTTTAATTGCATAATAAAAATTATAGAGTTCATGGGAAAAATGGAGTTGGGACATAACACTCAAAAATTTTGTCAATTACACATTTTTAAAAATATGTAGGAACCTAACAAAACAGTAGCACAGTTTTACAAGTGTTAAATGGTTAAAGAACACATAAATATGACCATAAACATGGTACTTCACCTTGAAGGAAAAAAAACAAGAAAGATACAGAACAGAGATTCTCAAATTTTTTGGTCTCAAGACCCCTTTACACTCTTAAAGCGTTTTGAAGAACCCCAAAGGGCTTGTGCTTATATGGTTGATATCTATCGATATTTTCCATATTCAAAATTAAAGCTGAGATATGTGTAGCAAACAAGAACACAGAAGCACACGGTCCATCAGGGTGATGACATCATCACATGTCATGTAGACTCCGGGAAACCCCACCACACACTCATGAGAGAAAGAAAGGGAAAAAGGCAAATAACAGCAAAATATTCTCTTATGAGAATAGTTTTGACCTTGTGGGTCTCCTAAAAGGGTTCAGGGGACTCCCAAACATTCCCAGAACACACTTTGAGAATGGCTGGTCTATTCTAGAACTAGGGCAAGGTCTCTAGAGAGGCCTGTAGAGAGGATGGGAAAGGAGGAGGAGAGGGTATCCGAATGGGAAGTCAAGTACAGTCGGGAAAGGCCCCACTAGGAGGAGCTCCAGAAAGGCCGATGGGTGCAGGGAGACTTGCAGAGAGACACGGCTGTGCCCACCTGACCCGGTATAGCGGTCCCTGCAGTTTAGCAAGTGGGCCCAAGGCTGCCCACACGCAGCTGCCCCCTGGGAGTACACCTTCCGGCCCTTCCCCAGGGCCCCCAGCAGCGAGGCTCTCCAGGTTATTCCCGATTTGACACAGGAAAGAGCAGTTGTTTGAAAGTGGTTTTCTGCCGGCCAAGCGAGGGATGGCCAAGCCCTGCCCTGTGATGCTCCCACAGATCCAGCGTGAGCGGCAGCCAGTTTAATAAGGCTTATTTAAAAACAAAAACAAATCAGCTTATTCTCAGCGTGAAATGAGTTGTGTTCAGCCTTAATCCCCTGTGGTCAGTCAGCGCTCTGCGGCAATGCCAGCCGTCCCAGTCCCCGCAGACAGCCTTAGTGAAGGTTACGTCCCCTTTCCAATGACGAGGAGCAGAAATCCAGTAATGCATTCAGTGCAGTGAAAACTTAATCCCAAATATCATTTTTACTCATCTGAGGAAAGTTAACCCGCTGAAGATTCAATTCAACAAACACTGCCTCTGAATTGAGGTCATCCATTTACTTAATTGTAACGTTGCTGCTTCTTGCACGAGATCCGATCAACACCCAGGTCAAGGCTCTGTGATGGGTTTTATTCATCATGTTTTCTGCTTCCCTCTGGGTAAGTGAAGCCAGGATGGAGTGGGGATTGGCAATGTGCTCGCACTGATGCCAAGTGGAGCTCCCAAAACATGCAGGCATTTATGGGTCAAGAGGGGTCACAGGCACAGGGGTGTCAAATGACACGCCCCTTGGGAGGGCTAGGAAACTGGAGGAGCCTCTTCAGCAGGGGACTCCTGGGCCACATGGGAGAAATGGGGGAAGGGCTATGGAACCTGAAAGGAAGGCCCCTGCTCTACCGGAGTAGGGCACTGTGGTGGTCAGGTTTCTCCAGAAAATAGAACCGCTAAGATGTACATATACATAGGAAAAGCTTTATTCTACAAAACTGGCTTACACAATCATCGAGGCTGACAAGTCCCAAGATCTGCAGGGTGTGTCAGCCAAGTGGAGACCAAGGAGAGCCAATGGTGTAGCTCCAGTCTGAGTCTGAAGGCCTGAGAACCAGGAGAACCAGTGGTGTAAGTTCCATTCCAAGAGCTGGCAGGCCAAGGGCCAGGAAGAGCCAATGCTTCAGTTCCAGTCGGAAGGCAGGAATAAGCCAACACCCTAGTCAGAAAGCAGTCAGACAAGGGGAATTCTACCTTACTCAGAGGATGGTCAGCCTTTTTGTTCTATTCAGGCCTTCAACTGATTGGATGTGACCCACCCACAGTAGGGAGGGCAATCTGCTTTACTTAGGCCACTGATTTAAATGTTAATCTCACCCAGAAACAGCCTCACAGAAACACCCATAATAATGTATGACCAAATATCTGGGTACCCTGGGGCCCAGGCAAGTTGACACATAAAATTACTCATCACAGACACCCAAAGAAAAAGGGAGACAAAGATTATCTCCAAATCAGGAGGGAAAAGGTGGTGCTCATTTAGAAGCAAGAGAAAGTGGAAAAACTGGCTGTTCCAGGTCAGGCTGATGGTTGTGGCTGGGCTGGGGGCTCCCCCTTGTGAGTTCTTCCTGGTCCTGCAGCAGTGGGGAGCAGACCATGGATGTAGGCTAACTTGGAAGGACCTACAGGGCTGGACCATTAGAAACCAGGCTTTTGGGCAATAATCACCACTCCCAACTCTGGGGCCAAGGAGGACCTGCCCCAAGTTTCTGGGCCTTTCAAGACAAGGCGACATCTTAGACCAGGGTGTCTCCCCTCCTAACTGCATTTCTACAGCTTTATTAATTAAGGCTGAATCTCTAACAACCAACAATGAGAGAAAAGGGCCTTCACCAAGGAGAAAAGAAGGAATAAGAATTCAGAGAACCTGCCCGGGACCCTTGCAACACCTGGCAAGTACATCATCTTATTGAGCAATGAAGAAGGTCATGGTGGCCCACCTGTAATTAATCACAATTAATTATGATATAATCAACATAAGGGAGTGCCTCTGATAAACCTGACCCTGTGATTTATGGTCTTAACTCATTTAATCCATTAATGACATTAACTGGAACAACCCCAGAAGGTGGGAACCATTATCCTTCCCATTTTATAGAGGAAGAAAGTGAGGCATATAGGCAGGCACTGACATGGGGTCATGCAGCTACTGAGGGATAGAGCTGGGATCTGAACCCACACGGTCCTTCCAGAATTAACCACTCCACTATGCCACCTCCTCGCATGAGTGGGTTCCCCATGTGGGGTCCCTCGGGTTTGGGTCATGCCCTGGGCACCCCAGAAACTGCATGGAGAAACAGCTGGGCCCAGGCCTGAGGGCACAGCTGAGTGGAGTGAAAAGCAGGCTTGCTGGGGGTGAAGAAAGAGCCGACCGGCTTCCAACCTGGATCCTTCTGTCTCCTGTCTTCCCCTTGCCATGGCCACATGCAGCCCCTGGAAGAGGATTACCAGAAAATTAGGAAAGAAACAGACAGCCACCTGTTAAAGGGAAAAAAAACCCAAAGGCCCCAAATGGCGTCACCTGTGCTAAAACCCATGCTAACTGACCTAGATATCATACCTGACGTAACTGTAGTTTTGACCTTCCCCAGGAATGTAATGGTAATCGGCCAGTCTGGAATTTTCTGGTCAGCACCAGTGAAGTACTCTATCACAGGGCCCTGTCCATTCCCCCACCAAGGGATGAAGAGGTAACCTGCATGATAGACCCTCATCCTCCCCCCACCCACCCCCGAAAGAAGGTGACCTGGTCTGAAACAATCCTTTCTTCTGCTGACAGCTTCTGTGCACCGCCCTCCTCCTGCCTATAAAAACCTTCAGTTCAGACAACCCCTCCGAGCACGCTTCTGCTTACTGGGTGGGATGCTGCTGCATTCTTGAATCATTGAATAAAGCCAATTAGATCTTCAGATTTACTCATTTGAATTTCATTTTTTAACACACTTAAAGCAAGGCTAAGGGGGAGGTGGCAGCCCCGAGGACAGCAGTATGGGTACCACTGCCTGCAGGGAGGGCTGATGTTCTGGAACAGGGAAGGCAAGAGGCTGTTCCCTGACTGAGGGCCCTTTAGCCTCCTGTGCCCCCTCCAGGCTCCCCTGTTACATCTGTAAACCCCGTGGTGACAGCGACTCTGTCTCCTCTCAACACTCAGCAGACAATCCACCAAGCCAGTGGCCCCTCTGCTCCAAACTGCTGTGACAATGCTTCCCAAGCCAGCCTTGGGCCTCTCTTTATCCCGAGGAAAACAGCTAAGTCTGCCCTTCGAGTCCAGAACAGGCTCTGAATTTTAATTCTGGATTTAATTCCATGTGGGTTGAGCCAGGAGCCATTCGGAGACAGATTAGCAGCCCTGACACTCAGCCTCTCGTCTTTGGGAAAAGGGACATGAATCAGCACCCACTAAGCCCACCGCCTGTGGAAGTCTCCCTGCGACTCAGATAGTGCCTTTGGGAATGACCCCTCTGGGCCAGTTCACCATCTTTTCGGGATCACTCTGCCTACCCCAAAGCAGGATTCAGCAACATGACGGGGAGGCAGCCAGAGGGGAAGGACACAGCAGAAATAAGAGGTATAATACCAATGGCCACGGATTCCTGGGGTGGGAGGTTTTCCCCCTCATGGCCCTTGATAGACACCAACACACACCAAAACTAGGAGAATAAAAGGGAGTCTGAGGAATTGGGGCTTGTATCAGTCAGGGTCCTTCAGAAAAACAGAACCAGCAAGAGATATGCATGTATAGTCTGAAGGGGTCTGAGAACCAAGAGAGCTGATTCCAGTGTGAAAGCCAGCAGACTAAAGACCCAAGAAGAGCTCGTGCTTCAGTTCATGTCCAAAAGCAGGAAAAGACTGATGCCCCAGCTCAACAGGCAGGCAGGAGGAATTCTCTCTTACTTGCAGAAGAGTCAACTTTTTGTTCTATTCAGGCCTTTGACTATTTAGATAAGGCCCACCCACAGTAGGAGGGCAATCTGCTTTATACCATCTATGGATTCAAATGTTAATCTCATCCAAAACCACCCTCAGAGATGCACCTAAAATAATGTTTGACATTATTTGATCATTTGACATTAATGATCTGGGCATCCTGTGGCCCAGTCAAGTTGACACATAAAATTAACCATCACAGGGCTCAAAGTAGAAAAAGAGAGGGTACTTAGCATAAAAACACATAAGTGCTATGCATGAGAAGTCACCTTTGACCCGGGAAAGGCTTGATTGTGTTAAAGGTTCCCCAGCCTGTCAGAGCAGGTGCAAAGCCAAGTGGGACTGAGTGACTGCAGAAGTGAAGAGGGACCCTGAGGAGGATCCCTGGGAGGGACCCAGGGTAAGGGGATGTGCAAAATATGTACAGCCTGGGCCATATGTAAATCCAAAACAGACTGTTACCTTCTATCTCTAACTTAACAAAATTATTTATGCTGACATTTCATCTTAGGAATGAACGTTGTAACACAAATCATTTATTCAATCCCTCTAATAATTATCAACTCATTTGTGGAGTGATTTTTTAATTTGTTCTGGCTGCCACTAGCTGGGAGGTCCCTGTCTGAGCCACGGTTCACTATCAGGACTGCATCAAATCCTTCCAAGGTTGTCCCCATCAGATTGATGGTCACTGGGTCCCTGGCACCTGGTGTTCTGTTACAGCTAATGAAGCATGGCCTTGTGCCCACATGTCATGGCTAGGAACACACATCTACCCCGTGGCCTGGAGGCAAAGAGCCTCTGCGACAGTGGCTGCCTGCCTTGCCACTGGCTCTGTTGTGCCCACCAACGCTGGCTGCTCTGGAGCGGTGGGCAGGCATGGCACTCACCCTCGCTGCCCCCATCCATTTGGTGCCAGCAAGGGCTGCCAGCATCCTCTCCAGCATCTGGCCACCTGGTAACCTCTGGGCTGCCTGGGCCAATGTCATTTGATGGTTTAGAGTCTCATGAACTCATACATTTTACCATCTGGTATGAGAGGATTTCAATATTTTAATCACCATGAGAACTTACCAGTGTGTCCTCAGCAAATAACAACCCTGAGTCAGAAGGACCTAGGGGGCATGAGGAAGGGGGTGGAGATAGAGGGGGACGAATGATGAGGGCTTCCCCTGTTGGCTAGACAGGAACAGTTCAGGCAGGCAGCCCAGGAATCTAGGATTAAGACCCCCAGTGTCACTGTGGAGATGGGGAATGAGCTGGAAAGAGAAGCTAGAAGTACAGGTCTGCCTTAAACATCTCAACTCTGCACACTTAACCACTCAATGGTAAGAATTAAGGGTGGAGTGCTGGGCATATATTACCATGTACCATGCACCCATACCATGCCAGGCCCCATGGAAGGCATGCCCCAAATAGTTTTCTTTACATTTCTCAAAAAAAAAATCTCTTTAAAGAACATATTATTGGGCTTCCCTGGTGGCGCAGTGGTTAAGAATCCACCTGCCAATGCAGGGGACACGGGTTCGAGCCCTGGTCCAGGAAGATCCCACATGCCACGGAGCAACTAAGCCCGTGTGCCACAACTACTGAGCCTGCACTCTAGAGCCCACAAGCCACAACTACTGAAGCCCGCGCACCTAGAGCCTGTGCTCCGCAATAAGAGAAGCCACCACAGTGAGAAGCCCGCACACCACAACGAAGAGTAGCCCCTGCTCACCGCAACTAGAGAAAGCCTGCGCACAGCAACAAAGACCCAATGCAACCAAAAATAAATAAATAAATAAATTTTTAAAAATCATATTTTAAAAAGCTATTAATGAGATTTTAAAAAAAAAGAACATATTATTATCTCGTATTTCACATGAGGAGAGTAAAGCTCAGAGAGTTTGGATTTATTCATTCATCCCACAGATGAACATACCAAGTACTGTGCCAAGCACTAGGTAAGAACTGACCCAATAGACATGGGTCCTGCCTTCACGGAGCTTGCAGTCTGGTGAGCAAGGCCCACATTAAAGAAATGAGCCTACAGATAAATATACAATTATATTATACATCACCATAAAATTCAGTTAAAAAAAAAAGGCCAAGGGTGCCGTGAGAGTGAATGACATGGGGACCTAATATAGACAGACCACTCAGGGAGGACTTCCGTCTGCAGGAGCCCACAGTGACTCAGCCAGTGAGCGGCAGAACCAGGATTCTAACCCACAGCCTTGCCCTTCCCACCGGTTTCCCCATCGCTAAGCCAATGGGAATGGAGGGGCTGAACAATCTCCCCTTATATTTAGTCTACACATCTTGGATATATCTTAGGCTGCTGAGGCCCAAGGTTCTCACTTCTACATTCCCACCATCTATCCTACCTACCTCCCTCAGTGTATGGGGTTAGGATAAGTCAGACATGGGAGGCTGGTGATGGGACACTTTAAAAAAATGTTGAACAGTAGCAAGATGCTTTGAGGCACATTCCTGACTTTGCTACTTACCAAGGATGAGACTGAGACACTTTGCTTTACCTAAACTCTAAGGGGTCATGCAATGATCATGGTTACCTTTTACTAAGCACCTACCACGTGTCAGGAGCTGAATAGCGGCTTTGAATGAGCATTGTCATCTGTGGTTGCCTGAATTACCAACCCTGATTCTTCACTCCTCCCTGCACCCATGCCCTTGCCATGGGCCAATTGTGGGCAGATTGTGTTTCCTGATCCCTGTCTCTGGGCTCAGTCACATGATTTATTTTAGACAATGGAATGTTAATAGATAAGATGCAAGCAAGGACTTGAAATATGCTTGAGCAGTCTTTTTCTTGTGCCTCTGCCATTGCTGTGAGAAGAGATTCCCCAGGCAGCTATTGCCACTTCAGCCTGGGCCCACAGTGAGGCCCATGGAGGAGACTGGAGTCATCCAGACATGCAGCTTGAACCAGAGCTGCCCAGCCTAGCCCAGCTACAACAGCTGGTCCCAGCCAACCCTTAGAAACATTAGAAATAAATAGTTTATTGTTGGATGTCACTGAGATGTGGTGGTTGTTACACAGCAGTAGCTAGCTGATACAGTATTTCAACCTCATAACAACTGTGTGAAGTATTTTCTCTACCATTTTATAGATGGATACACTAGAACTGAGGTTTATACATTGGTCTATGTCATAAAATTAGCCTGTGGCAGAGTTAGGATTTAAATCTAGGACCTTCTGGGGCTAAAGCCCAAAATGTAGGTGTTGGTGCTGCTTCAGTAAGACCTTTGCATTAATACCGATCCTGTGATTATGTAAATTTGGACATGATGTAATTGACAACTGGCCCCTAGAACCTGGAGCTGCCCAGCTGCACAAGCTCATCCCAGTTGTTTTATGAACGTATCAGTGATGCCACCCTATTTCATGCGTGTAAAATTTTTATCCCCATTTAGTAGCATTACAGCAGGTTTTGTTCTATTATAATTCTCTAGAGATCAAGAGGAATTTTTAGAATAAAACTTCAGTGTCTTGGGAAGGGAAAAATAGAAATGAAGGAGATGGATTGTGTTTAAGAAGATAAAAATCCCAGCGAGGGAAAGAAGGAAAAAAATGATTACTATTATTCATTCCAAGGGGCTGTCACTCCAACCAGGTGATCAGTGAGGAGGCTCTTGTGGTTATAATCAGGCAAGTGACAATGGTGACTTGATCGAGGGTGAAAGGGTTAAGTGAGCACCTGAAGAATGAAAGCACATGATGTGACCAAGTGCCCTAAAGCCACGCTGTGAAGGAACTGGGCAAGTAAACCCACTTAATCACAATGACATCCTCCAAGTTCTTTCTCCCCATCCAAAGTCACAAGCCACAGAGCCCAACTCTGGCTCAGATCCAGTTTCCAGTTAACTGGGCACCTCACCTCTTCTCCAGTCTGAGAAGCGGCCCCCAAATGAGCTGGAGGAAGGGTCCCCAGCAGGGACCTTGTCCTCACAGCAGGAGGGCAGCTGTGCAGTCAGGGCACCTCACTCTCCCCATGGGCGCACCCACCCGGGCCGGAGGACAACCGTGTGGGTCACTGAAATATACCACCACTACAGCCTTGCTGCCTCCAGCGTCCCCAGACTTGGCTCCAGAGGCCAGTTCAGCCGGGGGAGGAGGAGTACACCTTTCCCTGCTTAAGCATCTGGGTCATGGCTTTGCTAAGTGTTTGTTTCTGAGCAGACTGACTTAGGCAGCGACAAAGCTTGGAAGTCATAAAACGTGGTACTAAACCTGTCAGTGACGCTGTCACCTGGGCCAGGATGCAGACCCTGGGTGTTGTTTGCAGCGAGGAAAGTCCTCTTGCTTCCAGCTCCTCCAAGTGCCCCAGGCCATCCACAGGCTCTCAAGGTGCTTTCTGATGGGCCAGGAGGTCCAGCTGGGATCCACCTCGGATGCAGAGCAGGACTGAGCCGTGGTAGAAAGATGGGCCAAGATCAGTGGGACCAGGTGACCTACGCTGGGTCATTCTCTGAAGCCCTTTCTGAATGTATTAGCAGAGGACCTGGGATTGGCAGAGGGGGCTGTCTCCCTGGGGGTTTCCAGCTCAGCTCATTGCAACACCGTCTGTTTCCTGTGGATGGTTTCACACACAGTGGCTGTGAAACCTGCAGTCTGAAGAGCTTGACCTCAGCTCAGCTCAGCCAGGTGACTTAGGCAGGAAGCATCCTCTCTCTAAGCCTCAATTTTTTTCAGCTATAAGATGGGAACAATAGTATCATCTATCCTGCCTGCCCCACAGGCATTGGGAAAGGCTCAAGAGTAATAATATATTCAGAGGATTTGAAAAAGGGCAAAGTGCCATATAACAGTGAAGAATAACAAGTCTTGAGTCCAACCCAACAGACCTTTACCAAGTGCCACCGTTGTGCCAGACGATGTCTGGGCACCAGAGATGCAGAGATGAGGGAAAGAGATACAGTTCCTGCCCCCATGGGCTCAGCACTCTGCTGGATGCTTGGAGGAGACAAAAATGTATCCTAATAGTAGCACTAACAATTTTAATAACAGCTCATTCACTGAACGCTTTTATGGCTCAGGCTTGAGCTAAATACTTCACATAAATGTAAATCCTTGAACAACTAGGCAAGGAAGACATTGTTATTTCCATTTTGCAGATGAGGAAACTGAGACTCAGTAGAGTGTAGTCATTTGTCCAAGCGCACTCAGCTAAGAAGTGATTTCAAAAGCTCTCCTTACCAGATGTGCATCTCCTCTCCTGGACTTAGCCAGCATGCACGTGTTTTATATAGTTTCCTCTTACAACCTTTAAAACAGAACTAAAGAGCTTCGTGCTTTATTATATCAGTGTATAAAGGGATGTGTGTGTAGGGTCTATATAGAGTGCCGGTCTGAAAGCATCTCACCTGTCCTCCTACTTAGGTTGGACCCATCTCCCAGCAGGTGAGCAGCCTCTCTGTCCAGTTGGCCCACGAGGGGTGGCCACATCATACCCTGGCCCAACCTTCTGCTTATTTAAAAACAAGCAGACTGGGGACTTACCTGGCAGTCCAGTGGTTAAGACTCCACGCTTCCAATGCAGGGGACACGGGTCCGATCCCTGGTCGGGGAACTAAGATCCCATACGCTGCACGGTGCAGCCAAAAAGAAAACAGACAAACAAAAACCAAACAGACTGGCCCAATCTAGGCCTCCTTTTCCTGCTGTGGAACCTTGGGCAAGTTCTCGCACTGAGCTAGTGTTCTCTGTGAGATGGAGAGAAGAGTGACACCTGCTTTGAGGTGATTTTGTGGAGATGAGAGAGAAGATGCCGCTGCAAAGCGTGTGGATCCCAGAAAGGCATCACTGCCTGCTCTTCCCCTTCCCCTGCCCTCCTTCCTGCCTTCTCTCCTCCATGTCTGTTCCCAGGCCCTCAAGGTAGAGGGCCAGCAGGCCAGGCTCCTGCTCTGGAAGCTTCTCCCACTTCTTAGAGGGCTCGGCCCAGCAGGGGCTGGTGGTTTTTCCTTGTTAGAGTTAGAGGATTGTGGTGACTGGCCTGGGCACCCGGGAAGGTGGGGAGACTGTCCTGCAACACAGCATATCTTAGATGTGGCTCTAAACAGATGTCTGGGCCAAACACCATTCATTCAGCTGGCAAGCGCTTGAGGGGCTCCGGCTGGTCTAAAGGCTCAGAGCCTTCAGAACATGGAGATAAACCCTCCCTCAGGGGCTCTCCAAGGCCAGAGAGCACATGTGCTCACATCCATGCTATAAAGGGCTGCAAATGTTTCCATGAAGTCTTCATGGAGAGCTGCTGGGACCCAAAGGTGAGGGTGGGGATTCCTGCAGGGAGGGGAGAGCTCAGGACTGGCTTCCTGGATGGGCTCCCCCATTGTAAGAACTGAAGAATGAGTCAGAGGAAGCAGGGCTGAAGGAGAAGTCAAAGCAATGGCGTGGAGGCATTTGGGGAGCCACAGGGGATTCCGTGTGGCAGAGCAGAGGGGAGACCCCAGGGGAAGCAGAGGGGCGGGCAGAGGGGTACCAGCTGGGGAGGCAGGGGGAGGGGGCAGATCCAGGAGGACTTGTGGGTGTGTTCTGGGCCAGGGGGAGCCCAGGATTCAAGGGCACGGATGACCAGATTCACCCCTCATGCAGCATGGACTCAGGGGAGACTAGAGACCTTGAAGCTTGAGGATCCCAGTTAGGGCAGGTCTGACCTGGAAAGTCACTGTGTTCAGCTTCCTGTTTCCATTTCACTTGTTCCGGGATAAGAACCGGCTTATCAAGGAGTAGGGTTCAATTAATATTCTTCCCAGTACTTCATGAGAACCTTAAAGGAACACACACACCTGAGGGTGGCATCCCATGCTGCCTCTTTTCTCAGGACAGAATGGCTTCCCCAGGCGCAGAACTGGGCCTGTCACTGAGCACACCTCCAAGGCGACTCAACTGTCCCCACCATGTTAATTTTCAGAGTTGATTCTTTTCAGCCCCATGAGCCAACTTGAAGGCAAGCATCTTCCATCTTCCCAAATCACTGTGACCCAAAAGAAAATAAGAAAGCTAATATTCAAGCTTCTTCCTCCTGGAGAAATTGAAAACTTGATGACTTTTTCTTTGTTTCTGCTACATCTAATTCAGTTGTTCTTGAGCTTGAGAGTGAATAGGAGCTCACTTGCAGTGTCCATTAAAATGCCAGTCCTCGGGTCCCACCTTGAGATACTCTAGTTCCACAGGTCTGGAGTGGAGCCCAGGAATCTGCAGTTTAAGTTGCCCTGGTGGTCAGAGACCACATGGAGAAAAGTGAAGTTTGGCATCCCCATTACTCACAAAATCTTTGAGCTGATGGAGCCTCCCCCAACCCCGGCCCCGCCATTGTCTCCTTTCCTTGTATGACCTCAGCTCGGGATTGCATCACTGAAGGCATCTGATGAGTCAGGAAAGAAGACATTTCCTAGCCGTGCGGTAACTCTGCCAGAATCCTGGCCTCCACATGCAGGGAGACGTGGGGGGGGAGGCAGATGTTGGAGGCTGCCTCCCAGCAGCCCCCGCCCCCGCCCCCATCCACCCTTCCATGTTCTTTCTCACTAAATAGAACCCCAGTCCTGTTCCGGAATCAGGTGACATGTGTTTCATGGCAGGCTGGTCCCCAGCCCCAGCCCCAGGGAGGAATCTTGATTGGTCTAAATGAGGGGTTTTCAATCCTGGCTGTACCTTAGAGCATCAGGGGAAGTTTTAAAGATAGCCATGAATGTATCCCATCTGAGATCAGTTAAAGCAGACTCTCTAGGACTGGGATTTTGGCATAGATACATTTTTTGTTTTGTTTTTTAATTCTGCAGGTGATTCTAGTGTACAGCTATGGTTAAGAACCAAACCAATCGTAATAGTAATTGCATTCTCCTTGCCAATGGTTGACTTAAGAATGAATGCATGGCATGTTTATGGCATCAAAGGAGATATAAATGGAAGGATCCATATTCTTCAAAAGGGGCATGAGGAAAAGTTATGTCTTCTTCTGACCTTCTGGCCTTTGGACATTGTGTGAGAGTGATGGCAGCCATCTTGTGACCATGAGGGACAAGCTTGCAAAGGTCAATGTGCTGATGATGGCTGAGCAAAACCATGGAAGGAACCTGGGTCTTGCATTTGCTATTGAAGCCTTGCATTCAATATTGAACTGCTAAGCTAACCAACCCTGGAGCCACCATATCTCTAGACTTCTGGTTATGTGAGATAGTAAATGTTTTCCTTATTAGTTAAATCACTGGTTAGGTCTTTTTGTTGTGGTTGTGGGTTTTTTTTTTTTTTTTTTTGGTTGTTTTGTTTTGTTGCTGATTCACCAGCAAAAAGCATCTTAGATGACACAAGAAGACAGAAAATTCTATCAAGGCCGCCTGTTGGTTCCAATTGCCCTTATAATTATGCCCTTCTTATCTTTCTGTAATGAATAACCACACCTCCCTTCCACAGAACCTCAACTGAATCTGGCTCCCTTAGGACTCCAGAGAGGCAGAACACCATACTGACTAAGCCCATGGGTTCTGGCACTGAAGTCAGCCTGCCTGATTCAGATATGCACTCCACTACTAACTAGCTGTGTGATTTCTGGTAGTTATTTAAGCCCTATAAGCCTCAGTTCAGTCATCTGTAACTTAGGGATAAATTTTACCTATTTCCCAAATTTGGGGATTTAACATGTGGATTTCATGAGATAATCCACGCAAAAGTCCATTTCACAACATTCTTGGTGCCTACTACTCAGTATTGAGTTAGACATAGGGAGTCTGAATTTACTAGAACAGTCCCAACTTTTCAGTAAAGGCAATTCAGTAGTAAAACTAAATGCCTTTCTATGACTGTAATTGTAAAAGTCAAGAAAAGCCCTTCTCCAAGCTCTGTCTCAATTCCTGTTTCAAGCAATGAGGTCTCCATGGCTCTTTCAGGGAATGGAGTGAGCATAGTTTTCGTATCCTCTGACAAAGCAGAGATGAGCTGAGGTGTCCCATCGTACTGTTACTGGGCACGGCACAGACGTGCGTGTCACCACAAGCTGTTCTTGCCGCTGCAGCCGTAAACCCTCAGAGGCTGAGGATGCCAGTTTCCTGACACATGATTCATCGGGCTCGGGATATCCCACAAAGATGCTGGTCTATCCGTGTGTTTCTGTAATGTCTATCACCATGGTACTCAGGAGCACTTGAAAGGGAATCACAAAGGTGGGAGAAAGCAGCCTCCTGGGTTCTGGGGCCTCTCCTGGTGAGGTGTGGCCAAAAGGCTGAGGGCCAATCAAGACAAGAAGTAGGTCTACCTCTTCTGGAATGTTCTGATCCCAGGGCTGAGCCTGGGTTACAAGTTCAAGGAGTTCCTAAGCCTAGCCCCTCAACAGCAGCAGCCGTTTCCCCACCACTGCAGCCTACAGTGTCTGTGGGCAGTATCCAGGCAAAGGACACCAGTGGCTAAAGACGTCTCCCTGGTCTCCCTGGGGTTCCAGCCTTTAACTTGGCTTTGCCAGCAGTCACATGCTTGCTCTGCTGTTCAGCATGGCTAGCTCTGAAGGGTAGGATTAGATCGGAGGAGGAAACTATGTCCATATTTTACTTTAATCGCACCTGGTTGAATTTGTTGCAATGAAAATGTGGGGTTTTAAGTACACTTTTTTTTTTACTCCCTTAAAATGACAGTGGGGATTGGTGGAGAGTGGAGGGATGGGGCCGGTGGATGGGGTCAAGAGACCTTTCCATGACCTGTCTGCAATGAGAGCTTCCTGGTGACCCAATCCAGACAGGGTCCAGGCAGCATGGGGGAGGGAGTGCTGCCCAGCCCTTGCCTTCTTCTTCTTCCCTTCTTGCTTCCAAACACAGGTTTGGTACCCACAGACCCCTTCAGGTCTTGCTCACTCTGTCCATGAGGCTTATTCAGAGGCTGCACTCAAACCCTAACATCAAAGACGATCTGGACGCGGAGCCAGGGTGAAGCCCCAAACTGCCACCATTTGATTATTTTTCCATGTGTCTCATGGTTTTGCTTTGACACTATTTCTACCAGTACCTTTTTTTTTTTTAAAGATTTAATATGTGATACTTAGATATACCCAAAAAGTTTAAAATATAATTACCACATTTATGCCCACCACCCAGTTTAAGAAACAAACTTTTTACCAATAGAGTTGAAGCTGATCACACTCTCTCCTCCCCCTCCTCAAAATAACCTGAATTTGGCACCCATCCTATGTATCAGTTGGGATTAAGTTTAGCTACAAATCACAGAAAACCCAAAACAGTTGCTCAAGCAAGATAAAAGTTTATTCACTTTCATAAAGAGATCTGAAGGAAAGCAGTTCAGGGCTGCTGTGGGAGCTCCATGATACTCAAGGACCAGCTGTCCTGTGTGCCACCATCTACAGTACAGTTTCCACCTCCTGGACTAATATAGCTGCAAAGATCCAGCCATTTCATCTACTTTCAAGCCAGCAAGAAGGAGAAGGGAAGGAAAGAAGGTGACTTCTTGAAAACTGCATGCTATGGTTACATCATATCCCACTGCCCAGAACTGAGTCACAAGGCTGCGCCCAGTTGCAAGAGAAGGTGGAAGATGTAGCTTTATTCCACCTGGCTCTGTGCCCAGTTAAAAATCAGGAGTTGCCTTCTAAGGCAGAAATGGAGAGTGAGATTGAGAGACACCTAGTGGTCTCTGCCACATCACAGTCTTTTTTTGTTTTCTTTCATAATTGAGATTTTATTGGTTGTTTTGAGGATTAGTACACAGACATTTCAATTTGTACACAATTCTTAACATACTTACCAAAAATCTAAAAAATCATGTACTTGTGATTCTTTTCTGAACAGTTATTCCAGTGACTTTCCAGCTTAAAATTTGGAGGCAAATTTTCCTTGACAGGAAATCAAGTACCAATATCTTCAAATACTGATATGCTGTTACATCGTAAGTCCCCCTAATTCACAATTTAATATCATATACACTACATACTCAAATTGTCAGTCACAGCACATTAACAAAGTTACTAGAAGAACTGGACTACCATGACCAAAGATGTTACAGAGTGCACAAAATTCTGCCCAGGAGAGCCAAGATCAAGGGGTGAGTGGTTTGCTTTAGGAAACAATTCTACCAAAAACAACATGGGAAGAGAAGTAATTTAAAGTGTTTAAGACATTAAATGCATAACTGACTTCGGACTGCCATTTAGTATGCTTTGTATTATAGGATATAAAAGCTACCCCTCATCTATAGAATGTTAAGCTTGACACCCAAGACAATCGAAGCCTCCCATATTCAATATCCCACTATTTTCTGGTTGTACCAAAAAATAAGCAACCAGCAAATGATTTCACCTCTTTAAAAAAAGCACTGACACAAAAAATGGGATGAGGTGGGATTCCCTCCTTTTTAAAAATGTTTCTAGAGCTACTAAAAAACTTGCATTTACAAAACAGTTGATAAAAATATTCCTCTGGATTGTACAAGAAGGGAGACAGGGGCCACTGACAGGACCAGGTGTGTGATATTAATCAGACTTGACTTCTTTCTCTCCTGCTTCATCAGAGGCTGGGCTCTCCTCGTTTTTAGTTTCTCCATTTTCTGCAGGGAAGTCTTCTTTAGTCTCTTGGTTAGCCACTTCGGCCTGTTTTCCTTTTGCTCCCCTTCTCCCTTTTGTTTGCACTTTTTTGTCTGAAGATTTATCCTTTCCTGCCACCTTTTTTGGCTTCGTTTCCACTTTTGCAGGAGCCGGTTTAGCTGACAACCTCGCCGATCTCCTCTTGGGCTCCTCCTTCGCCCCTCGGTGGAGGTGACCTTCCTCTTGGGCATCGTGGTGGCGGGGCCGGCGCGTGCCAGGTGCCTGCGGGCCGAGATGCGCCAAGAGGCTTCATGAAGCTGGGCTGCCTGACCGCTGCCACACCTCCCGCCGCCGCCGGAGCTGCTGGGACCCGCCCACATCACAGCCTTAACCAGAATGCCAATTTAGGACCTTTTTTTTTTTTAAAGAACATTTCTAAATATTTAGTTTAATTCAAGTATGCAAATAATAAAGCTCAATGAATTTTCACAAATGGATCAAGATATACAATGTTACCAAAAGCCCAGAAAGCCCTCCTTAAAACAAAAAAAGAATTCAATTAGAAAATAAAATCCCAGGTTAGTAGCTAGCTCATTCCGCGTTGGCTTACAAGAATTTATTTTGCATTACTCCTTGGTCTTAACAAGAGTGTATTCCCACTTTCTCTTCGGTAAGTCTTTCTCCTGATGAACAAACTGAAGTTGAACTTCCCTTAAGAGAAATGCTGACTGACAAGGGATATGTCCATGGATTTGATACAGATGACTTTTACCGTGCAACTGTGATGTGCCAGCAGCTATGCTGAGTGAAGATGCCACTTTTGATGCCATCCCCACTCCTGGATCTGCCACTGCCTGGGGTGTGTGACGTCACCTGAAACTGAAGTCACTTGAGCCAGCTCTGCCTTAGGCTTCTCATCTGCAGAATGGGGATAATATTATTGTGATGATTAAAAGAGAAAAATGTTGCCCAAGTGGTCTATAAATATGAAACTCGACTTAAAGACGTTGCCCACTCCTCTCGGGAGACCAAGTTTCTGAGTTCTACCTGCACCATTAGCGCCCCAGCAAACGGCTCCATTTCTGATGGTGCCTCCTGGCTCTCATGAAGGCGGGAGCCACCCCACCTCCCGTCACAGAGCTGATGGCAGACGGAGCACTGAAGAAGCATCTGCTTGACAAAGCCAAGGGCTTGCTATTTTCTCCTTTTTTTTTTTAATTAATTTATTTTTTTTTTTATGGCTGTGTTGGGTCTTCGTTTCTGTGCAAGGGCTTTCTCTAGTTGTGGCAAGCGGGGGCCACTCTTCACCGCGGTGCGCGGGCCTCTCACTATCGCGGCCTCTCTTGTTGCGGAGCACAGGCTCCAGACGCGCAGGCTCAGTAATTGTGGCTCACTGGCCCAGCTGTTCCGCGGCATGTGGGATCCTCCCAGACCAGGGCTCGAACCCGTGTCCCCTGCATTGGCAGGCAGATTCTCAACCACTGCGCCACCAGGGAAGCCCTATTTTTCTCCTTTTTTAACTGGATCTGAGCTGTGACCCCTTTGCCTCATGCTACTGCAGCCCTCCCCTAGGTTTCTGGAACTCTCGGGCTGTCTACATGCTTGACCTTTGTGTCGCCTTCTTCCCTCCCACCCTTTTCATATTGTGCCAGCCCATACAGACTTAGCTCTTTTAATCTTACTTCATAAATCATTTCTGTAAGTCGAGTCCCTGAAAATGTTTCCCCTGAACTCCCTCCAAACCGTATCTAAAACACTTACCTTCTGGTAAATGCATCATAGTCGATTCAGTCTGCCACCGCTGCTGTCATTACCAGGAGAAAGACAATGTGGAAACTGCAGAGGAGCAGAAAAGGCAGGCCCTGGCACTCTGTAGGTTGCCGTGTGTCTCGCTTTTTTAAAGATGCTGAAACAGCATTGAAAAGCCTTGCATGTAATTTACATTTTGGTCTTTACCATAGTGGTATAACCTGGTGGTTAAGGGTTTGGACTCTAGCATGAGTGCTTGGGTTAATGTCCTGGCTTCATCACTTGTTTGCTGTGGGACTTTGGCCAAGTCACTTAACTGCTCGGAGCCTCAACTTCCTCAGCTATAAAATGGGAATGGTGAGTGTTTACCTTACTGGGCAGTTATGAGAATTAAGTGAGATAAGCATACAAAGTTCTCCACATGGTGCCTGCTACTTAATGAGTGCTCAATAAGTGTTAGCTGTTGTTGGTTTTTCCTGTGGCCTACTTAATATCCATCCTCTTGTCATTATTAGCAAATCCCTGGTTTTATGCTGGATGCCAATACACCTTGGTTTAAAAACAGCGATGCTAATGTTTTCTGGCTTCCCTTGCACTCAGAAGTAGTCATGTGACTCAGTTCTTTCCAAGGTGACTTCAGCTAGAATCCTCAGTAATGCACCCGGGAAAGCTTTTTAAAGGGAGCAAACTGAATTGGCATGTGCCTGTCTGCCCTTCTCCCCTTCCTCCTTTTTCTTGTTTAGAATGTGAGTGTGATGTCTGGAGCTTCAGCAGTCATATTCTGACCATGAGCCAGATTTGAGAATGGCAGCCATATGCTCAGAAAGATGGAACAGAAGAATCAAATGAGGCTGGGCCTCTTCTCCCAGATGATGCTTTGGAGCTGCCATACTAGGCCTGGAGTGCCTTCCTTCAGATTTCTTGTTACCAAATAAATGAATGAATGAATAACCGCCCCCCCCAATCTGCTTAAACCTTTGTCAGGTTTCTATTACTAGCAACCATGCACAACTCCTACCTGCTACAAGCATTAGGCTTCTTCTGATTAGGAACAACTCCAATTAGAGCTGGATGGGAGCCTGAAGTGGTTTTTAAACAGTGTGCCACAGAAGCTGGGAGGTTCCACGGAGCTCCCCTCTCAGACTGGAGATTGGGGGTGGGGGCATATGGGACCATGCTGCCTCTTCCTACCCCATCTTTTTTTTCCCAACTTCGTGTTAACGTGTTGTAGGGGGAGAGGTGGCCCAGTTAGCTTTTGTTTAAAGAACAGATTCCAGGGCAAAAAAAGTAAAAGGTTTGGAAATCAGTGTTCCTGTTCCAACCCCCTCATTTTATAGACGAGTGATCCGAGGCCCCAAAAGTGAGGTCACTTGCCCAGTCAAGCTCAGCCAGGCAGAGCCAAGAGGAGAACCCCAAGTTTTCTGCTCTTTACGGGTGCCCTGCCAAGTGCTGGAACTGCCACACACACAAAAAAAAGCAGATCCAAAGAGTTTACAATCCCTGACGAAGCCCCAACGCGCCAAGCCCTGATCAGCTGCCACTGTAGGGAGCATGGACAGCCCTCTCCAGTTAGAACTAATGAGCGCTGGGGGTGCCCTTTCAAGGCTCTGGGCAGCCAGTCTGCCCTCCTGCTGAGACAAACTTGGACCTGTTTCCTCTTCTTTCTAAGTAATTCATTAATTATTTGTTTATTTTTTAAAAACACACACACACACACACACACTAGATGCAAAGGAGGTGAATGGATGGTGTGAAATCCTCAGTACATGGGGTTCTTTGTCCCTGTTCCTGTAGTTCTGCTTTTCAAAATGCTGGCTTAATCAATTCAAGATCAATGGCTGCTAAGTTGCAGCTGTAAACACCGCCTCATTCAAGGTCAATTAGAGAGCAACCCAATGTTCTATAGCAGGAAGTTAACCATGGGAGGGCCTTATTCACAGAGCCTTCAGATACTGTTTAGACGCCCTGTCCTTGCAGAGTTGCCCTGTTTGGGCACACTTGGTCTACTCAGTAGAAAACAAATTGCCATTGGGTGGAATAACCAGATGTAATAACAATTCAAAATATCTCATTCTAGGACTTTAATTAGAAACTCTTTTCCACATCCCTCCATTCCATCCAACCATCCATCCATCTATCCAATCAGTATTTATTGAGCACCTACTCTTGTGTCTGGCACTGGTCCCAGAGAAAATAGGCAAGGTCCTCACTTGGAGCTTATTTGGGGGGAGTGGGGAGAGACTGAAAACCAGCACATAAACAAGCAAACACCAGAGCCTTTGCAAGCCGCCCAGAGGAGGCCACAGGGCACCTCCTCCGGGACAGCCAGGACAATGTAGCCCCACCCCCAGCCCAGCCCCCCGATTTAAAGCTGTGGTTAACTATCTTATAACTATCATATTGTGTAGCTCTCTGATAAGTACTCTTATCAGGTGTTTACTAATTATCAAGCACTCAGTGTTAAGTGCTTAACACTGGATTCTTCAGCTTAACTCTTTTAGGAAACAGGCTTTCTTCCCTCCTGCTGCCCCCAGGCAACCAGTGGGAGAGAGGGACCCCCCAGAGCTCTCAGGGAGACCCAGATATCAGGGTGACCTCCGCAGCATTTCCCTTTGTGAGCAATGGGCAAGGCCTGGGTCTGCTTAAGGACTCTACTTTATAAACTACAAAGCTTTCAGAACAGCTGTGTGAGCCAAAAGAAAGAAATCAGCATAACGTAATCTTTCATAAATTCATTAGGTAACTATTTGAAAAGGCAGTGGAGGGGAGCCAGAATAGACACCACACTCAGAATTAGAGAGCCAAGTTCAAATCCTCCTTCCACCCCCCCTCCCTCCTTTGGCAAGCCCTTAATTTACTGAGGCTCACTTTCCTAACCTGTAAACCAGTGATAACACTATCCTACTCATGGAACTGTTATGAGGATTTTTTTTAAGTGATGCTGAGCACGTTTCTGGCATAGAGGGGGGCCTTCATAGATGGTGGCCGAATCTGCCTTGAGGCAGGGAGTCTCTCTAAGAGGTCAGGAGTGTGGCTCGAGCCAGAGGCACTGAGGGTCTGACCTAAAGAGGGAGCCTTGGGGATGAGAACAACGGCTGGGAAAGATGTTGAAGTACTAAGATCAGTGGGCCTTAGCCACTACCTAGGTAGGAGTGGGGGACAGCAATTCAGGAGGGCAAGGGGCTGGGAGAAGCTTGGGAGACTTACTGGGGGTGGTGCCATTGACAAAGACTGGGGGGACCAGAGATGCTCAGTTCGGGGGTGCCGGTGGGCCACGAGGTAGAACTCTGTAGGCACCTGGCCGCTGGGGACTGTGGGAGTTATCCACATGGTGGTAGTCATGGCAGCAGTGGTTGGGGAGCTCTTGAAGGAAACATCCACTGTCCAGCACATGCACACACACCCCTTCGAAGAACTTCACCCCCTCCACTCCCATTAGGGGCATCTGGCAGGACCACCGAGCCCTGCCCCACAAAATACAAGGGTAGACAACAGGCCTAACCCCACTTGATCCCAGCACACAACTCCCTTGGCCATGCGATTGCTCCAGTGGTGAGCTTATGACCCAACACAGGGTGTTCAGAGCCCTTCCTCAGGATTTTTAAGTTGGAGTTGAAGGAGAAGGGCTTGGTCTTTGAGTCCCAGAGTGGGAAGGAGTTGAGAGCTGCCAGGTACCATCCTCTGTGGTATGTGAAAAAGCTAATTTGCAGGAGAGAATAAGCCAAGCAGAGACAAGCAGAGTTGAGAAATCGAGAATCCTGACAGCAACATGTTCCAAATTCCAGTCCCCCAAACCCCCAAAGCTGCTGTGCTTCCTTGAGTTCTTTGAACTACTCCAGGCATGTAAGTCATTAAATTCCCTTTATGTTCAACTTGGCTTAATTTGGGATTCTGTCACTTGCAACCCTAAGTTTCTTGGCTACCTCAGTTCTCAAAGGCAGAAAGATTACAACACTTTAGTATTCATGGACCCATTTGAGAAGCAGATGAAAGCGTTGGATACATACACAAAATGTTGTCTACAATCTAAGGTTCCACCCATGGGCTTCTAGAACCTCTGGGATACAGGAAACAGCAGAGAGCCTAGGCTGAACATTGCGGGGCAGTTCCTTTCAGAAGACCAGGGGAGACTTGGACCAGAGGAGAAGCAAGAGCATAGAGATGGAAGGAGAACCAAGAAGAGGCATCATGGCAGAAGCCAAGGAGGAAATATTCTAAGAGGGAAGTTGCCACCAGTGACTGACCAAGGGTTGAGAAAGACCATGAAATTTGGGAACTGCAGAATGGACATCATGGGGAGCTCAGGAAGTAAAGCGTGGGGCAGGTTCACAGAAGCCAGGTTGCAAGGTATATAAGAGTGAATGACCCTTGGAAACACCATGCTTAGGGAAAAAAGCCAGACACAAATGGCCACATGTTCTATGATAACATTTATGTGAAATGTCCGGGCTAGAATAGGCAGATCCATAAAGACAGAAAGTAGTTTAGTGGTTGCCAGAGACTGAGGGAGGGAGGAATTGGGAGTGACAGCTGATGTGCATGGGTTTTCTTTTTAGGGTGATGAAAACGTTCCAGAATTAGATAGTGGTGATGGTTGCACACCATACTGAATACACTAAAACCAGTAAATCGTACAATTTAAAAGAGTGACTATTATGGCATGTGAATTATATCTCTATTTAAAGAAAAAAAAATGAGTGGTAAAGGATGGGAAATAGCAAGAATAGACCCTCCTCTGAGGAGCTTAGCATGGGTGGCAGGACCAAAAAAAAATGATTTTTCAGGTTGAGAAATCCTGACTTCAGAGAGAAGGTAGATGTGGAGGGCAAAATAATGACGCCCCCGAAATGCCCCTGTCTTAATCCCTGGAAACTAGGAATAAGTTACCTAACATGGCAAAGGGGAATTAAGGCTTCAAATGGAATTAAGGTAGCTAATCAGCTAACCTTAAAATTGACAGATTATCCTGGATTATCTGGATGGGACTAAAGTAATCACAAAGGTCCTTAAAAGTACGAGGAGGCAGAACAGTAAGTGTCAGAGTGACTCAATGTGAGAAAGACATATCAGCTCCTGCTAGCTTTGATGATGCAGGAAGAAGGGACCACAAGCCGAGGAATGTCAGCAGCTTCTAGAAGCCAGAAAGACAAGGAACTGGATTCTCCCCTAGAGCCTCCAGAAGGAAAAGCAGTCCTGCTGACACCTTGACTTTGGCCCAGTGAGACCTGTGTCAGACTTCTGACCTGCAGAACTCTAAGATAAATTCGTGTTGTTTAAGTTCTGGGTACTTTGTTACAACAGCCACAGGAAACTAATACTGTGGGATATTCCAAAGATAGAGATGATTAAAGTCCAGTGGATATGAGACGGTGGTGATATGGGAAGAACTTCGGCTGAGAGCCAACTGATGTGTGAAACCCCAAACTGCCACTAAATTGACTGAGGAGTCATGGGCAAGTCATCCCTTCCCTCTCTGGGCCTCAGTTTTTCCCATCTGTGAAATGGGAATATTGGAGTGGATGACTTCTAAGAGCCCTTCCAGCTCTGACACTCTGACCTCCATAGGCTGGTCCTCTGGGCGGTGTGGCTACAGTCACTGGGGCAGCTCACACTGCATTTCTCTGTGCCGGGCCTCATGAGGGATGCTGATCTCATCTTTGGTTTTGCACTTTGGTTTGTCAGAGAGGCTGTCCTGCCAGAGGATGATGACAAAGGGAGTTCAGCTGCCTTCCACAGAGGCAAGAAGTTTGAGGGGATTTGGGATAACCCATCACCACCACGACTACCACCAAATGCATCTTTCCAACCCCCTGAAATTCCCCCTTTGTGTGTAGGCATGTGCAAAAGGGGTTCCTGGACCCAATTCCAGTGCATTGGGTTGGTGTGGGGAAGCTTCCCCACACCAACAAGCAATTCTCAGACGCCAGCAGAGTGTCCAGAAATTCAGCTTAATTCTGACACTACCTTCTCAGAGACAGAATCAGATTCCACAGGTAAAGGGCTCAGTCACACAAGACTGCCCTCCACTGCAGACACCAGTCTCAAGGCCAGGTTGTCACCTGACCAACCGGCTCTAAATCAGAGGTTCCCATGACGCCCTCCTTGGGTTTGATCAACTTGCTAGAATGGCTCACAGAACTCAGGAAAACCTGTTTACTCACTAGATTACCAATTTATTGTAAAAGGATATTAAAGGATATGAATCAACAGCCAGATGAAGAGGTACATAGGGCGAGGTCCCAAACAAGGGAGTTTCTGTCCTCATGGAGCTTGGGACCCTGCATGGTGGCACATGGAAGTATTCTGGGTCCCCCAAGTAGAAGCTCTCTGGGAAAGGGAGCCAAAAAGCTGTCCTTTGGGGGTTTTATGGAGGTATCATTACATAGTCATGATTGACTAAATCATTGGCCAAGGGCTCTTGATTCCACCGCAAGTCCCCTCTTCCCTCCCCAGAAATCGGGATGGGACTGAAGGTTCCAACCCTCTAATCACACAGTTGGTTCTCCCCGCAGCCAGTCCCCACCCTGGGATGGCTCCAAAAGTCACCTCATTTCCCTAACAAAAGACACCTGTATCACTCTCAACAGTTAGGAAATTCCAAAGGTTTGGGGAGCTGTGAGCCAGAACTGCAGACAAAGATCAAATATATGTGAGGAATATATTTTGGTCATCTGAATAACCAGATATATCTTTCTCATAAAGCACAATATCACAGCATGGGAAGCATCTGCATGGTAGGGGCACGGCCGCACTTTCCCCTCTCCCTGCTGGCAGACATCACTCGTGAGCTTTAGCTTCAGAATCCTCAGCACAGCGCCCCATGTAGCCACTGCCAAGTGAGCAGAGCTAGCAGTTGAAGTAATATCTATATGGCATCCTCAAGTTGAAGTCTCACTGATGCCAGCATCCTCCTTGAAACCTAAACATCTTTGGGATTAGGTGAGACCTTAAAATGGTTTCAATCACGAACAGCAAACTGCGAGGTAATTAGTTCATCAAGGTTCTGATTGAGGTTCCTGGTTACAAACAATAGAAATCAACTCTGAGGGGAAAGGTGTGGGGAGGGATCAATTAGGAATTTGGGATTAACAGATACACACTACTGTATATAAAACAGATAAACAACAAGGACCTACTATATAGCACAGGGAACTTTATTCAATATCTTGTAATAACCTATAATGGAAAAGACTCTGAAAAAGAATATATATAACTGAGTCACTTTGCAGTACACCTGAAACATTGTAAATCAACTATACTTCAATTTTTTAAAAATCGCTTACAAAAAGAAAAAAAACGAAATCAACGCTGGCCAGCTGAAGAGAAAACATCAAATCCTTATTGAAGGTATTGGGTTACTCACAAAATTGAACATGAAGCAGAGAAAGAGGCAAGACCATGGAAGTTAACAGCGATTACAGTCACGTTCATGCCACAGGAAAAGCTTGATTGAGACATCACTGTTGACACCACTGGACACGCCCCACCACGGCCATTGCATTGGCAATTCAGCTGCTGCCACCCTGAACAACCTCTACCTGAGCCCATCTCTTTGGGTCAACTCTCCAGGTTCCAGGTCCTAGGGGAGAGAGCCAGTTGCCAGCATAGGTTAGGTGCTGCCCCCTAGGGGACAAGATCAGAGAAACGACCTCTGCCCCATGCCCCCTTCCCCAAGGAGCTGGAGGCTCTGCCCCGTACCTTAACCCACACTGTGGGAGAATGCCCCCTAGTACCAAGTGGTTTCACATGCTAGATCCCCTTTAAAGGGTCTAAGGTCCCTTGTGTTCAGATAATTACCATGGAATGTTCCTTCTGGAAAAGATTGAGATCTATAGTGCAGCACTCCTGCTTCAGAAGCTCGGAGCTCCTTGTTAGCATCAGAGCTGGGACCAGAACACAAGCCTCCCAGCTCCCCTTCCAGCGGTCCTCTGCCCCACTGCACTGTCCTCCAGCCTGCAACTGGCCTGCTGCGGTGTAGGACCGGGACAGAGACGAGGTGAGTGTGGCCATGGCAACCAAAAATCACAGCTTTTCCAAGACTGGATGAATTTCTTGAGCTGTCATACTTTTCTAAGAAGAGATGAGTAGTAGCTCTATGTGATTTAACCCTTATACCTTTGTAAACATAGCTTCCAGATGAATACATTAACAGTACAACAAAACAACCCTTTTCCTGGTTTTGTATGTTCTTTCTGAGAATCTGATTGCCCCAGGGACAGACAGGTTACTGAACACCACAGCAAGGGTCTCTGGGCAGCAGGGGGCCACAGTGCCTGGGGTGAGAGGAGGAAGAGGAAGCAGGAGGGAACGTGGGCAGACAAGGAGGGAACTGGGACTTCTAGTGACTTCATTATTTTTCATCCAGCTGGCACGGCAGCACTGCATCTTGGCTGGACAGGGCAATTAAACAGCTCCCCAAGCTCCTAATGAGTTGTTTTCTCAAGATTTAAGCTGCCCTCGGAGTTTCCCAAGGGAATTTATTCCTGGAAGCTAACTTCTCAAAAGTGGCCTCCCCTGGGTGCACCTGGTCCAAGGCTACTGGTTTGGCCAATTGGTTGGAAACCGGGAATTCTGGGTTCAGAGCCATGGCCTGTAATTTGCGAGGGGTGATCGGTAACACAGCGCAGCCCTAACTCCAGCACTCGTGATCGTAATCGTGCCTGCCAAGGACACTTCACCTTCTGGGGCAGCTTAGGGGTCCTTCTTCCTCACAAGCCTCTTCTGAGACACTCTTCCCACAGAGGGTCCACCGTGCTTTGCACCTACTTCACCTGGAGTTGGACCCAGCCCCCAAAGGCAGGATTTATAGTTGATCAGGAGCCAAAGCTCTGTCTTAGAGCAAAACCTAAACCAACCAGACCGGACTCTCTCCTGGGGAGCTTAAGAGCTGCAGAAAATCTGTTACTGCATGAGCAGTGGAACGATTTGCTGAGAGGAGGTGAGTCTTGGAGGGAGAGAAGGCTCCTGGGGCACGGCTGCTTGAGGATGCGGAGCACCTCACAATGTGCCCTGTAACCTCAAACAACCCGAGTGCAACTCTGATCTCTGTGACCCAAAAGATCATCTGTCACACACCCAAACACACACACACATACACACACACACGGCAAGGTGGACAATAGGACACTTTCTTTTTTTTTGGCCACGCTGGCATGTGGGGTCTTAGTTCCCTGACCAGGGATCGAACCCATGCCCCCTGCATTGGCAGCACAGAGTCTTAACCACTAGACCACCAGGAAGGGACAATGGGAAACTTTCATCCGACTGACTCAAGCCTGAAGGACTCCGCCTTTGCCTAACACTGAGAAGATATGTGGGATCCAGCAAAATTCAAGAAGTGTCCTCAGTTCCTCACTTTAGTTTGTCTGTGAAACATAGGCAGGGTTAAAATCTGGGAGCAATTGATCCCTCAACAAGGAAAAATATTCTCAGTGGAATGTAATCTTCTAAAGTCCCAAACTCTAGCCTTTAATAGTCATTCAAGAACCTTTATCCTGAGAAAATGGGACATGGAGGAGGCCTTTGGTTCAGTGGAAAGCGCTGAGCTTAGGTAAGTTATGGTGGTTTGCAGGGCCACAGTCGCCAGGGCTGCAAACTTGAGTGTGGCTGCAAAGCGAAGGTGGGCCCTTGTGTGCCTCCAGGTCACCGCCCACCTTCGCTAGTAGCCCCAGCCATACCCAATCTTCCATAGTGCTGTTTCATATCTCCATATCCAAATGCCTTCCCAGTAAATTCCTTTCCAATCTTCAATACTGTAGGAACTAGGATTTTTTTCACTGCAAGATATGGAAACTGACACTGAATTATTAGAAGGCTCTGAGATGCCTCACAGATTCAAAAGAAGAGTTTAAGTACCATATCTCAATAACGGCATGGGTAGGACAGCTCATGAACTTGAGGGCCGTCACTCTAGAGGAGTGGTTCTCAACTTGGGGGGTGGTGATTTTGGCAATGTCTGGAGCCATTTCTGATTGTCATGACTAGAGATGAGGTGCTAGAGCCATATGCTGAGTGGAGATCAGAGAGGCTGCTAAACATTCCTCAATGCACAGGACAGCTCTCCCAACCCCAAGAAAAAATTAATCAAGCCCAAAATGTCAATAGTGCCAAGACTGAGAAACCCTGCTCTAGAGGGCTACCATCACCGTGATTTGGCTCCAATGACACCAGCCTCTGAGGCTCTCCATCCCAAATTTCAGTTTACTGGGAGACAGAACTTGATTGGCCCACCTTGAGTATTTGTTCACCCCTGGATCTATCAGCTATAGCCAGGAAAACAGAGTGACCTAATATAAATTGGCTGCTGGGGACCCTTCTCTCAGTATTAGCGGATTCTTAGGAAAAAATGACTTATTGTGGGCCATGCCTCCCAAGAGCAGTGGCCAGAGCCCAGACAGACCTCACTCCTTCAGGAAGCCTTGCCAGCCCCTTTTAATTAGAGTTATCTTGTACATGTTTGGTTTCGCCAAATTATGATTTGTCTGTTCATGTGTCCATCTCTCCCAAGAGACTATGAGCTCTCTACGGGTTGAAACTGGGTCTTACTCATCTCTGGAAGCCCAATGTCAATGTTCTGGTTACCTATTGCTACATAACTACCCCAAAACTTACTCACTTAAAATAACAACCCTTTCACGTCATGATTTTGTGAGTCAGGAATTTAGGCAGGACTCAGCTTGGTGATTCTTCTGTTACACACTGTCTCAACTGGGGTGACTCAGTGATATTCAGCTGGCCACTGGGCTGGTCTGGAGAGTCCAAGATGGCTTCTCACATAACTGGAGCCTTAGTGGGGTGGCTGGAAGGCTGGGCTCAGCTGGGAGCCTCTCTCTAGTCTCAGGGCCTCTCAACATGGTGTTTCCAGAAGGGTAGTAACATTTCTTATGTGGCAGATCCAAAAGCAAATGTTTCGGGCTTCCCTGGTGGTACAGTGGTTAAGAATCTGCCTGCCAGTGCAGGGGACATGGGTTCGAGCCCTGCTCCAGGAACATCCCACATGCCGCAACTAAGCCCGTGCGCAACAACTACTGAGCCTGCACTCTAGAGCCTGCGAGCCACAACTACTGAGCCCATGTGCTACAACTACTGAAGCCCACGCGCCTAGAGCCCGTGCTCCGCAACAAGAGAAACCACCGCAATGAGAAGCCCACACACCGCAACCAAGAGTAGCCCCCGCTCGCTGCAACTAGAGAAAGCCTGTGTGCAGCAACGAAGACCCAATGCAGCCAAAAATAAATTAATTAATTAAATAAATTTTTTAAAAAAGAAAAAAGCAAATGTTTCAAGAAGATGTATGCTGAAACTGAAAGGCTCTTAAGACCTATCATTAGAAGTCCCAGAACATCATTTCAGCCGCATCTCATTAGTCAAGCAAGTCACTGAGAACAGCCCAGATTCTAGAAGGGAATTAGATTCTACTTCTTGGTGAGGGGCAACATTCATGAACATGAAGGGAAGAAATTGGTGGTAGTCATCCTAGAGATTAGCTACAACAACCTAGTACAGTAATTGCCCAATAAACATTTAATGGATAAATGAATTAATATGAAGACAGATTAGCCCTACTTCACACAGTTGATGGAATGGTTCAATGAAAATAAAGCACATGGGGACTTCCCTGGCTGCTCAGTGGATAAGACTGTGTGCTCCCAATGCAGCGGGCCCGGGTTCAATCCTTGGTCAGGGAACTAGATCCCATATGCATGCCACAACTAAGAGTTCACATGCCACAACTAAGGAGCCTGCCTGCTGCAACTAAGACCCAGCACAACCAAATAAATAAATAAATATTTTTAAAAATAAAATAAAGTTTAATTTAATTTTATAAAAGGAAATAAAGCACATGAAAATGCTTTCCAAACCATCAAATGCTACAAAGACGTAAGGGGTTTGTGTTAGGAGAAAACTACCAAGCTTACTCTAGTTTACAAATGAGTGTCTGCAGGGATCCCTCTGGGCTCCCCCCTGCCACGCTGAGATTCATGACAGACATCATTAATCAATCACAGCTCTTTTCCATTGATGCTGTACATGGTCTCAGAATCCTTCTCAACACAACACTCCACTCACCCACTTCTAATTGATCAAAGTTGTCGTGGGACTTGAAACCTATTTGCTTTTGTTGTTCTTGCCTAAGTTCCTATTGCTAAACCATCCCCTAAAAGCCCGGGCCCTTAGTTTCTTAAAACATACACACAAACCGCTTCCTTTTTTACAGAGAAAAATATGAAGTTTAAGCCCTGAAGAAGATGAAATGGCAGACACCATCACCTTCCAAACTGGATTCATAATGGAAACAGAAACTGATTTATGGCAGTGAGCTCTGCCATTACGAATTATTTTAAAAGGAAAATAACTGCATGCAAGAGTAGTCATAAGACATCTCATAAAGGAGAGAATCTGTCTACCTTGACGTATTTTCCCCCGTGAAAACTGCCTTTCAAGGCGAGACAAGCCAAAACTTGTATATCTGGGTGAATGCAAGCCATGCTGGCTGACCACCACCTGCCTCCACACTCCCCTCACACCCACCCTGCTGGCTCTTCAGCCTTTCGGAAAATACATTTTGACTGCTCCACTAAAGTCCTCAAGGAAAGACAGAGAAAAATCCACACAGCAGCCTCTGGCTGTAACGTGGCTTTCTGCCATGTGATTGCTGATATGCTGCAAGGCCAGCAGCGGGTCATGCCTCCCACGGGGTGAGTGGTCCCGAAAACTGCTTCTCTTCCCTTCTCAGCCTCGAGGGTCCCACCACTGTCCTCAAGCAAGAAAACAAGAGGCTGAAAATGACTGATAGAATTTTGGGAAAACAACTAGATGGCTAGAGGCCACAGGATTTGGAATGAGGAGACTTGGGTTCAGGTCTTACGGAAGTCACTTATTATTGGCAGGTCACCTCACATCTCTGAGCCCATCTGCTCGTCTGTGCAATGGGAACAATACTAAGGGTGGCCTCGAGGGAGCTGGACCGTTCAAAGGCAGTGATGGATGGGAGCCAGGAGCCCTCTCTACACAACTGTACCAGGAGCCACCAGCAGGATATGGAACCAAACAATCGGACAGTCAGCTTTCCAAACGTGGAATATCCAGGTCTGAAAAGCTGCTTTTCCCTCCATGGCAGGAGTCAGTCCCTCGTGACTGGGATAATGCTTCATGGAGATATGTTCCATACTGTCTGCTTAGAAACAACCCAAGTAAAAGAGTAATAGCTAACCCTGCTGGTACTGCCCTACCAGCACCTGCATGAAGTGTTTACAAGCAGTCCTCTAAAGCAGGCGCAAGGTGTTATTGTTCTCACGCTACAGATGAGGAAACTGTGGCACAGAGATGTTAAGGAGCTTACCCAACGTTTCCCAGCTAGCAGCTGGCAGACTTGGGATTCAAACCTACAGAATCTGGTTCCAGTGGCTTTAACCTCTAGGCTACACTACCTCGCCAGAAGATGAGGGTGGCTGGAAAGAAGTTGGGACCAAGCAGCTCAGTCGGAAAGGGTGTCTTTCCTCCACTTCTTCTTATACTTTGGGAGCAGCATTTTCATCCTTATACTGCAGGGAAAATAAATGAGCCAGAGCTGCAGGTAAAAACACAGGCAAATCTCACATTTGACGTCAAGCATTGTGTTGAGTGAAAAAAGCAGAAAGATGATATACTGTGATGTCATTTACATAAATGTTTTAAAACATACAGAAGATGATATATTATCTAGAGATTCAAACATATACAGCAGCACCGAGACATTCCTTGAAATAATAAACATCACCTGTAAGATTCACCTTGGGGACAGGTGCATATTGGAGCAGGGTACACAAAAGGCTTCAAATATATCTGTAATTTTGAAAATCAATTTCAATGGTGGGAACATGAATGTTCAGTAAATCCCTAGGCCTTTCTGGATGTCTGAAATATTTCCTAATTAAAAAAATAATTTTCTACCTTAGAATGCTGACATCTCAATATTGACATCTGGTTCATTTGTTGTCCCTTAGTTTATATCAGCTTCCATCCTTTTGCCAGCTGATAATCAGGCGGCCTTGAGCATCTGCTAATAATAACATTAATAATAACAATAGCCAACACTTATTGAGAGCTTAGTATGTACCAATACTGTTAAATGGCTTACAAATATCAACTCACGTAGAATTCACAGTGACGCTGTAAAGTAGGGACTGTTATTAGCCCTGCTTCGTAGATGAAGAAACTCAGGGATGTGGAAAGTTTCTGTGGTTCCTCAGATAATATGTGGCAGAACTGGGACTTGAATCCATGTCTGTCTGACCCCAAAGCCTGATTTCAAGCAAAACTCAGGTGCTAGGGGAGGGGAGAGGCAAGCAGGAAGGATGACATGGCCCCCAATCTCAAAGGGCTTCCCATTCGTAGTAGACACCATGATGCCCTCGTTTCCGCCACCTGCTGGAGGTGCTGCTAGCCACAGCTCCCGGCTGAGTCCCTCTCCAGGACTTGCCCTTGGCTGAGGAGAGACAACTCGCCCAAGGTCACGCCTTCTTCCCGGAGCAGCTGCATCCAATGACTGTTGATGTGGGGTATAAAGGTCCAGTCTTTGTCCAACTCTGAGGGCCCTCCCAGGTTCAGAGGTCCTGGAGGTTGGCTGAGACCTTGGCTGCAGCTTTGCCGTTCAGCTTCTCCCTCTGCCCATTCCTGCAGCTGTCACTCCCCCACGAGGCTGGGCACAAGAGCATCCCCAATAAACTTCTTGTGTGCAGAGAGCCTGCTTCCCAGGGAACTGGCCTGTGACACCATCTAATGGGGGAAGAAGGGACGCAGGAAGGATCCCATGCTACACTGTAAATATCCCAGGGAGAGGTCGGAAGGACCCGAGGAATTACAGAGGCTTCCTGGAGGAGGTGAAGATTCAGCTGAGTTTTTGTTTTTGTTTTGTTTTGTTTTGTTTTGTTTTTTTAGCTGTGTTGGGTCTTCGTTTCTGTGTGAGGGCTTTCTCTAGTTGCGGCAAGCGGGGGCCACTCTTCATCGCGGTGCACGGGCCTCTCACTGTCGCGGCCTCTCTTGTTGCGGAGCACAGGCTCCAGACGCGCAGGCTCAGTAGTTGTGGCTCACGGGCCTAGTTGCTCCGCAGCATGTGGGATCTTCCCGGACCAGGGATCGAACCCGCATCCCCTGCATTGGCAGGCAGATTCTCAACCACTGCGCCACCAGGGAAGCCCTTCAGCTGAGTTTTGAAAGATAGGGAGAATTAGAATATTACTACTTGGCCATAAAAAGGAATGAAGTACTGACACATGCTACAACACAGATAAACCTTGGAAACATTATGCTAAGTGAAAGAAGCCAGTCACAAAAGACCACATGCACGATTCCATTTATATGAAATGTCCAGAACAGGGGAAATCTGTAGAGAAAGAAAGTAGATTACAGGTTGCCTAGGTCCAGTAGCATGGGGCTGAGGGGACTGGGAGGTGATAGCTAAAGCGTGTGGGGTTTCTTTTTAAGGTGATGAAAATGTTCTAAAATTAGCTGTGAAACAATGCTCATACCTGTGAATATACTAAAAACTATTTTATCTTACAACTTTAACTAGATGGATTGTATGGTATGTGAATTATATCTCAATAAAGCTGGTTTTTTGGGGTTTTTTTGTTGTTTTTTTTATTATTTATTTTATTGGTTGCGTTGGGTCTTCCATTGCTGTGCGCTGGCTTTCTCTAGTTGCAGCGAGCGGGGGCTACTCTTCGTTGCGGTGCGAGGGCTTTTCATTGCAGTGGCTTCTCTTGTTGTGGAGCACAGGCTCTAGGCACGCAGGCTTCAGTAGTTGTGGCACACGGGCTTCAGTAGTTGTGGCTCATGGGCTTCAGTAGTTGTGGCTCACGGGCTTCAGTAGTTGTGGCTCACGGGCTTCAGTAGTTGTGGCTCACGGGCTCAAGAGCGCAGGCTCAGTAGTTGTGGCACATGGGCTTAGTTGCTCCGTGGCATGTGGGATCTTCCCGGACCAGGGCTCGAACCCGTGTCCCCTGCATTGGCAGGCGGATTCTTAACCACTGTGCCACCAGGGAAGCCCTAAAGCTGTTTTTTAAAAAAAAAAAAAAAAAAAAAAGAATGTGGAGGAGGGTGGGAGAATTGCAGATGGGCAAAAACACAGGCAAATATGTGGAGACTTATGTGAGTGTGAGAGAGAGAAAGAGAGAGTGTGTGTAAGTATGATGGGAAATAGCGAAAAACAAAGGCGGCAGGAGGCTGTGGCCAAGTAAGGAAGGTCAGAAATCCCTGCAGGGAGGAAGTTCGCCCTGGAAGATCTGGGAGTAATGAGATGAACATGGTGCTTTAGGCTGATTAATCTGTGCAGAAAGGACGGCGCAGAGGGAAGGCCGAGAGACCAGTTAGGGGGCTCTTGAGGCAATCCAGGCATGTGGGCTGGGGGACAATGTCCTTGTTACAGCACGATATTACCTGGTTTACAAGAGACACACACGCACACACGCCATAGTGTTAAATGTCCTTTTATGTCTTTCTCAACTGATTGTGCCCATCATCCCTGCCTCTTTCCCAGTGGTCCACCTGTCCCCCGCACTGACCCCTCAGCCACGTCAATATCCACCATAATTATGTTCCTAGAAAGTCTTCTTCATAAGGTTTTCCCTTAAGATGGGGGTGAATTTACAAGAATGTCCAGCCTTCCTATAAATCTTGTCACTTACCTCAAAGGTGATTTCTCACCTCCTAAACTAAAACTGTAATTTGGGCAACGATTTTCATTTAGTTAAAGATAAGAGTAATCTTGCCCTTCCCCCAGAACCTCACCCACCTGCGGTCTGGGACTTCATTAAATCACTCTTACCCACTGTCAAGGGTGAGCTGAAAGTCTGCCCACCTCTCTTGTCCTGAATGAGGTCAGCCAAATGTGACTACCCAGGCCACGCCCCAAGTTCAGCTTCCTTTAGGAACACAGAACAGTAGTGCTGGATGGACATGAAAGGTCCTCCAGCTCCACTTGGCCATTTGACAGGTGAGGAAACTGGGGCCTTCCACTGATCACTAACTGGAGACCTGTGGGACTTCTCCCTCTGAGTCCCACCACTTGACCCACTCCAGTCTGGCCTTCAACACAGAAGTCAGTGTGGTTATTCCACTCCCCAGGATGGTGGGCAAGTATTCCTGAAGAGGCTTTTCTCCTGGGTCTTCCTTCTTTCTAAGACCCTAGAGTTTCCTATACAGACACCATGAAAGCCCCCATGCTCACCCAGCAACCATCAGACCTTGGGTCAAATGTCAGCTGAGGACCCCAGCAAATCAGTCCCAACCTAAAACTGAAGGCCAGGGTCTCCGGTTTCTTATGGTTGTAACCTCCATGACCCAGGCCTCACCAGCCTGGGGACACAAAAGTAGTGATGGGAACCTACATATCCAGAGTCACTGCTCCAAGCTCCTTCCTGCTTCTTGGCTTAAGAAAGTTATGTGCACCAGATATCAACTCCCACAGGCAGGGACCAAGTCTGTTTTCTTCCCTGCTCAAGTCCCAGAACCTAGGTAGTAGTCAAAACATACATTTTTTTGACAAAGGAGCAAAAGTGTTTGGAGACAATGGAGAAAAGATAGTCTTTTCAACCAATGATGCTGGAACAACTGGACATTCACATGCAAAAAAATGAATCTAGACACACACCTTACAAAAAAATTAACCCAGGGCTTCCCTGGTGGCGCAGTGGTTGAGAATCTGCCTGCCAATGCAGGGGACACGGGTTCGAGCCCTGGTCTGGGAAGATCCCACATGCCGCGGAGCAGCTGGGCCCGTGAGCCACAACTACTGAGCCTGAGCGTCTGGAGCCTCTGCTCCGCAACAAGAGAGGCCTCGATAGTGAGAGGCCCGCGCACCGCGATGAAGAGTGGCCCCCACTCGCCGCAACTGGAGAAAGCCCTCGCACAGAAACGAAGACCCAACACAGCCAAAAATAAATAATAATAATAATAATAATAATAATAAATAAATAATAAATAAAAAATTTAAAAAAAAAACCCAGAATGGATCACAGATCTAAATGTAAATGCAAAACTATTAAACTGCTAGAAGATAACATAGGAGAAAATATAGATGCCCTGAGGTTGGTGATGTCTTTTTAGGTACAAAATCAAAGGCACAATCCATCAAATAAAGTAATTTGCAAGCTGAACTTCAACAAAATTAAAAACTTCTGCTCTGCAAAGTATGATGTCAAGAGAATGAGAAGACAGGCCATAGACTGGGATAAAATATTTGCAAAAGACTTATCTGGTAAGAGACTATTATCTAAAATATACGAAAAACTCCTAAAACTCAACAGTAAGAAAACAAACAACCTGATTTAAAAATTGCCAAAATATCTAAACAGACCTCACCAAAGAAAATATGCCGGTAGTAAAAAGCTTATGAAACTATGCTTCACATAATATGTCATCAGGAAAAGGCAAATTAAAACAACAGTGAGGGGCTTCCCTGGTGGAGCAGTGGTTGGGAATCCGCCTGCCAATGCAGGGGACACGGGTTCGAGCCCTGGCCTGGGAGGATCCCACATGCCGCGGAGTGACTGGGCCCGTGAGCCACAGCTGCTGAGCCTGCGCGTCTGGAGCCTGTGCTCCGCAACGAGAGAGGCCGCGACAGTGAGAGGCCCGCGCACCGCGATGAAGAGTGGCCCCCACTTGCCCCAACTAGAGAAAGCCCTCGCACAGAAGCGAAGACCCAACACAGCCAAAAATAAAATAATTAATTAATTAATTAAAAAAAAATATGTACTTAAAAAAAAAATTTTTTTAAAAACAAACAAAAAAAAAACAACAGTGAGATACCACTACACACCCATTGGCATGGCCAAAATCCAAAACATTGACCACACCAAATGCTGGCTAGGATTTGGGGCAATAGGAACTCTCGTGCATTGCTGATGGGAATGCAAAATGGTACAGCCACTTTGGAAGACAGTTTGGAAGTTTCTTACAAAACTAAACATATTCTTATCTGGCCATCACACTCCTTGGTATTTATCCAAATGAGTTGAAAACTTATGTCCGCAGAAAAACCTGCACATCTACATTCATAGCAGCTTTATTTATAATTGCCAAAACTTGGAAGCAATCAAGATGTTCTTCAACAGATGAGTGGTGGTACACCCAGACAATGGAATATTATTTAGCACTAAAAGTAAATGAGTTATCAATCCATGGAAAGACATGGAGGAAACTTATACATGAGTAGTACTAAGTGAAAAAAGCCAATCTGAACAAGCTACGTCCTGCATGATTCCAACTCTGTGACATTCTAGAAACCTCAAAACTACTGCTGTTTACTGGAAACAGTAAAAAGATGAGTGGTTGCCAGGGGTTAGGCGGGAGGGAGGCATGAATAGGCAGAGCATAGCGGATTTTTACAGCAATCAAACTACTCTGTATGATACCATGATGGTGGCTACACATCATTATACATTTGCCCATAAAATGTACAACACCAAGAGTGACCCCTAATATAAGCCATGGACTTTGGGTGACAGTGATGTGTCAGCATAGAGTCACTGATTGTAACAAAGGTTGTTAGATGGGGAGACCATGCACGTGTGGGGACAGGGGAATATGGGAACTCTGCACTTTGGACTCAATTTTGCTGTGAACCTAAAATTGCTCTAAAAAATATCCTATTTAAAATACACTTTGAGGGCTTCCCTGGTGGCGCAGTGGTTGAGACTCTGCCTGCTAATGCAGGGGACACGGGCTCGAGCCCTGGTCTGGGAAGATCCCACGTGCCGCGGAGCAGCTGGGCCCGTGAGCCACAACTACTGAGCCTGCGCATCTGGAGCCTGTGCTCCGCAACAAGAGAGGCCGCGACAGTAAGAGGCCCGCGCACCGCGATGAAGAGTGGCCCCCGCTTGCCGCAACTAGAGAAAGCCCTCGCACAGAAACGAAGACCCAACACAGCCAAAAATAAAATAAATAAATAAATAAAAATTAAAAAAAAAAAGTTAATGAGTATTTCTTATTAAAAAAAAAAAAATACACTTTGAATAACTATTTCCATTTTCCTCATGTTTCCAAGGTCCACAAAGATGCCTAAATATGTCCGTGAACAAGCTCTGATCATCGCCTGCCTCAGAGTCCATGATTACACAGCCCCAAGACTGACCCATCCCTTGAGGTCCCTCTCTGAGTCTTGAACTGTCTCCGGCATGGGTAGAAATCCACACCACAGGCCTAATGAGATAAAGGATAAATACAAAAACCCTCTGGGTTATGCTCAGTCTAGAGATGACCTAGAGCCAAAGTTTCTGGGCCCGAATCATCACATATCCACCTAACCTTTCTCTTAAGTCGTCTCACACTGTGCCCTGGGTGGCTAGGTCAGAATGCACTTGGCTGCCAGACACCATGGTCCATCCTTGATGTCCCTGTTGCTAGGTTTCCATCTATGAGGAAAAGGTCCCTGACAATATGTGCACCAGATTGAGAGGGCTGGAAGGCTTCCTGGAACTAAAAACAGCTCCAGGGCCAGAGGAGGAGGGATGGGGGGAGACAAGGATCACCTGCCAGTTTGGGGATATCACAATAGGTTGAGGGGTGCAGGCTGCATGAGGAAAGGAAGGGAGGGTCCCAGGAAGTGTGAGTTATCTTTTGGGCTAGTTCAGAGCTGTGCTTGTGTGGGCTGTGAATCTGCCTTCCCGCTCCAAAATGGCGCCATGGCCATCCGGGCCACTCCCCAAGACACAAGGCTCCTTGGCCTCACTTTCCCCCCGGTTCTAACACAGACATCTGGACAAAGCCCAGTGAGACCACGGAAAAAACATTTGAGACAGTCAGGGAACTTTGTCCCTGCCCCACTCCCTAGCCCCAAACATTGTGTGATTTTGGACAAGTCATCTAGACCCTTTGGGTAAAGGTGAAGGAAGGCAACATAACAGAGCAGTGGAGAGATGGGTTCTAGAATCAGGCAGGCCAGAGTTTGAAACCCAGTTCCACCACTGGCTCCTCGGACAAGTTACTTATCTCTCTAAACCCTCATTTCCTCATCCAGCAGTACCTCGTGAGGTTGCTGTAGGGCCCAAAAAGGAGTGAATGATTTCATCCAGTGTCACTGAATCTCTAATACCCAGTGCCTTTGTGGCCAGTCCATAAGTCTATCCTATATTCTTTCCCCTCCTCCCACATTTAGTGGCTGCTTTAATTTTATTTATTTATTTATTTATTTATTTATTTATGGCTGTGTTGGGTCTTCGTTTCTGTGCGAGGGCTTTCTCTATTTGTGGCAAGTGGGGGCCACTCTTCATCGCGGTGCGCGGGCCTCTCACTATCGCGGCCTCTCTTGTTGCGGAGCACAGACTCCAGACGCGCAGGTTCAGTAATTGTGGCTCACGGGCCCAGCTGCTCCGCGGCATGTGGGAATCTTCCCAGACCAGGGCTCGAACCCGTGTCCCCTGCATTGGCAGGCAGATTCTCAACCACTGCGCCACCAGGGAAGCCCATTAGTGGCTGCTTTATAACACTTTTTTGCTTCTATTTAATTCAAACTGCATATTCACATAATTTTAATTTAAAGAATCACATAGTTCTACAAGGTTCCCCTCCCCCCAGTTTCTCCATCTCAAAGGCAACTACTTAAACTCTTTGCTTGACGATACTTTTGATACATCTGAAGTTGTGCCATCCTTGGAAAGGGAATTAACGAGCCAACAGAGATGTCCTAAGTTTTGCTTGGAATGCCGGTTGTTCTCTCTCTCTCGCTAGATCAGGTCCAGAACAGCTAAATCAAACAACTTAGAGGGAAGATCCAAGAACAGCAGCCTTCAGAGATGGGGCCGCAGAAACCCAACTGTTTAACTAAAATACGTATTCACTGTACACTTTGCTTTTAATCAATGTGCCTCTCCGGTTCCATTTTAAATCCCTGCGCTAGGGGCTCTGCCCGGCCTGGGAAGAAGTTCTGCTCTCTGGCATAGATCAGTACTGACATCCAGTGGTCACAGAGGATTCTCTGCCTGAAGCTCTCCATCTCTCTCTTCCCAGAATGCAGTGGATGTTCACCCAGGGAAAGGAGGAGCAATGGAGGCTGACAGCTACGGATGGGTGCTGTTAACCTGGATCTGTGTGATCTGTGTGATCTGCAGCCAGAGGCAAGCAACCCAGACCAAGGCCTTGCCAGCTTACAAGATGCCCAGGGGTTATTTGAATGATGACCCTAGAGTCACAGGGAGAAATGGGGGCTATCACCGGCAATGTGGCAAGACCATAAAAAATTAAAATGTTAAAGAGCCACAGGGCCTTGGAAGACACACTGGGTTTTAAGTTAGAAAACTTGATTCAAGACTTGCTGCTCTGTGTCACCTTGAGCAGTCCCTTAAACTCTCTGTGCTTTAGCTTCCTCACCTTCCTCACCTGCTCAGCCAGCCTCATAGTGTTGTGGTGAATGTCAAATGAGAATGTTTGCAAAGCGTTTTGTAAGCTGCAAAATGCTGTACAGCTGGGGCTGCTAGGATGGAATGGTGATGGACAGGGCAGGGCAAGCTGGAGCTGGTGAGGAGATGCTAAGTATTGATACTATGACTCTGGAGGCTTGGCCAGCTGACAACACTTCCAATTTCCAATTTCACTGAAACTTTGGAGACTCAGCCTTGGACTGCCAGGGTGACCTCATCAGAAAAGGGCATTCTGCATTTTTCTCTGGACTCAAGTCTCAAAGATAAACATGGGTGAGTAACTTCAAGGGCCATCTAACTTCGAAAATCATATATCAAACAGGTTTTTAAAAACAGAATCATAACCCAAAGAAAAAATATGAGGCACCTTTTATTCTAATATCCAAGGGAGCTATTGTTAATGTCAATTGCACTGGTAGACTACACCCTTGTACATTTCCTGATAATTTTTTTCTTGTTTTTCCACGTGTATTTGGACTAGGGTTTTGCCCAGGAAGACTGGTCTTGCAAAGTGGCTCTAAATGAAATTATGAGATGACCAGAGATGTAGAAATGGTGTGTGCATAGGAGAGAAAATGTAGGGAGGTGATTTTGGAGGCTCAAAGACCACATTCCTGACTCTTTCTGTTTGTGCCATCAGATTTCATAAATTACTGGAGTGGAATTTTTAAAAGTTTAGTCTAGTCTTTCTACTTGAGCTTAATTTAAAAGAAACAAAAGCCAATCCTCTCGTGTTTCCTAAAGGTATCAGAGGGCTTTGAACCCAAAGAAGTATTATGCTGCTGCTTCCAGATTTCCATACAAGTGTATCTGTCAAGGAAAAAAAAAACAACAACTGTATTCTAGTCCCAGAAGGGGTTTATTACAGTTTATAGAATTATAAGAAGGGCTGAAAGAAACAAGTGTAATTTCCAGTCACACAGTGGAATCAGGCCACAAGGGAGCAGCTGACTCTTGTACTACCAGGAAGCCACCTACTGACCTGGGAAGTGTCCAGCCCTCAGCAGCTCCAATCCAGAGCAGCAGACGAGTGCTGCACCCTGCACCCACAGAGCAAGTGATGGGACATGGATACTTTTGCTAACACTGATTCAAAAGAGCCTGATTCCCCCTCAGCTGGCTGAGCTTGTCAGCATAAGCAACAGCTGAGCAGCCTCTATTTCACATCCCCTTCCTAATCTCACCTAAAGGTGTCTCACTGGCTAAATCTAAACTACACCCAGAATCCTAGCTGTAAAGGGGTCTGGGAAATGTAGTTTTTCCGTTTCTGGCTTCCGCACCATGGAAGGGACACCAGAAGGAGAGTGTACCAAACAGTGAGCACCATGCCCCCACAATGGCTTGTTTTTATTTTATTTTAGAGTTATTTTTTTAATTGAAATGTCTTTTAATTACAAAAGTCATACATGGTCACTGTCAAAGACAACAAACAATACAGAAATGAAGTAAAAAATGAATCCAAATGAATGAATGAATCCAGATGAGTCCTGCTCCAATCCCATTCTCCAAAGGGAATCACTGTTCAGAGTCTGGAGGGTAGCCTGTCAGAGGTTTTTGTGCATTTGCGGAGGGGGGTGGTTGTACTGCATACGGTCCTATAATTTGTTTTGTCACTTGGACGTATATCCTAGTGGTCTTTCCGTGAGAAGAGATGTGATTATAAGTCACATGTTTAAGAAGAGCAGCCGAGTGTCCCATCAGAGGAACCCTACCAGTGGACGTTGAGGTTGCCTCTAATTATTCCCTATTATACATAATGCAAAAGGAACAGCTGTTCAGACATTTGGAAAGGTCAGATTTCCAGAAGCAAAAGACCTGAACCATATTTTGAAGCTATATCTTCCCAATCACCACACGGTCAGGGGACTTTGGCCAGAATTTGACTCAAAAAATTTCATCTGAGCCCTAAAGATTTTGACTCAGCAGACATTGATGGAGCCTCAGTTGTCAGCATGAGGGCTTCCTAAGCATGCCCCCCGCCATTCCTGCCCTCTGCTGAGAACAGATAGGACTATGCACAGCTAACTAGTGCCCAGTTCAGGGAGGTGAAGCACAGAAGGCAAGGAGAGCAGGAGAGAGGACATGGCTTTGACCTCCATGAGCACTAGAGTTGGGAGTGTCAGAGAGCTAAGGTTAAGAATCCTGCTCTACCACATGGGGATCCAGGGACCAGGAGGAAGGCTGGGTCACATATCATCTGCTAGGTCCCCAGACAGCCACCTAGGACATGTGCCATCTCTTGGCAAAGTGGACACCAGCTGCTGCAGATCACTTCAAAGTGTGTTTCCCCTGCAGTTGTTTTTAAAACCTTCACTGCAGCTTGTCTCTGTGCAAGCTACGCTGCCCCAGCATCTCAGCCAAGTCTATCCCAAGCCTGGATACAACAGTGGCCTGAGCGCTAAGTGTTGCAGTGGACATGTGCTGCTCTGTCCGTCACATCCTTTCTCTGCTTCTCTCCCAACGGTGTTCGATTTTCCTTTAGAGAAGTCTCCCTCCTCCATCCTCCACCATGAAATCTGGACGGAATTGCCTCCCACACTCCCTGCAACGTATCCCCCTTCCCAGGCTAGCTAGTGACTGATTCAAGGATAGGCCTCGGATGCAGCCTGAGCCATTAAGGAAAAGTAAATCCCAGCCCTTCTAAAAACTCAATGGTAAAATATCCTCTCCTTTTCTGAAGGCCTGAAATGGATGCATGCTGCTCCTTTAGGGGAATCTTGAAGCCTGAAGCTTCTGAGGGTCGTTCTGTGAACCCTGAGAATGGTAGAGTAGAGAGGTAAAGAAATGACTTCAGGGACATCATTAGAGCCTGGATCAAGCATTACCTGAAAGCATGCTTTCTCTAGACTTCTAAATCACATTAGCTATTAAATCTACTTTATTGCCTAACCCAGTTTATATTGGAGTTTTCTGTCATTTGCATCGTACAGAGACAGATACTTTTTTGCATATCATCCACAGAGATATTTCCCTTAAATGGCCTCTAAAAACAACCTATATGCAACCTCTACCACTGCCCCTTGGCACTACCCCAGAAACAGCTCAAGCGGGCCTCTCAGTGAGAGCTCTTTGAATGTATGGCCTAGAAAGTTAACCCAAACTGGCTTAGACAAAAAAGAAGGACAGGAGGAATCAAAGCAAGGGCTTCCAACACTTCGGGATATTCTCTGTCTCTTCTCAGCCTCTGGCTTCATTCCCCAAACGTGCTTTATTCATGAGGCCGGAACACAGCTACCCTCAGCTCTGGGCTCACGTATGCACAATTATTGCTTAAGAGAAAAAGGTTCATTCCTCCAGCTCAAAGTATAAAAATCCCTGAGAACAACTCTGATTAGCCCAGCTTGGGTCACATGTACATCCTTGGGCCAATCACTGCAGCCAGAAGAATGAGCTTCCACAATGAGCTCTGTTTTTTGTTTGGTTGGTTGGTTGGTTGGTGTGGGGCAGGATCTATTGCCATGGCTCTAGACCCAATTTGTTGGAATGAGGAAGGTGCAGTTCCTTGAAAAGGGGGAGCAAAGCTGAGAAAGAGAATAAGGAATGCTGACAAGTCATAATAAAAATGCCCACGACACCTCAGAGCCATTGTGCAGATCAACTGACAATGAGTGCAAAAGAGCTCCCATAAAATGGCTTTGTTTAAAGCCTGCTATGTGATGCTTCCTGTCATTTGTAGACAGAGAGTCACTGGTAAAACTCAGAAGCTAAGTGGCTGGGCGACCAACCCAGGACTTAGAGGCAGGCGTGACTGGTTTATAACTAGCATTGTGACCTAGGGTGAGTCACAAGACCTCTCCAAGTTCAGTCCTATAAGGATTAAATGATATAACGTGCCTGGTACAACGTCTAAGGCTTTAGTGCCTTCCTCCCTACATTTAGAATCATTTTGGAAGAAGGATTTAAAAGCCCAGTTGTGAAAATCTCCTCTAAGGATGTCAGCAGCTGGACAAACTGAGTGGGACCCAACTGTCCAAGAAAAAAACTGATGCCAAATCAGCCTTAACCTAGAAAAGTTTCAAGATATCCTCTATAGCAAAGAAATGCCCAAGGAAGGAAGCAAAGGAAATGTGAGTTTGGGTGGGCTTTTTTTCCTTACTCAAGCCATTGTTCAGTTAATATACTTTTTTTTTTCTTGAAGTTGAGTCTGATACCAGTTCTTTGGGTTGCAGAGTCCAAAACTGGGTAGGCAATGTGCGTGGAGTTCTTCAGCCATTTATCCACATCCTCCAGTGGTCATAGGCCCATCACTGCATGCTGGGTGTATGACCAAACAAGACAGGTTTATTATCATGGTAGCCACATGCCCCAGATCTTCTAGGACTGGCCCAGTTTCAAATAGCCTGCCCTGCTCTCTTCAGGAGCTCACCCCCTCACTCTATACCCCATTTTGCTCTCTTCATAGCACTTCTCTTCATTCAAAATTTTCCTATGTGCTCATTTCTTGGTTGACTTGTTTATTTTCTGCTGTCCCCATTAGGACATCAGCTGCATAGGAACAACCCTCATCTGTCCTGCTCATTACAGGATCATCAGCTCTCAAAACAGAACTGGCGTGTGCGGGCCACATAGCAATATTTATTGAATGGTGCTGCCCTGAATCAAATGATTGAAGAGTTGTCAGACCATGTGGCCTGTTTTTTTGTTTGTTTGTTTCACAAGAGATAGCCACAGCACTTGAATTTGGAACTTCACTCCCGTTTCGGCCTTACTATAAACTTGTGAGTTAGGCATTATTATTGTCTCCATTTTATAGGTGAGGAAACATTCAGAGAGGTAAATGGTTTGTTTGACATCAAATGATAGACAGGAACAGAATCAGGGCTCTCAGTCCAGTGTTCCTTCTACCCTAGCAACACATGGAAAAGTTAGATGAAGGATAGCAGATCAGAGCAGCAGTGAGGAGGCCTTGAGATCAGAAGTAGTTAGGGTAACACCAGAAGTTGCACTTTGTTTATTTGTTTGCTTCTGAAAGCTCTTTCTGGGAGCCTAATATAATTTCGATACAGACACTTCCAATTCGCTGAACTCTCTCATGACATCATCTGCTACAGATGCCATGGTCTTTCTTAAGATCCAGGTGGGGATTTTAAGGACAAAGAGCTCCGAGCATGTGAAATGCTTGATACAGTTTTGTTCCTGTGAGTCCGGACACTTTGGGCTGCACGTGACAGAAATGCAACCCAAAGTAGCTCAGACAAAAAGGAGGTATCTCATCCAACCACGGGAAGGAGAGAGCTGCAGCTGGGCCACAAAAACAACTGAAACCAGGAACCCCAACACCACCTTTCCTCTGCCCGTTGAGTTAATTCTCTCTCCCTGTCGCCCAGTTTTCTCCATGTGGCTGAGAACACGCTCACTCACATCTTCCATCTCCCATCCCGAGGCTCCCACCTCCAAATGGTTCCAGTATTTTAAATTCACAGGGAAGAACTCTGATTGGTCCAGCTTGAGTCAGGGGCCCGGCACTGAACTAATCAATTGCACGGGTGTGGCACAGGCTCGGGACCACAGAGCCCAGACTTGGTCCTATTTCGGTGAGCCTCCTTTAGGGAAACGGCAATTGTTGTGATCTGGGCCTTCACCTCATGGGGATCTACTACAGTTGGGTGCCTGATAATTTTGACTGCCATGTTGCCTCTTCAGTTACTTTCATAGTGCTAAGAGATTCGTGTTCTTCTTGAATTAAAACAAAACAAAACCCTCCAACTTTCTGCATTCTTAAGTGGTAAGACAGACATGGGCTGACTGACCTCTCAAGGTCAACCCCTACCCATCTGTGGTTTCTGGATGGCAATTTCCCTATAGTCCCAACGTTCTCCTCAGATGTGAGCATCCCTCTGCCCTATCTCATAGAACCAGAAAACCTGGTACCCAGAGACCCTAAGAATAAAGGCTGGAGAATAAACTTGGCTGAAGAGGATGAAACTCTGTTGAACCGTGAGCGGCAGGAAGAAACTCCTGGCCTCCAAGTGCAGCACCAGGCAGAGTCCAGGTCTCCTAGCTCCCGGTCCACCAGACTGCCACCCCTGTGAGCCCGAAGCCTCTGAGGCCTCCCGGCCCTACGTGTGCCCTGCCCATCTCTCCCTACAGAGATGTGGGTGTTCCCCCCTCCAGGGGGAACCCGGGACCTCCTGAAGACACAGATCTCCATGGATTTAGGAGCCAAACATGTAAAAGGCTCCAACACCACAATGCTGCTCTGCCCTTTGCTCTGTGGGAAAGAGACAGTGAAAACCAAGGAAGCAGGCAGTGCTCCTCGTCCACAGGGATTAGCACTCCTAGAATTTACTGCTGAATCTTAAAATGAAAATAAATGCGATAAACCTAATGTTTCTCATGGTGGCTCTCAGGCTCAGGAAGACCTTCTGAATCTCCAAAGAAAATTGGGAGCCTCTGTAGCAGGATTTCAGGGTTTAGAAATGGATCCAATGCTTCCACCCCTAAAATGTGCCTGTAGTTTACAAAGTCATGCCTGAGATACCTCTACTGGGTGTATTTCTTTGGTATGTAGCACTGAGATATAGAAGTGTATAGCAGTGAGTGAGTGACATTTACCTGCCATTTAGAGGGCAGACAAGATGTGGGGATTACACACGGGAGGAATAAGGCCTTCTGAGAAACAAGGAGGAGGTGATGCTGGAGCTAGGACTTAAGGGAGGAATAGTAAGTAGCTAAGTAAAGTCATAAAGAGCAAAGAGAGGTTATATGAGCATGGGGCATTCTGGAAAACTCTTGACCGGGGCATAGGGTGTGAGGTCAAGGGTAAGCTCATGAAAGCCCTGAATGTCATCTGACACATTGAGACTATATCTTCTAAGAACGGAGCAAGCACAGATCACTTTCCAGATGAGCTAAATGTGACCAGAAGGAAAAGGGGGCTTGTGAGCCATACATGCCCAAAGCAGAGCGTGGCCTGTGTTTCTCCATCACCCCCAGCGGACACCAGCCGGCTCACTGCCCAGCTCCCTTACCACAGTCAGCTGCCTGGAGAAGGTGAAAGAAGACCAGGGAAGGGCAACGCGCAGAAGATCCACCCAAGACCAGCCCAACCCAGGAGATGGCAGACAGCAGTTTGGAGGCTGGCCATGGTCCATCGGCCCCAAGTTAGAGCTGCTGGTGCCAGGCCAATATTAGAAAGGAGGGCCGTTTTGGCCCAGAAGACACTATGCCTTGCCGGCGAGACTTGGAGGGCAGGGCTCTGGACCACAGAAGGTTTATCACACCTGGGCAGGAGGAGGCCCCGCCTTCACAGGCAGTGAGACTCCCCATGAGGAAGCGTGGTGGTTTGGTCAGAATTGCAAGCACTCAGGCAGCCTGGGAGCCACCTGACTGCTTCCTCTGTTCCTAGGAGCCAAGAGGCCCTGAGAGAAACAGGCACAGAATCAACAGGGGTTGGTAATAATGGCTGTGCCCTCGTGCCTGCTCTCTCCCTCCCCCTCCCTTTAGGAAAAGGCAACTCTCCTGATTAATTTCTGGCTGCCTGTCATTGTTCCTAACTTGTCATCAATCCCAAGGTGTGCCACGATGCTTTATATTTATCTAGAATTGCTTGCCTAGGCGTGCTGAGTCGGCAATCCTATTAGCAGAATTTTTTTTTCATTGTGTTTGTGAAATGAAATAAAATAAAAAAGGCCCTGTCTCCAGAGAGCTCTTCCTGCTTCATTTCTCTGAGCACCGTCAGGCTCTGGAGAGATCATGAGGTCTTTTCAGGGGGCCGAGGGTACACCTTTACCTTTGGTGCTGAGAAGGCCTGGGGGGACGTGTTGCTGGCTCCTCCAGCCAGGAGCAGGCAGCGTCGGGGCGAGGAAGGGAGGCCTGGCTGGCCGCAGCGGGGAGGTCATGCAGCTGATGCGTGACCAAGAGGCGGCGGTGCAGGACAGGGCGGATTAAGGCAGGGAGATGCGTCCTAGGCCCCGTGCTGCCCTTCCTACCTGGGGGTCTTAAGCATGTAATTCAAGCTCTGAGTGTCACTTTCCTCATCTGCAAAGTGGGGAGAACAGTTCCCGCCTCACAAGGATGAAATGAAAGCTCATACGCATAATTCCTTGGCACAATGCCTGGTGCAGAGACATCCAGCTAATATTTCAGTCATCCCTTTTGGGGCATTACATTCTACAGTGCTGTATGTTAGAGCTTGCCATCTGATGGTGCAGGGAGAGGAGGGGACCTTTTTCTGGGTCCTTTGGAGGGAATAATGAAGGTTTGGGGAAGGCTTCAAGAGCCTGAAACATACATATGACTAATGAGACCGGTGGGCAGTGAGCCTCCTGAAACTGCTCCAAGGAAGTGATTTACTGCCCAGAAGCAGCGGTGCTCCAGCATCACTAGCCGGAGAGAACTCGAGAGCACTTTCCTGGGTCACAGACCTTAGCCTTGCACTCACCGTGCTCCACGTGAATAGTCTTTGTGTCAGAATTTATAAGAAGTCCATTCTTAGCTGGCCTTTGTGGCTGCCTGCCCCATCAGCACAGGCTCTGTGCAAAATTCAGCCCTCTTGTTCATGCTGAAGAGAGAGCGGGGAGCGAGTTCCTGCCTCAGTGCGAGGTTAGGAAACGTTTTAAGCAATTTTCATAGAAAAGAAAACCCTCCTGCAAAGCCCCACCTGTATGGAAATCTTGGTCCAATACTGCAGTGGGGTATTACACAGTCAGTAAAAGCTGTGTGGAAAAAGGCCTGTGAAAAAAAGCAGAGTACAAAGTTGTGCATACTGCATGATCCAAGCTATGATAAAATGCATTAAAAATGTTTTAAGATGAATGTATACCTTCTTGTGTCTAGCCAACGGACACAAGAAGCCAATGAGGCTTGTATTTTTTTGGTCTTCTTCCTGCTTTTCTGTGTTTTACTAATTTTTCCTTGAGCATGTATCTTTATAATGATAATAAGGACAAAGAGGGGCTTCCCTGGTGGCGCAGTGGCTAAGAATCTGCCTGCCAATGCAGGGGACACGGGTTTGAGCCCTGCTCCGGGAACATCCCATGTGCCGCGGAGCAACTAAGCCCGTGCGCCACAACTACTGAGCCTGTGCTCTAGAGCCCATGAGCCACAACTACTGAAGCCCGCGCGACTAGAGCCCGTGCTCCTCAACAAGAGAAGCCACCACAATGAGAAGCCCGCACACTGCAACGAAGAGTAGCCCCCGCTCACCACAACTAGAGAAAACCTACGCGCAGCAATGAAGACCCAACGCAGCCAAAAATTAATTAATTAATTAATTAAAAGAAAATAAGGACAAAGAGAAAAAGGAAGAGGAGGAGGTTAAGAACTTTGAAAGTCCTCTCAAGCCTCTGTGTATTGCTGGTTCCCATTTAAAATCACCCTTTCCCTCTCTGGATACCAAGAAGTCACTGGGGAGGGGGAAGCACCATAGCAACAAGTCCATGGGCATCAGACCAGAATCTACAGCTGCAGAACCTAAGGCCACTTCCCAGGCCTGCAGTGTGCTGACAACCTAGAGAATTACACCCCCTCATGTTGACTTTCTTAGCATCTCACATGCTAGAGAAAGAAAACATTGATGAGGCCAGTGGTTCTCCAAAGGCAATCTTATACACAAGTTTAGTACATAAAACAGGTTAAAAAGGAGCCAGACAGCTTATTAGGAGGGAGGAAAAGAGGAAGGGAGGGAAGGAGGGAGGGAGAGACAGGGAAGCTTCAACCATCCCCCCTCAGTCCCCCACTCCCCACCCTCCATCCCCTGGTCCATGAGGCCCTTCTTTGGATTTCCATGGAAAGGAAACACAGCCTGAAAACCTTGTAAGGTTCAACAGACCCATCGTGTGGAGAACAGAGACAATGATAGTGGGAAAGGGGGAAGGTTTCTAAGTAATTGAGAAATATCTTTTTGCTGAAAATCCATTTCCATTTAAACAGCTGCATCCAGCTGTTTTAGAAACAAGCAATAAGAATGTATTTACCAAACAAATATATCTTCTGGGAAAAGTGTAAGGTTTGATATGTGAATACATTTAAGTCTGAATTATCCAGTTGCGTCACGAGCCCTGCGATATGAGATTGAATAAAATCGTGATTACTAGCAGTTGATTCAGACTTACAAGTTGTTCCCAGTGAGTTCTCGGCTGGGCTTCGAGGTGGGTGGGGATGCGTTGGAATACCCTTTTAGGTTTGTTTCTACCTAATTGTCTCTTGGAAGAACAGATTGCTATGGGTGTTACTTTCTTTTCTTTCTTTCTTTCTTTTTTTTTTTAAATAAAAGGTGAGTTTGTGTATTATTGGAACTCATTTGCAAATATGACCTAAAATATTAAAGGCAAGAAATGTGTTTTTTCTGCATTTGGACTATTTAACTTGGTACCTTTTCAAGGTCTAGATCCTGATGAATGGGAAGCTCTCAGCAGCCTTCAAACACATCTGCCATCTCACCTGTTCAGCCACTGGGGAGTTGAGTGTTTTCTTTCTTCTGTCTTTAAAGAGAGTCAGCCAGAGGCCACAGGTGGCATTCTCAAACCTGCTGGTGTGAGTGAGTGTGTATGTGGGCGGGGTGCTCAAAGGGTCCCTCTGAGCGCATTTCTGGTCTGTCATGTGCTATGTGCTGCCAGGACCCAGCTGAGAGGAACCGCAAGAAAGGGTCTGCAGAGGTGTCAGCCTTCTTTGTGCCCCAGAGGCAGCAAACTCCTCTGCAGGGACCCTTCATTGCGGCCACAGCAGAGACTAAGAAGCCTGATGAAGGCTCTGATGAAGACTGCCTACTCCACCAGCTACTTCTTGGGTGACCTTGGGCAAGTTTTTCCGCCTCCTTGGGGCTGTGCCCTCACCTGTAAAATAGAGATAATCACAGTAACTTGTTATTAAGACTTTTTACATAATCCCATTGGCATTGTGATTATGTGATTATGTAAGAAAATGCCCAAAACTTTTAGAGAGACACACAAAGTGTATAGAGATGAAACAACATGAGATCGTGGGCTTAAGATAACAGAGCAAAAATATAGTGGGGAATGATCTCATTTACATCAAGTTCAAGAACAGGCAGAGTGAATCTATGATGATAAAAATGAGAATGAGAATGAGAATTGAAATGAAAATGAAATGAAATGAATGAAAATAAGTGAAAAACGAAAAATGGAAAAGAGCACCAGGCAGCTTTCTGGAGTGCTGGAAATGTTCTATAACCTGATTTGCGTGATAATTACATGGATGCAAATATTCGGAAAAACTCATCAACCTGCAAATGATTCAGAAAGATGATGGTGATGTTGATGATGATGATAATGTGTGTGTAAAATATGATAAAACAAATGTGGTAAAATTTTAACATTTAGGGAATCACATTAAAGAGTATATGGGAATTCTTTGTATTATTTTTGTAACTTTCTGTAAGTACAAAATTATTTCAAAATAATAAAAGTTCAAAATAAAAAGAAAACTCATACCTGTACACTTAATATCTATGCATTTTACTGTGTATAAATTACATGTTAAAGAAAAATTAAAAAGGGGGATTAGGAAGTATACATAGCAAGATCTTGATAACTGTTGAATCTGAGTGATAGGTGTACGGAGGTTCATTATACTATGCTTTCTACTTGTGTGTATGTTTGACTATTTTTATAATGCAAAACAAATTTTAAAAAATTAAAAACAACCAAAATATCTGTCAAGCTCCTGGCCATGTGCCTGGCAGAGGGAGGCTCCCACCTCTGAGAATGGCCCTATTAGGGCTACCCTGCACCTTCTTGTAGGGTGATCAGGGAATTATACATCAGCCTGCTAATGCTGACATTGCCTGCGACCATGCTGGACAAAAAACGCACCCAAAGTTGATTTTCTCTGCCCTTCAACTAAATGAGGTGAAACCAACAGCCAGACAGCGTTGGAGAAACATGTCCTTTCTGAACACCCACCCAGGTGAATCCCTTGCCTGGGTGTCTTTCTCCTGCAGAAGCTGCACTCATGTGGCTGCAGTTACAGCAAAGCTGCAAGGAAAAGTCAGGGAGGGCAAAGGCGGAGTCATGAAAATACCTTGTAAAACAAGCAGGAACCACTCTGGATCTAATTTCACCTTTGCAAGGTGAACATTTGCCTTGATGGAGACAGAGGAAAAAGTGAGGGCTGATGACCTTTGAAGTGAATCAAGCACATCTCTTAAGAAAGTCTCCGTTTTCATGAGGACAGGAGCACTGACCCAGGAGGGTGGAGATCTGGGTACTTTCCCATTGCATCAGTGATGATCCGTGTGACCTTGGGTGAGTCACCTCCTCCTCCCTGGGCCTCTTTCCTCCACCCACAAATGAGGGTTTGGACCAAAGGAACCTTTGAGTACAATCCAGCTTTGTGATTCTTTAAAACAAACATCGAGCCTTAGCTGGGGAAAGACCCTAGGTCAAGGAGTGAGCAGCAAATGGCCCATGGGATCCACCAAGAGTTGAGGCTTCACGTGCTTCCAGAGCCCAGGCAGGAGACAAATGAGGATGCAGGCAGGACAGAGACTGTGGGAAAGATACCTGGTATGGTCAAATCTGAATTTTCCAGAGAAACTGAAAATCTAGATTTTCATGTCCAACCTCCTGATTTTCAAATGATAGTAATGATTTCAAAATTTTTTATCAATGCAATGTGAGCCTAACAAAAATATCTGTGAACAGAATTAGGCCCCTGGGCTGCTAGATCGTGCCTTTGGTGTGATGTCATAGCCTCCCGGCTGGGGGCTGGATGTAGGGCCTCTGATCTTTTCAACATTAGGATTTGGTGTCTCCCTAACTCTCAGAGATCATTGCCTCAAAGATGAAGGCAAATTTTAATGACAAATATTTCAAACTTTTTTTTACTGTAACCTACAGTAAAAAATCCATTTACAGTCCATCAGTGGTCACACACACGTGCACACAAATATATAAAACTGGAAGAAAAGATTCACAAAATAAGACTGACCCCTACTACAAGTGATGCCCTCTGATATTTTCTATTCTATTTTTTCTTACTTCATTTTTTTTAATGCTGGTGGCAACCCATTAAACAGATTTCATGGATCATGTTAGAAAAACATTGCTTTAGAGTTCACAGTTACTGAATTCTCATTTAATCCTCCCTCTCACCTTATAAGGTAGAAATTAATATCATCCCCATTTTACAGAACAGAAAAATGAATCTCAAGCTTCGCACACCAGATCGATTTTCTCACTTTTGTTCTATTAATCAAAAAAGAAAAGAATGAGAGGAATTAGGAGACTCCAAAGGGCAAGATCAGAGAGGAAAAAGTCACAGAGTTTAAGCAATTAAGGAGGGCCTTGGGGAGAATAGAAAAATCCAGCAGAAGGATTAAGCTGTATACTGTGGGACATGTAACTTAAAGGCTCCCCTTTGTCTACCTTATGAAATCTGCAGTAAAATCTACATGGCTCCCCACACCATGGGTGAGTGGCTTCTACAAGGAGGAACCATATTTGTCATCCTGATGACCCCAGCAGACTCAAAGGGGATAAGGAAGTTGCTAATGCCTAAGGTCACATTCATGAACTTGAAACTCCAACTCCCAGACTTGTAGGGATGGATAGTTGGTGGGAAAATGAGTAGGATTCAAATTCAGATCCATTTGACTATCAAGGCTGGCCTAGGAAACCTTGTCACTCAACTTTGCTACCTCCCAGGTCATCATTAGTGAACTGACAAAAGCTCCGTGTCTTCTCCATAGGCAATGATCAGAGAGGACAAGAGACAGAAGCCTAGCCTAGGGATGTCAGTGGGGGAGATTTTGTTTCTTAAGACACTGATGAACTTTGCTTCTAATTGGACCAGTCAGCTGAGCCTAATAATACTGTTTCTAATCAAGCGCTGCAGCCATCTGGTCTGGAGTAGAGAACCTGGCAACACTCTACACAGCCCAGCACAGCCCAGCACTGACCAGCACCGCCTGGCCTTCATTTGTAGCATGTCTGTGCTGTATTCTAGGATGGTTGAGTGTATCCCCATCTCTCTGTGTCTTTTCCTTGTGTCTTCTACCCCCAGACTCTTAAAGAGAAGGAGTGGAGGTGAGTGTCTGTTTATAAAGCCCAGAGGCAATGATTTCAAGCATTTGCACTGGGTGGCTTTCTGCTTTCTCCAAAATGTTTGGTGTAAGCGCAGTTGTTGAGTAATGTTTAAAGCCAAGGAGTCCTAGATTAGCATCGCAAAAGTCAATTAACAAGGCAATTTCTTCCCTTGGTTTGTATTTGTATATTATTAACGAACCACGAGGACTCCTAGTGCGGTAAATTAGCCTAGGTAACTGGGGAGCAGAGTACAAACATTTTTTTTCCCTTAATGGCCCCAAACTTTTATCTCATACAGAGAAAACTATATATAAGCACGAGAGAGCTCCCTGTTCTGGCGGCCGCTGTGGAAGCACATCGGAGCAGCTCTGATAAATACTGATGTCTGTTTATCCAAATGCCTCCAACCATGCTGGCAAGCCGCCACCCGCTCCCACCCTCGTGCAGCCCTAACTGGCAGGGCTCATTATGCAAGGAGGAGACACAGGAACCTCAGCCGCCTTTGCTGAAGGGCTTTCAGCCTTTGTTTCCTGAACACACACACACACACACACACACACACACACACACACACACACACACACTCACATACAAATTAGGGGAACTAGTTGTCCTGACCTTCAAGGGTCAGGAATAAGACAAAACAAAACAAAGCCCCTATGTCCTATCTTTAATGGAAGGACAGAAGTATATTCTCTTATGTATAAAGAGAATGGTAATTGGAAGATTCTGCTTCACTGAAATAGCTAGCTTAGGAATGTATGAATCCTACCCCAAAGTGCTGCTTTGTTACAGAATCAATGCCGTTAAGAAATAAATTGTGCTACATATACATACCAGATATGTAACATCTCCATGTTAATAACCACTCATTCAATTAGTCACAATTGAGCACGGACTATGTACAAGGCAGTGAGACCCATACCCTTCATTTAATCTCCACTCATCTATTTCTAAGCAGCATGATTCAGCCTCAGAATGTTTGGGACTAAAGCGGAGTTTAAATTAATAACGTTCGTGTATTCATTCCTTTAATAAATATTTATTGAATGCTTATCATGTGAATGCCAGGTGCTAGGCACAGAACAAAAACTGAAAAAGACACAGTGCCTCAAAGAGCCCAGTGGCGAGTTGGGGGGGAGAGACAGGTCGGCAAAGCACTAGAAAGCAGGCCACAGGAGGGGCGTAGCCCGGGCTCCTGGGACACACAGGAAGGGGTGGGCCATCAGGGATGGCCAGTGATGGTTGATGTCCTGGGGAGAAGCCAGGCGCCCCTCCTAATGTCCTCTGCTCTTCCCTCCATTGATTCCTTCTCCTGGGGTGATAAACTTACTCCTCCAGGTGCCCTTCTCAGGAGGACTGGCAGACCTCAGACGGGAACCCCTCAGATGGGCAAATCTCAGCTGGGCATCTCCGCATGCCCCAGGAATCCCATCTTCTCCCTTTAGAGGCAAAAGAAAACAAAACAGTTCCTCGTTTCAGAATAAATTTTCTTTCTGACAAAATCTACCGTTTTCTGTCTGCCTAGCCTCCTTTAGACTGAGCTCCCTGATATGCTCTAGAGGGTGCTGACCCAGAGGCAGCCCTGAAGGCACTCAACCAGGCCAGGGATGCCGGAGACTCTAGGGAGAGCTACTTGGGGTCAGAGGCCTGGTGGAAAGCCTCATGCAGCCTCTTGTACCTGCAGGTGTGCAAAAAAGCAGAGCATAACTGCCTGATGTCTCATTGCTTCACGAGTCAGTGGGTCTGTGAGTGTACATATGTCTCTAATTTACGGTTTATGGCTTTCTACCTGGATGGCATAATGAATATCTGCACACAATGTTCCCTTTACCTAGACTATCCCCCATCTCCCCACCCCTTTCAGATTCATCTAGTTAAACACCTACTCACACTTCAGATCTCAGGGAAATGCTCCTTCCTCAGAGAAGCCTTCCCTGACCCCTTGGGCTAATTGCCGGAGTTATTCATTCTCACTGTGCCAGACCCCTCTCCTCCATGACCTTTGTTGTAGCTTACAATTATGCATTCCTCTCGGTTGTTTTCTTTTCTCTCTGCCTGCCTCTCCCATGGTCATAAGCTCCATGTGGGAAGCACAACGTCCGGCTTATTCCCCTCTGTAATCCCAGCTCTAGCTCAGTGCTCTGCGTGTACTATGCACTCAGCAAGTTCTCCTTGATTACTCAATGAATTTCAAGGAATGAGTTTCTCCCCAGAACCCGTTTCTCCTGTTCTGCTACCCCCCTGCCTGGCTTGGATTTCTGTTTGGTCTGAAACTTGGCTTTTCAGATCAAAGGCATTATAGGCAAAGGCAAAGTCATTCTGCCTCCCAATATCTCCTATACCACTTGGCCTCAAGGAGCCCTTATAAGCCAAAATGCAAAATTGTAAATAGGAATTTTTAAAAATTAAGATCTGAGTGCAAACAAGCCAACTATTTTGCCAAGAGGAGCACACACTGGTTGTTTCAGAAGGCTATCATAGATACAAATCAATAATGTTTTTGTTCCAGTAGATTAACTTCATGTTTAGAACAAGAAAAGGATCTAATGGACAGCTCTTTGCTTTCTCCGCCTCTGCGATATGATGCGCTTACGCCAGAGAGAGGAGTCTGAGGACACAGAAGGTTAGAAAGCTAAGGACATTGCCTATAATGCGGGAAAGAAGACTTGGAAAGAAGGTCAGAGTCTCCCTGACCTGTCAAGCTGGTGGATAGAACTGTTTATGCGCTTGAAATGCGATGTGCAGACAGGTCACGTTGAAGGTGACTGTTTTGGCTGCGTGTGTGAAGAACCAGAGAAAGCCAGCCTGCAGATAGAGAGAGAGGATGACAAGAGAGGTCAAGTGTCCATGAACAAGAGAGCCACCCTATTCCCAACTTCTTAGATCCTGGTCCTTGTCCCTTATGAGGCCAGCCTGAACTTCCCATCCTCGGAATCCATGGTACCCACTGTGTCTTCCTAGAAAATGCCCCCTCTCCACCTTTCTTGTTGTCAAAGTTAGTTTGAGTGTGTTTCTGTTCCTTACGTATTAGTTTCCTGTGGCTTCTGTAGCTAATTACCACAAACTGGGTGGCTTAGAACAACAGAAATTATTCACGGTTCTAGAAGCTAGAAGTCTGAAATTAAGGTGTTAGCTGGGCCATGCTCCTTCAGAAGCCTCTAGGAGGGAGAATCCTTCTTTGTTTCTTCCAGTTTCTGGTGGCTCCTGGCATTCCTTGTCTTGTGGCTGCATCACTCCAATCTCTGCCTCTGCCTTCACATGGACTTCTCCTCTTCTGCCTGTATCTCTCCCCATTTGTCTCTTCTAAAGGCATTTGTCATTGGATTTAGAACCCACCTGGTTAATTCAGGATCATCTCATCTCAAGATCCTTAATTACATCTGCAAAGACCCTTCTTCCAAATGAAGTCACATTTATAGTCACTGTGGATTAGGACTTGGACATATATTTTGGGGGGCCACCATTCAACTCACTACACCTTGCAACCCACTGAGCCCTGGGGTGAGTTGATCAAACATTCCTCATTAGCTTTGCAAAGTGTCAGTGACCAGTTGATGCACAGCCCACAACACAAACTGTTTATAGATTCTACAGGATGCATAAATGAAATAAAAAGCAATTTGCATTTTTTTGTGGGAAAAGTGCTTTGTGGCAAATTGTTTTTGAATATTCTGGGATGGAGTCAAGCCTTGGTCTGTCACATCTGAACTCATTATCTTCTCTAGACTCTCTTGGATTTGTATTGATGATAATATAGTGTGGTGTGTTGAACACTTGTTAGGTACCAAGCATTGTACTTGGCTCTTTATGGGGCAAAACAATGATTTTCTAAGTGTGGTATTATTATGCTCAGGAGTCACACTCAAGTTGGTCTAGTACCAAGTCAGAGTTTTCACCGCCAGGATGACCTTTTTGGAGATCTGGCACCTTTGAGGGCTGTGGATATTAGAGAAAAGAGAAGAACCTAATATGGGCAGCACCTACTATGCACCAAGCACTGCCTTTGGTTCTTCACAATTGTTATCTCCTTTGATCTTTATAGTTCCTCCACGAGAGAGATGGTGCAGAAATTCATGGAAGGCTGATCACACTAGCCAGGGCTTCCCATGGACACAAGTGCTCACGTCAGTAGGGCAAAGTCCCAGATGTTCCTTCTCATCAATTCCCAGGAGTACCAGCCCCTACAGAACTACTCCTAACAACTTAAGGAAACATGACACAGGTAGACACCAGAATGGCAGTTGTAACCTGAAGGTGAGAAAGTACCTCCTGAATTAGAATACTCTTCTTGCTGGAGAAGCTGCTGATGTCACCTCCCAAGTTGTGGACCTGGATGGGAACTGAAGGGAAGCAGCCTCCAAGGTCAAGCCCCAAAGAGAAGGGCTTCTCTTGGTACATGTTTTGTCTTAGCAGTTTTCTACCCCAACCCCAGGAAAGGATTTCCTTTCAAAAGCCTCACCCTATTCTCATAGTTTCCCTCTTCCTCCTTGTTGCCAATGGTATCTTTCCCCTCCTCTAGCCTTAAGAGTTGAGGACACACAGTGCAGATCAAGATCACAACTCACCTCCACCTTTATTCCACACACACAGTCGCCCGAGTCAGCCACCAGGATGTCATCCTCAGCTCCCCTGTGCCCCATCAAGCCCTGCCCACCTCTCTGCCACCTCCGTGACTTCCTCTCTCCCCCAGCCAGCATTGCCCTGGATCAGGTCCCCAGCATCTTTTTCCTGGACTCAGTCAGATCTCGCTACCTATATTAGCTCTTGATTTGATCTTGTTGTTCCTTTGCTTTCAACTCTGTGATGGCCCCCCATCAACCTACAGCAGTGGTTTTCAAAATGCATCTGGAGGAACTCCAGTGTAATGCATCTTGTTGATGTTGTAATGAGCCAGTAAAATGGGCCTGAGTTTTGAACAAATTGAGAGACACAGTATTCCAATAGCTGGAAATGAAGATATCTGCTTTCTTACTGATAAAGCTATAATAGAGGGCATGGCTTAGCTCTGGCCAAATAGCATGACAATTCTTCACTGAGTTAAACCAGAGATGCCCTAAGCAGTAGGAATATTCCTCCTTTTTGAGAAGTGATTGTTTTTTGAAAGGAGGGTTCCTAGGTATGGAAAAAAGTATGAATTAATGTGCAAAACCAGGGGTTAGACTCCTGTCAGGCAGAATTTCTCAAAGTGTGTTCCATGGAACGCTAACCTTGAAAAGACATGATCTGGGAAGAAAGTGTTCCATGGTCAAATGCCTTTAGAGAAAACTGCCCGCCATGTTGTCCCTTAAGAATCACAGCACACATATTAGAGTCTCCCAGGTCTGCAGTAAGGAAATCAGACTGACTTTGCTTATCAGAGGTCAGTCCACTGATTCCCTAAATTATCAGACTAAAAAAAAACCTTTGAGAGCGATGAGTCTTTTTATATTTCCATGTGAAAGAAACTCCATCAGAGTGAGGCTACAGGCCTCTTTCTGCCCCCAAGGGAGGAGGAAGAGGTGAACTACTGATTGGAGAATAGAGGGGAAGAGAGTACAGCTCAGACCCTTTCTCCCCCCTCTTCAACTAGGGCTTTCCTAAGTGGACCTTTGTTGTTCATGTTTGTTGCTTCTAACAGACTGTAGCTCTAAAATCTCTTCTGAAATGTTGCTGTTTTGATAGTAGAATGAGTTAAGAATGTTTTAATAAAAGTGTATGACTAAAGTGCAGCAAAAGGGTATGCTTAATTTCACAAATTAAATGCAATTCATTCAATCTTTACATATGACCTCTGAACTCTGACACAAAGGGTAAGGGAAGGGAGTAATGCAACACCATTTGTAGCGGCTTTGTGGTTAAAAGTAGTATGAAGTCCTTTGAAGAATCCTTTGCAAAGCAGAGAATAGTTTCAAAGTAGAAGATTCCTAACCTTCATATTACATTGGAAATATGTGTCAGATTTGTTCATTAGACAACATGAATGGAGTATTAAGTGCTGCAGTGGGAAATTGTCCTTGGTCAAAGACCTTTTGGTTCCTCTTCCTTAAGAAAGAGACCCACGCCTGACCCCCACCTCATAGACCTTTGAGGTAACTAAAGAACATGGAAGAGAAAGGGTCTGCCCAGCTAAGCAATTTTATGGAAAAGACCATACACTCATCAGTCTGGAGTCTTAATTATGCTCACTCTGATGGGAAGGACCATAAAAAGGCATGTGGTCTAAATTGGGCAGGATCAATGTCTTTGGCCAGCTCTTGAATTGTCTTCAGTCCAAAGATATTTCGGTCTGAGCCAGGAAGTGAGACAGTGAGGGTAAAAACATCTGAAACCCATGAGCATCTTCCACCTATTGATCCAAAGGTATCAGAGGATGTCATGAGCCCAAGCGTGGTTTGAGGAAAGTAGCTTTAGGGCAAATGAGAACAGAATTTCCTGGGGTTGAATGCGCGTCTAAGTCAGTTTCTATAGAGTTCCAGGAAAAGAGGAGTTTTGACAGCCATCAGTTTATTTGATCAATGCATTCAGGTCCTCAAATGGTTTTCTCTTAAATATGTGTGTATAAAGCCTGATAAGGCTCTTAATAAACCAATACTTGTCAATGAATCCAGTAATTGTCAAAGCCCCTCTTCAGTTTGTATAAGAAACATGTGCACAGATGTGACTTCTCGAGTCAATTGTTGCACAATTTGAGTGTGCTTGTCTACCCACAGGAGTTCACATATACCAAGTGAATCCAAATCATTCATTCAACACAATTTGAATTCCTGGGCCTGGAGTTATAAAGACAGGTAGGATGTAGTCTCTGCGCTCAAGAAACACAGTCTTGTTGGAGTGACAGACATGTTAGCAAATTAAAGGTCCCTGTGGAGTGACAGAGTCAAGGATAGAAGTGTGTACTGACAACAGTGAGGTCCAGAGGAAGGGGTGTCAGAATGCCTGGGGAAGGGATAGAGAGTCTTCAAGAATAAAGGGGGAGTCTGGCAGGAAGCCAAGGGCCCTCCATTATGAGAGAATTGCTTGTGCAAAAGCCCTGAGGTGTAAAGTCTTAGTATTCAGGGGACTGTTGATGGTTAGGTATAATGAGTATTGGAACAGAGAAGGAAGGCATGTAAGATAAAGGTGAAAAAATATAGGGAGAGGTCAGATCTTTTTTTTTTAAATCAATATTTTTTTATTGACGTATAGTTGATTTACAATGTTGTGTTAATTTCTGCTGTACAGCAAAGTGATTCAGTTATACACATATATACATTCTTTTTTTAAAATTCTTTCCCATTATGGTTTATCATAGGATATTGAATATAGTTCTCTGTGCTATAGAGTAGGACCTTGCTGTTTATCCATTCCATATATGATAGCTTACGTCTGCTCACCCAACCTCCCACACCATCCCTCCCCCAACACCCTCCCCCCTTGGCAACCACCAGTCTGTTCTCTATGTTCGTGATTCTGTTTCTGTTTCATAGATAAGTTCATTTGTGTCGTATTTTAGATTCCACATATAAGTGATATCATATGGGATTTGTCTTTCTGTTTCTGACTTACTTCACTTAGTATGATAATCTCCAGTTGCATCCATGTTGCTGCAAATGGCATTATTTCCTTCTTTTTATAGCTGAGTTGTATTCCATTGTATATATGCAGCACATCGTCTTTATCCATTCATCTGTCAATGGACATTTATGTTGTTTCCATGTCTTGGCTATTGTGAATAGTGCTGCTATGAATATAGCAGTGCATGTATCTTTTTGAATTATAGTTTTGTCTGGATATATGCCCAGGAGTGGGATTGCTGAATCATATGGTAATTCTATTTTTAGTTTTCTGAGGAACCTCCATACTGTTTCCCACAGTGGCTGTACCAACTTACATTCCCACCAACAGTGTAGGAGGGTTCCCTTTTCTCCACACTGGGAGAGGTCAGATCTTTCACTCACTGCTTCAGATAGCATTACTGAGTACCTGTTATGCACCGGGAAGGTACTGCTCAATACAGCACTGAACAAGACAGATGCAGTTCCTGCCCTCGTGGAGTTTATGTTCTGATGGGAAGAGACAGAATACACAAGCTAATAAACTTAATTTCAGATAGTGATGAGTGCTATGAAGGAAATAATCAGGGAAATGAGACAGAGTAATGGGTTGGGAGAGCAGCTTAGAAGGCATGGTCTGGAAAGGCTATTCTGGGATGAAGGCTATTAAATTGGCAAAGGATGGAAAGGTCAGAAAGGACCCAAATGTGGAGTTTCCTATAATTTAGGGGACAGAGAGAGGAAGAAGAGGCAGAAAAGGAAACCAAAATAAATAATCAGAGATTTCAGACATCAGTTGGGAGAGGACAGAGTAATGGAATCCAAGGGAAGAACGGAGTATGAGGAGAAGAAAGGCCTCCACTCCATCACTCACCTTTCACTGGTATTTTTAAAATAGATGGTTATCAGATTCCCAGGTAAAGAGAATGGATTAAGCTGAGCATCTGATTTTCCTCCTCTTAAAACCTCACTTAAAACTATATTAAAGGAATTTTTTGTAAGACTTAAACCCACAAGGACAAGGCTAAGAGACAACATCAAAATTCTAGAAAGCAGATAGATGAGTGTTAATTGACTTGACAGACACAAGGAAGCCAAATCCTAAACTGGCAATGGGGAATGTGAGAGCTAACATGAAATAATGGAATATGGAGAAAATTCAAAAGACTCAGGAATTAGTGGCACTGCATACCTTTAGAAATGAGGGTGAGGTTGGGAGACTAAAATTAGGAGGACTGGTTGAAAGCTGTTTGAGAAATAGATTCCCTTCTCCCACTCTACATCACTGGTGACTGCCCCTCTCTCACCCTGGCAGAAGACTGGAGGTATAACTCTTGGAGCAAGTAAAACACAGCTGAGGGTAGGAATACTGTAGTAAAATAATGGGAAATCAGTAATGGATGCATACTGATCTCTGAGTTCCTCCTGATTTCTGCCCTTATTCAGTTCCCAGAACCCTGACATTCTGGTCTTTATCTTCAAGCCAGGAGAATCAAAGAGCATTCTCTAAGGAATCTGACTTGCCCAAGAGGAAATATCTAAAGATATAGCATGAACAATTACCCTAAGAATGGCTGATTCAGATCATTCTATAGCAAAGTTCAAAATCTAGAAGCCCACCAACATACTCAAAGATCCCGTCAGCTTTTTGGCCCACCTCTCTTAAATATATACAGACCACCAGGATTCCCTGACTCCTGAGACATAAAACTCACATTCATGGTCAATTGATTTTTGAAAAGGGTACAAGACCATTCAACAGAGGAAAGAACAGTATTTTCAACAGATGGTCTGGGACAACTGGATATCTACATGAAAAAGAATGAAGTTGGACCCCCTACCTCACACTATACACAAAAATTTATTCAAGATGGATTATAAACCTACATGAAAGAGCTAAAACTATAAAATTCCTAGAATAAAATATAGTAGTAAATCTTCATGACCTTGGGTTAATCAATGGTTTCTTAGGTATAATGCAAAAAACACAAGCAGCCGAAGAAAAAAAGACATAAATTTGACTTGATCAAAGTCAAAAACGCTTATGCCTCAATGGACGCTATCAAGAAAGTGAAAAGACAACTCACAGAATGGGAGAAAATATTTGCAAATCATATACCTGAGAAGGGACTTGTATCCAGAAATACAAAGAACTCTTACAAATTAATAATAAAAATTAATAATAAAAGACAAGTAGCCCAATTTAAAAATGGGCAAAGGATTTGAATAGACACTTCTCCAGAGAAGATCATCATTAGACAAGAGGGAAATGCACATCAAAACCACAATGAGATCCTACCTCACACCCATTAGGATGGCTAAAATCAAGAAAACAAGCGATGGCGAAGAAGTGGAGAAATTGGAACCCATATACACTGCTGTTGGGAATGTTAAATGGTGCAACTGCTTTGAAAAACAGTCTAGCCATTCCTCAGAAGGTTAAACATAGAGCCACCATATGACCCAGCAATTGTACTCATAGGTATCTATCCAAGAGAAATGGAAATGTATGTCCACACAAAAACTTGTATACAAAAGTTCATAGCAGCATTATGCGTCATAGACAAAAAGCGGAAAAACCTAAATGTCTAACATCTGCTAAATGCGTAAACAAATTGGATGTTCATACAATGGAATATTATTTGGTCATAAAAAAACAATGAAATACTTATAAATGCTATAGCATGGATGAATCTTAAAGACATTATGCTAAGTGCAAGTAGCCAGTGACCCCAAAATCACATATTGTACGATTCCTTTTACATGAAATATCTAGACTAAGCACATAGATAGAGACAGAAGGTGATTCGTGGTTGCCTGGAGTTGGGGTGAGAGGAAATGGGAGTGACTGCTAATGGGCATGCGGTTTCTTTTTAGGGTGTTGAAAATGTTCTAAAATTAGATCATGGTGATGGTGTCACAACTCCAAATATATGAAAATTAATCAACTATACACTTTAAGTGGGTGAATCTTATGGTATATGAAAAATATTTCAACAAAGCTATTAAAAATCTCACTAATCATAAAGATATCGACGAACCATAAAGATACTGTCAGTATCTTCATAGCACTACAACATGTTTCCCCATCTTGCTATTCAAGGTCCTCTTGGCACTTTTTCAACTTGTAATAACGTTGTAAAGCCGCTTGGTGTTCAAAACTAAGATTAAGCAAGTCAACGTTTTGTAATTAGAGGGAAGAGGTAATTTAAAGTTCAGCGGTCAGGTTTTTACTCAATAAGAAAGGGTAGGTCAGTTAAGTGTTGTTTTACAACATCTTATAACCCAACACTTTAACACATGCTTATTAACTGTTTGCGTGGTGTTAATAAGACTTATTTGTCTTTTTGAAGAAACTGAAGACTCAGCAGAATAAAGATGCTCAGCCAGGGTTCCGACTGAATTTTTCTTCACTAGTGTTGATTATTTGGTTTCTCTGGATGTGAGGCAGTAGGGAGCAAAGAGCCGGTGTGTCATGGTGGTCACCAGGTCAGAATCTGGACACAGATGAACCTGGATTAGAATTCTTCCCTTGCCACTTAGTAGCTGTGTGACCTTCTGCATGCTGCTTAGCCTCTCTGTGCTTCCATTTCCTCTCTGTAAAATAGGAATTCTATCCTTACCTCAGTTTTTATTTGAGGCTCTAGCCCGTTGCAGGTACCTGTGTTTTAAAAAGGCTTTTAATAGGCATTTATGAGCAATACATCTTGGTGACTTTTTCCTGACTTAAAAAATATAGTGTTGGCATTTTCTGCAGATCAGTATCTTATTCTTCTTTCATTAGTTCTGTTTTATTTTGATGTGTTTATTATTGAGTTACTTGTCAAAGTACTTCCCTGAAACTCTGCTATCAATCAGGAAATAAAGAAGTAAAGCATTTGATTGCTGTGTCTTTTGTTACTTAACAGTTGTGGCTCTACTTCTGCTTAGCAAAAGCATAGAGAGTGCAGAGTCAGAATGAGGACACAGAGCTGAAGAACCCCATTCTTCTGATGTGTGGGGGGCAGTAAGGGACAGTGAGGGCAGGAGGCGCTGTACATCTTTCTGGCTCAAAATTGCCTTTTAAGGTCCCATTCATCCCAGGGATTCTTTGGGGGTTGAGTAGGAGTCTTTGTTACAATGCAAATATTTCTTGGCCCTCAATAGCACATGCACAATAATAATTAAATTCAGTTGCCTTTGCTATTTTGCCATCTTTCAGTCATGTAAAAACTAGAGTTTTCCAATTTTTAAAAAGTTCTGCCATTGTGAAGCCATATTTGTCAATGTAGAGGGAGAAGACAAATCTTATTTAACAGCTTGATTTATAATTTTCAAACATTTCAAGCTTATGTACTCTAGCCCTGATTCCACATACTTTAAGGATGGGTCTGATAGCTTCAATCAGATAATCAGATTGTTCTTTTTCTAAAATTTAGCTAGTAATAAGTTATTGATACTAAGTATATGTCAGACTTCCTATTAAGTACTTTCTACATATTACCTTATTAAAGCCTCCCGATAGCCCTATGTCACAGGTTATTTTATTATCCTTGCTTTACAGACAGGAGACTGAGGTTTGGAGGGTTTAAGTGACGTGCTCAAGGTCATATACCCACTAAGTCCTGGATCTGGGATCTGACCCCAGGAGGCCCGAGTAACTTTGGGAAAGGGCACTTAGGGGAGATGACCTTGATGCACATCCTGTTGGGAGCTTGGACAGAAGGAAGGCGATGCGGGAGGGTCAGGGTGTTGGAGGAAAGGGCTGTGAGGACAAGTCCCCACCAACTCTGCAGTCAGACCTGAGATGTGAGGTCACCTCCAGGGAACATGCCCAAGCACCAAAGGCTACCAGATGTCTGAATAGGTGGGGAGGAGTGCCAATGTTGCCATTTCTTCCTGTTCTCCTGACTTTAACAATGCACAGGTAAGTAGAATGTCCCATTTATTTCTGTTACTCTTAGATGCTCAGTCATTTAACAGGCAAGTTCAGAAGACTGATTCCTTCTTCCTTCCTTTCTCTCTGTCTCTCTCTCTTTCTTCCAGGAGATACACACTGAGTTACTACTATGCACGAAGCACTATGCCAGCTACTGAACAAAATAGACAGGGCCTCACCCTTATGCCTAGTGGGGAGACAGACAGCAAATTAACATGAAAAGACTGAAAATTACAACGATGATTTAAAAATGCCATGAAGGAGCGGTAGGTGCCCTAGGAAAGTGTACTAGGGGAATCAGGGAAGACTTCCCTGAGGAAATGACATTTGAGCAATGATCGAGATGGTAGTAGGGGTTAGCCATACAAAGGTTCAGGAGAATTTTCCAGGCTGGGAGCCCTGTGAACAAGGGACCCTGTGGATTGGAGCATGAAGATTCTGAGCGGAGGCAAGGGAGGATGGATTGCGAATAGAGGGCAAGGTTCCAGGCCTTCCAGACCAGGAAGTAGGCAAATTATGGCCCCCTGCCTATTTTCGTAAATAAAGTTTTCCTGGAACATAGCCACACTCATTTATCTACTGCCTATGGCTGCACTTGGCTGCAATGGCAGAATTGACTAGCTACAACAGAGAACTGATGGCCCACAAAACCTAAAATATTTACTCTTCACCATTTACAGACAAAGTTTGCAGACCCCTGATCCAAGGGGAGTTCCCAAATGAAAGCAATGCTAGGCAGACCAAAAAAAAAAAAAAAATCCAAACGACATAATAGGCCTGTAATATCTGCCAGGCCAGTGCCCACAAGCTTTGTAGAGGAAGCCACCTCTGCTCTTGTGGCCAGAGCTGAGCGGACCAGAGATCAGTCCCAGAGCAGCCTGCAACACATATATCAGCTGGACACAAGACAGGCTGATCAATACTGAGGTGACTCAGCACAAATGTGGGGTAGGGGGGTTTGGGGGCTCCACTGAAGGAAGCTAATCAATCAGACCTTCTCTTTTGGAACTATAAGTGCCAGGTCAGCAAAATAAGGAGGGCTCTTTGCACTCAGATCGACAAGGCCAACAACATTTAGAAATGTGTCCTGGTTTCTATGTAAATCACTCTACAGGGCATAAACAGGAATCCATACAGCAAACCTCCTTGGCTGAAAGAAAGGCAGGCCTGACTTTTCCTCCTAAGGAAGTTGGCTGTCTCAATCACTACAATCTGATGCCCTGGGAATATCTTCCCCTGCCTTTTCAAGGAAAAATGTTTCTGTCTTTGAATTTCAGACAGCAAGAAACGAGCTACTCTCTGCAAGGAATAGGGTCAAAAGAAAGATAACCGCATTGGAGGAGAATTTAGACACCAGTAGGTGGCCAGGGAGATGTAACCGCAAGACTTTCTTGGAGAGGAAGCTGAAGTAAAAGCTAAGTACCATAGAATTAGTAGCCCACAGGTAGTTGGGCAGGAGTCCTGAGTTCAAGTCCCTGCTGGGGCACCAGGGGCAGGTCACCTCTCCTCTCTTTCTTCTGGAAAATGAAGTTTCAAAATCATTCATTCCTCTACAAAGCTGTAGATTAATGGCTGGATCAAGAGGGCACTGTGGCTGAAGAGTGAATAAGGTGGAAAGTGGGAGATGATAGGTAACAGGGACCAGGTCATTTGGAACTTTGGACTTCACTGCTGAACTTCAGCTTTCACCTTGTATGCGACAGGGAACTGTATTAGTTCTTGTGGCTGTTATAGCAAGTTGCCATAAACTTAATGGCTTAAAACAACACAAGTTTATTCTCTTACAGTTCTAGAGGTCAAAAGCCCAACTTCCAGCACATCTCACTGGACTGAAATTAAAGTGTGAGCAGGGCTGTGTTTCTTTCTGGAGGCTCTTTGTCTTTTCCAGCTTCTGGAGGCTGCCCACATTTCGTGCTCCTAACCCCCTTCCAGCTTCAAAGCCAGCAATAGTGGACTGAGTCATTCTCACATCACATCACTCTGATTTTCTTCTGTTCTGCCTCCCTCTTCCACTTTTAAGGACTCTTGTGATCACATTGGACATAACTGGATAACCCAGAATAATATCCCTCTCATAAGGTGAGCTGAGTAGCAACCTTAATTCTATCTTCAACATTAATTCCCCTTTGTCATCTAACACAACATACAGGTCCTAAGGATTAGGCTGTGGACATCTTTGGGGGGGTCACTATTCTGCCCACCACAGGAACCACTGGTGGTTTTGAGCAGATGAGTGGCACGATCAGACTTGTCCTTTAATGTAATCACTGTGGCATCTGTGTTTGAACAGACATCAGGGTGGCAAGGGAAGAAGCAGAGAGGCCAGTTAAGAGTCCACTCCAAAAATCCAGGTCCAACCTGGTGCTTGAACCAGGATGATGAATGTGGTAAAATTCCAAATATATTTTGAAGATAGAGCCAACAGGACTTGTCAACAGACCAGGTATAGATATGAGCAAAAGAAAGGTGTCAAGGACAACACAAGGCTTTTGGCCTTAGTAGCTGGAAGAACAGAGGCACCATTAACTGAAGCCTGCCCAAAGAACCAGTGGGGTTGAATATCAGCTCAGTTTTGCACACATTAAGTCATTCTACACCCAAATGGAGATGTCCAGTAGGCTGTAGGATATATGGGTTTCCTAGAGGAGTTCAAGGGAGGGGTCCAGACTGATTAAATACATTTGGAAGCACAGCAGATGGATAGTATTTGAAGCCGTGACGTTGGATTAGATCACCTAAGGAGTGAATATAAATACAGAATAGGTGAGTGTGCCTGGGACCCCAACAGTTATACTGATTCCCAGCAGTAGATTTGGATCCACCAATAGATCTCAAGGACTTACAGTCTCCAAGCCTCTTGCTGCTGCAGCCTGTTATTCTCTCCCACAGTTACCTTCCCCTGCCTTGCACGGGAGCACAGCCAACAGCAGTGCCTCTTCTCCCAGTCTACTGGGGCATTCTGGTATCAGTGCTCCCTCCTCCTTACCCTCTTCCTTCAAACGAGTGGTCCCAAAGTTTCAGGAGAATAGGGTAGGTCTTTCTCACCAAAAGTGGAGAGGATGTCATGTGAATATATTCATTCATTTAATAAATCAGTTGAGCACTTGCTATGTTCCAAGATTTATGTTGAGGACTGGGAAACACTGTGGTTTATAAGACACATTGTACAAGTGATAACAAAAAGGTGTGATGAACTTTTATCAGGATTGCATTTGGTAGCTAGCAACAGAGTCCTGAGAAGTACTAGCATGACAGCTTAAAGGACATATTTCTCAAATGTAGAAGAAGTCCAGAGGTGAGGATTGCAAGGTTGTATACAGCTTCAATATCATTAGTGTCCCAAGGTTCTTCTGTCTTTCTGTTTAACTACGTTCAGTGTGTGGCGTCTATCCTCAAGATTACCACATGATTGTAAGATGGCCATTACAGCTCCAGTCATCACATCTGTATGTAATGTGAATAGGCAACTAGCAGTCTCTGTCACAAGCATCAGGAAAAATAGGTTGTTATATGAGTACGTAGCAGGGGGTCAAGTTAAGGCTAGGACCAGGGACAGTCTCCTAGAAATAAATATTTAAACTTGAAGGGTAGCAGTTGCCTACAAAGGGAAGAGGGAAAGAGTTTCAGGTAGAAGAAGTAGCATGTGCAAAGGCCTAGAGATAAGAGAAAGGACAAGGGACAAGGGGGAATCACAAGAACTTTAGGAATCCTGGAGCACAGCCACAAGTGGGGGCATATCGCGAAACGGAGTGGAAGATGTAGGAAAGGGCTAGATCGTGAAAGCCTGAGGGATCATGCTCGGGAATCAGCACTTCATCCAGAAGCCTATGGAGAGCTGTTGAAAGATTTTAAGCAGAGAATAGCTTAATTTGGCTTGGCTGAGAATGGTGAATAAAGTAAGGAAAGGAAAGTTGGAGGTGGGTAGACCAATTAGAAGGCAGTGGCAGGAATTTAGACAAAAGATGACAATGGCCCAGGCTGAAGCAACTTCAGAGGACAGAGAAAAGTGGAATGGTTTGGAGAAGGATTTAGGAGGAATATAAATACTGATTAAGGCCTCATCTATCTAATAGGAATCTGATTATGGTTGCGCTCTCTTTTCTCTGGGTCCATGACCATGTGTAGGTGATAGGCCTATAGCTTGCTCTCCTGTGTTGCCTGTCTTTGTTTATGGAACCCCCATCTTCCTACTCACTCAATTATAAAACCTCAGTTGCCTTTGAGTTCTTCTCCATCCACTTAATTTCCAACCAATTCCATTGATTTTTCCTCCAAAATGTCTCATAAATCCAACCTACTGCCTTAGTCTAATCCCTGATCAACTTTTGTCTGGATTCTGACAAAGCTTCTTCACAAATCTCACTCTCCCTCCATACAGACTCCACTTGCAATTTGTTACCAGTTATATCATAAAGCAGATCTCACTCTACCATCTCTCCATCCATTCAGCCATCCATTCATCCTATGAGCATGCTTCCTAGTATGTGTTTTGCGGGCTGAGGGTACAGAGACAAGAAAGCCATGGTCTTTGCTCTTGAGAAGCTCACAAGTGGACTCATGATTCCGAGCAAGTAACAGGGAATCTCAGAACATGATAAGAAATGCTGTTTCCAAGGTGATCTCAAAGTGCGCTGAGGACAATGGAAAAGCTCCTAACCCAGACTTAGATGAGGTCAGGAGGGACAGGGGTGTGAACAGTCAGGGAAAACTTCCTGGTAGAGGTGACCCTTCTGTTCAGTCTTAAAAAACCCCAAGTAGGAGTTATTCAGACAATGGGCAGGGGGACCAAAGGGTTAAGATCAGAAGGAAAAGCATTCATTCACATCCACAGATATTTATGGAGTACCCACCATGTGCTAGGCAAGAGTGACAAAAATAAGGGAAGTAAGATAGATAATTGTGTGTTTAGGAGTCTGCAAACAGTCCCATATGGCTGAAGAGCAGGGCCAGGATTAGGGTGAGGTGAGTGATGTACTCACCTTGGGCAGAAAATTTGAAGGGGCACCAAAAAAACCAATCAACAAGATAAGTAACATTTAATGCAGCATCTAAAAAATAAAAATAATATGTTATCTATGATAAACAAAACATCAAGATTTTAAATAAAGACAGGATCTGACAGTGCCATGCCAAGAAATACCAGAGCCTGAGACAAAAGGACAAATGTGGGTGGGCAAAAAAAGTTGCCTGCCATTTCTGTAAACAAAGAATGTTGCCCACCATCAAGTCATCAGGCACTGCAGCTAACCCCTGCAGTGTGCCCTGAGGAAAATTCAGGGTGGAGAAAAACAGGATACTGGCCCTAGACAGTTTAGATTCATATCTAAGGAATAACTTCAATGAACCCAGACTCTTGCATCTTCCCATACATAGAAAAGCACTAAAATCATTAACTCGAGATGTCTGTTTTTCATGACTAGCAGTAATCTTTTGATGTTTGACTACATGTTTTGTTTTGTTTTCAGCAAAAATTCCTATTCATCTGGGCTCTTCCCTTTCCTCTTTGGAGCAGTTCCTCAGAGCTATCTGAGAGGCTGTCTCCCAGGCTGTAGTCCTCAGTAAGATTCCCCAATAAAACATAACTTGCAACTTTTAGGTTGTGTGTCTTTCTTCAGTCAACATGTGAATCCCTGTATATACATTCTAATACATTTTAATGGCCAGTTTATTCCAGAACATTAAAGTAGTTGAAAAAATATAGTAAATTTGAAAAGTAGATATATTAAAGTTCACATTAAGTTTAAATATTTTGTTTGTACCCCAAACAGCATTTATTATAATTTTACTTTCTGGCTTTAATGAAAGCAAATTCATCAATAATATCTTCATCCATCAACTGATGAATGGATAAAGAAGATGTGTTATACATATACAATGGAATATTACTCAGCCATAAAAAATAATGAAATAATGACATTTGCAACATAAACAGACCTAAACATTATCATACTAAGTGAAGTAAGTCAAAGACAAATATCATATGATAGCATTTATACATGGAATCTAAAAAAATGATGCAAAGGAACTTATTTACAAAACAGAAATAGACTCACAGGCATAGAAAACAAACATGGTTACCTAAGGGGATAGTGGAGGGGGGGGGGAGAGATAAATTAGGAGTTTGGAATTAACATATACACACTACTATATATAAAATAGATAAACAACAAGGACCTAAAAAAATAAAGACAGGAAAAAATCTTCAAAATCTACTTCTGGAGTAGTGAGAGAAGAAGCTGAAGTGTAAGCAAAGGCAAGCTCACAAAGGATGCTAATGAGTTTGGACTGTATCCTAAAGGAATATTGACCTAAAATGAGAGGCCTTGGGGTTAGAGTTTATTCAAATCTCCACTCCTCCACTTATTAACTTAGTGACTTTTGGCAGGTTATTTATCTGCATTAAGTGTCTGTTTCCTCATCCATAAACTGGAGATGATAGTACCTACCGCAAAGACAATTGTGGGAGTGTAAATGCTTCTAAAGTGCTTAGCACAATGCTTCCCATTTACTATGCTCTTGATGTATGATAGCCATTATTATGAATATGGCTGTGGGGAGCCACTGAAGAACTTTTAGCTACAAGGTGACAAGATCAGTTTTGTACTGGAGAAAGATCATTGTAGCAACAGTGTGGAGGATGATTACAGGAGGCAAGACAGGCAGAGTGACTAGGTAGGAGATAACGAAGAACTAAAGTCATTGCAAGAGAAAAGAAGAGGGCCTGAAATAAGGGCCTGGTGATAGGGCTAGAGAAATGAGGACACACCTGAGATATACTAAGGAGATAGAATTAAAAGCATGAGGGGGAGTAAGGAGGGCAAGCAAAGTTTGGACAGGTGGGTGAATGGTAGGGAACATAGAGGAGGGGGCAATTTGGGAAGGATGGTTATTGGATGAAACAATTAAGATTAGGTTTGACCAAATATAACAGAAAATCCAGGGCTGCTATGGTAGCTCCAAGAAGTCATCAGAGATCTAGGCGTATCTGTCTACTTTGCCATCTTTAGCATATGGCTTCCATTGTCAAAGTTACTTCAAGATCCAAAGTAGCTGCTGGAGCTCCAGAAATCATGACTGCATTCCAGACAGCTGGAAGGAGGAACAAAGAGAGGAAAGCAAAATGGTGTAGCTTCCAGCTGAGTCAGTCCCCTTTAAGAGACTTCCAGAAGGTCCTACACAACTTCTTACATATCAGAAACCAGTAACATTGACACATCTAGATGTAAGGGAGATTGGGGAATAAGTGTCTTTTATCTCAACGCATTGACATTCATGATAAAATGGGAGTTCTGTTACTAATGAGGTAGGAGGAGGGGAGAAAAGGGAGAAGGCTGCAAGATGGAGTGTGAGACTGAGAACTCACTCCCAGGAAAATCACCAGCTTTTCTTGTGGGGGAAGGAGGTAGTTGAAAAATATTTTAAGATGCAGAATGGATTAATACACAATTTGAGGATATTGTATCTCAGTAATGTGAAAATTACTCAGATAATCTTCCACCCCACCTCCAGCTTCTGTGACATTTATTACAATGGTGCAGTAGTATTATAAATAAGGTTTTTGGTGGATATTAAGGGTCTACATTTCCCATTTGGGTTGAAACAGTGTAGAACTGAGACAGCAGCCCAGAGATGATCACAAGAAAAGAAGCTGCCTGGAGCTCCCAGATATCCCGGCAGGGCTCTGGACTTCGATAGGATGTGGAAGATGGTTTTGAGCCTGGCCCTCTCAGCAGGCTAACATTTTTGCAGCAAAGGAGCCATTCTGGTCTCACACCTGGGGATGAGTAAGTAAGATGAGAACGGCTTGGTTCCAAAGTTCTGTACCTGCTCTAGTTGGGTCAGAATTCTGTTTTTTGTTCTAGAATCACCCAGACTCAGGACAGTCACTGGCTTGGGGATCTTCCAGGGCTAAAGAGGAGCCCTGCCCTGGCCCCTTAAGGCCAGCCAGAACCAACCTGACTTTTAGGTATGGAATATCTGACCCTTGTGGGACTAAGGGTGGATCTTTGTGTTGTCTATGTGGTTGGAGCACATAAGCATTTATGAAGTAACCAGATGGCAGGAGGATAACATTGTTGCTGGGCAACCTGGCTTCATTAACTGTATGGCTTTGGTTAAGGTGCAACTTTGTGCAAAATTCCCATAAGTCTTTCCTCACCCCCCCTTCCTAACTCCCCCTTCCTGTGCACCATGGAAACAATAAGCCCCCTTCCAACTCTAGCAATCTTGGTATCCTAGTACTGAGTAGTGACCAAGGACTTAGGGTTTAGTTTTAGACAAAACCAGGCACCATTGTGTGACCCTAGGCAACTTCCTTTGCCTCTCTGCGCCAGTGTTTGCATCTGTAAAATGCGTGGTGTCTAACTATAACTGTCTCTTAAATGATCTAAATGTGGTAATACATTCAGGGGCTTAACGCACTGCGATAGCTTGACAGTAATTATTCATCTTCCAATCATCTGGCAAGTTCATCCCACTCAAGTTCATCATTCCTCAAACCGGCTCTTTTTTTTTATGTCCTTCTCGTTTAAATCTCGAATATCCGCCTAGGTAGTAAAGTTAGTCCGCATCTGACTCCTTTTTCCTCTGTCCCTCCTTCCCAGGGCCCACCCTCCGCGGACGCAGAGCGTCTGCTGGTCAGATTGATGGTCGGCGACGGCGGTCTCAGAGGCAGTGCAATCTTGTCCTCGGCTTGGGAAGTCTCCGAAAGGCCAGCTCAGATCCTCTGCGGCGCTGCCCGGCAGGGAAAGCCGCCAGCCCATTCTCAGGGACGGGAGTGGAAGAATCACACTGCAGCAGGGGTAACAGGGACCGCGGCCAATGAGGGGGGATGGGCGCATTAGACGATAACGGGATGAGCGGGGTCAAGAACGCGCCGCCACGACATCTCCGCCCGGCCTCCTTATCCTCCAACCGGTGGCCCCAGTTATCCTCCCAGATCCGCGCAGCGGCTTCAGAAGTGACAGCCACGTGTATCGCGGGGGACTGGAATGTTGGCGTGGGGGCGGGGTTGGAAGGGCGCCCGAGAGGTGAAGAAGGACCCACGTACGCGTGCCCGAGCGCCGGCTGCCAGGCGACGCCGCCGGGAGCGAGTACGCTCCTGACGTCACGCGCCGTTCGTCCAATAAGCGGCGGCCGGAGGAAGGCGCCGTTCCGCTCCCTCCCGCCCTCGCTGCCGCCACCACAGCAGCCGCCTCCGGGAGCTTCTGAGGAGGCGCGGGCCGCTGCAGGCTGGGGCGCTGCAGTGCGCCGTCCGGAGCCCCCTGGACGAGGCCCAGGGAGCCGCTCGCCCAGACCCCGCCGCCCGATGTCCTCAAGATGGAGGCAGGGGGGAGGGCGGCGTGAAGAAAGCGGCGCTGTGGGCGCGGGGGCAAGGGCGCGGGCGCTCCGGGCGGAGGCGGTGGCGGTGGCGGGATGGGGCTGCTGCTCATGATCCTGGCGTCGGTGGTGCTGGGCTCCTTCCTCACGCTGCTCACCCAGTTCCTGCTGCTTTACCGCAAACAGCCCGAGCCGCCGCCGGACGAGGCCGCCCGCGCGGCCGACGGCTTCCGCTACATCAAGCCGGTGCCGGACCTGGCCCTGAGAGAGTACCTTTATGGCGGCGGCGGGGCTGAGGAGCCCTCCGGCGGGCCACCCGAGGGCGGCACGACTCCGGCCCCCGAGACCCCCACCCCGCCGACGCGGGAGACCTGCTACTTCCTCAACGCCACCATCCTGTTCCTGTTCCGGGAGCTGCGGGACACCGCGCTGGCCCGCCGCTGGGTCACCAAGAAGATCAAGGTGGAGTTCGAGGAGCTGCTGCAGACCAAGACGGCCGGGCGCCTGCTGGAGGGGCTGAGCCTGCGGGACGTGTTCCTGGGCGAGACCGTGCCCTTCATCAAGACCATCCGGCTCCTCCGGCCCGTGGTGCCCTCGGCCACCGGGGAGCCCGACGTTCCTGAGGGAGAGGCGCTGCCCGCCACCTCCCCCGAGGAGCTGGCCTTCGAGGCGGAGGTGGAGTACAGCGGGGGCTTCCACCTGGCCATCGACGTGGACTTGGTCTTCGGCAAGTCCGCCTACCTGTTCGTCAAGCTGTCCCGGGTGGTGGGGAGGCTGCGCTTCGTCCTCACCCGCGTGCCCTTCACCCACTGGTTCTTCTCCTTCGTGGAGGACCCGCTGATCGACTTCGAGGTGCGCTCCCAGTTCGAAGGGCGGCCCATGCCCCAGCTCACCTCCATCATCGTCAACCAGCTCAAGAAAGTCATCAAGCGCAAGCACACCCTTCCGAGTTACAAGATCAGGTGAGAGGGGCGTGGGGGGAAAGGTCGCCCGGGCGCGGGGGCCTGGCTGCTGGGACCCCGGGCCTGGAGGCCCGCTGCCGCCTGCGTGGGTGGGAAGGGCAGCGACTGAATCCCAGTCCCCGCTTTCCAGGGCTCTTCCCAGCCCTGGACAGGGCCCTAGATGAAGGCAGGTAGTGCCTACGTTCTTCGCTTCCGAAGGGCCTTCATGGGAGCTAGAAACCTCTTCGTGTGTTCTTGGGCATCCAAGGCGCTGTCAGCATGGGTCGAAGCAGCGTACTGAAGATGGAAGGGAAGTCCACCCTCCTCCCCGGGACGGCTCTGGGACTGTTGAGAAACTACTCCTGTCCGTGGTTGCTGCATTGAGGGCAGCTCTGCAGCATCACCTTGGCCACGTTGAGAAATCGTTCCTGGACACAAAGTGCAGGCGTGAAGAGTGTGCTGGTAGCCCAGGGCTTGTTGTATTTTGCAACTGCAGGCCCGTTTTGCTGTGCTGCCTCGGCAACTTTCAGGGTAGAGGGAGTGTCTGTTGGAAAGGAATACTCTTCCACTGCAAATTGGAAACGAGTTGGGAGCCTCTGCGCGTTGCAGTTCTCTGTACATTTTGTGTTAATGGCATCTGCCCTGTGGGGGTAGGTTCTGTAGCACAGACCCAGACTGCCCCTCACGTTCCAGCTCTTCCTGGCTCTGAGTTCCTCCCACAGTACCCGAAGTGGCCCTGCAGATAGTATTTTAAAGTGATTTTAACTGTTTTAAAGTCTCCCTATATCTGGCGGTTTGATTTTCTGTAGTATACTATTTTGATTAATGTACAAGGGTTTTGGTTTTTTTTTTTAAATATCGTAGAAGTGGAAGGGGACAGGAAGTTTTGTAGGGCTAGAGGCTTCATCCACTTTGGTCTGGGAAGGCTTGTCGGTGTTGAAAGGGTCATGTATGGCTATTTCTTCCAAAACAGATGAATTTTTAATTTTACTTTCTGTCCTCCTTTAATTTTGTGTTCATTAAAACGTTTGACCCTTTTAGATTTTGTTCTTTACTATAAAATTATGTCAATCTGGTATTTGCCTTACCTAGTTTCCTTTAGTGGAAGTTACATATTTCTAGATCACTGATTTTCTACCACAGTTTCAAGCATCAGTGACCCAAATAATTCAGGAATATTTTATGTTTGGGTTTGGGATGGAGTATTGACTTGTGTTATGTGGCAGATTTACCTTAGTAATTGTGTTTTGTTTACGCTAATAGCACAGAGTGACAGTTTAAAACCGTCAGGTGGCAGGAGAAATTTATAATGGAAATATTTCCATAGATTTGCAGAGGATGGTGAACAGGTCATCCACTGTTTGATTTCCTGTTCTGTGAAGTAGAACATAATTTTATGAAACCTACTCTTTCAGCTCTGGAATATAAGTGACTAAATTACAAATGAGTTCTAGTGTTTAAGCAGAGAGGTGTTTATAGCAGTGTGTGGCTAAGAAAGTCATGAGAGAAAGTTGTTACAGATTTTGATAATTCTATCACAATTTCAATTCTCATGTTTTCTGGGTAACTTTCAGGTGATAAAACTTGACTAAGTTATTATTTGGGGGTTATTTGCAGGATAGCCAGTGGTAGTGAGGGTACATGTCATTTTGAGGCGGTTTTTTTTTTAACGTAGACTTGGAATTCAGTTAAATCTGAAGGAAATTATGATTAGGAGTTATGGAGCCATTAATAGGTTTATTGCTTTGAAGGAACTTTATCATCTGTATCATTGAATAGCATCATCATTTAAAATGTAGCAAAATTGCTTTTATTTACTGTATCCAAAGGGATTTTTAAAAACATAGCATGCGTGTTTGGTTATGTATGATATTTCAACTTTTAAACCTTAAACATTAAATGATCACCTCCAGAAGTATACACACTTGTGCTCTTTATATTCGAAGGCATTTCAATGGTCAATCAGTAAATACTGTACAGAACGTATCACTCAATCTGTAAATATTTATTGTACACCTGCTATGTGCTTATCATTGTTCTAGGTGCTGGGGTTTCAATACTGAACAGTCTCAATCCTTACGGAGGTTGGAGTTTAGTGAGAATTGAATTAGCTATACTTAATAAGATTTAAACTAGAATGTGATTGATGGGGTTGAAGTAACTAGGAAGCTGATTTTAGTTTAGTAAAAGAAAATGATAGAAGTGTGAGGATGAAAAGGGCTGCTTCAGGAAGTGTTGAGTTCTCTCATCTGTGTGTAGCTGTTCTGCCAGGAATCTTTTAAAGTACTGATGTTGTGGTACAGATTCAAGTTTCAGCTAAGAGAATGAATTAAAATACATTTAAGATGTATCACAGTTCTCATCATGAGAGTTAAAGTAGCTATGGTTTATCCTTTTTTATAGATGAGGGGATAGTGCCCAGAGTAGTTAAATAACTTGCTTAAAATCACACAGCTGTCAAGTTCTGATAAAGCCAAGCTGCCCTTTTTCCTTAGACTCTGCTGTGTTGTTCTTAAGGATTTTTTTTTTAAGTAGGTCATCAAAATAATATATGTGGGGGTAGCCTTCCAAATTAACTGAGAACTCTGAGTATGACTATAAAGCTTTTTTTTTTTTTCTTAAAAAAAATTTTCGGAAATTTTGAGAAAGGATCCTTTTAAGGTTAAATCATAAGGTTAAATCTTTGGGTGCTGCCGCACTTAGCATTTCTTTTTTAATCCAGCAGATTTTATTTCTAAATAGAAGGTCTTGCTAGTTTATCCTTTTTAGCTATCTAATCTACTTAGTAGAGCTAAAGCAGTAAAGAAAATTGTATTGAGACTTAGGATCTTTTGGCACTTGAAATTATTATAAAACAGAAATACCTTGCCAATTAACATTGTTGTCACTTCTTCCCCCTCTTCATTTGTTTTTTATTTTCATGTTGCTAAAGTAAAAGTGGCCCATCAGGACTACCTGTTCCTGATGTCTCATAAAGAGATGAGAAGGGAGCTCAAGTGATTGGTTGCTTTCTGGGGACCCAGCTGATAGACATTTTACCCAACTAACACAGTTTGTAAGCATTATAGTATTTTTTAATAAGTATACATTTTCTACATATTATAATTCTAATTTTATTAATTTTACTAATATTCTGATTTCACCACCTCAGTGTTCATTGTTTTGATTTTTTTCTTAAAATGTATACTTTAAAATAGTAAAAGCCATAGTGTTTTTAAAATTATTATTAGTCAAAGATTAGTCTTCAAGAGAGGAGGATTACCACCAGTGTTCTTGACTACACGGAGAATCCATCTTCAACATGAAATCTGAGTAATAGTCCTGAGGAGTTTAGGGTTTGGGAGTCAGACGTTTGAGATTCTTACTGATGCTTCTGTTCCTTGGGTATTATTGCTGTGTAGTTAGCAGTCGTTGCATACTGAAAGGCCACATTCAGTTTGTAGGTACTTTGAATTTGGCCTGCACTGTGGTTTTCTTATTTCTTAATTGCCAACATTTAAAAATGGAAAATTTTGCATGATTTGGATTTCTGGCTTTTCTTAGGAAAATTTGGAAGATCTGGTAGCACTAGGCCTGCATTTGTCATAGCAATAATAAGATGGAGAGATGGAGTCTAGTAGCAGCTGCAGGAACCTCTTAGGTGTAGCTTGTAGTTCCCACCCACTTGCTACATTTACTGATGGTACTTGTCTGGCCTGGCAATGTAAACTTGAGATGCTTACTAAGTGAGGAGCGTTACTGTTGCTCTTCATCGAAATGGGAAGAGTTAGTTAACAGCTGGATAGTAGAGGGTGATAATTTCTATCCCTCTTTAAACATTATATCTTTGAAGAGACTTTCACTGAGCAACTTTATTTTATAAAAGACATTGTCATTATAATGTTGCATGTTAAAAAAATCATTCTGTTAGAAATCTTTTAAAAATCCCTTGAAACATTTTTCGTTTCTCTGCAGTACAGTGATAGTAAGTAGACAGTGGCTGCTTTTACCTTGAGTTTGGTGGACTTTTGCTTTAGTGCAAGGTTTGGGTCATTAATTAACTATATATGTGTTTACTTCTCTGACTTACAAATAAGGGGGCATCTACGTATTGACACTATTTGAATTTAATGAATGAGTATGGAACAAATATTTGGGGGAAACTTCACTTTTCAGGTTCATGGAATGTCTTCTGAACATGACTGTTTTGTCATAACTGTTTTGTTCTTTTACTCTTGAAAATATTCCAGTATGTATGTGTAGAAAACTTTCACATGTTCTTAGTGACTAGAGATTGAGGAGGCGAGGACAGAACTGTATTTAGTTAGATAGGGTCTTTTAGCATCTTTATCTACATCTTCTCTAAATATACCATTAATTTCAGAGAACTAAATTAGGCTTGATCTGGAAAGCCTCATACTCTATAATGTGGCTTGTAATTGTGTTATTTCTTCCTTGGTCTTCTGAGATGAGGAAGAAAAACATTTATTCTTAATGTTAATTATAACATTTTAAATTTTACTGATTATTTGAGGTAAAGATAGTTTCGAGTAATCGATGTCTTCTTAAAAACTTTCAAAATAAATTCGCTGAAAGCTGACAAAATCATTTGTAAAGTTAAGTGTAATGTGCTGTGTTTATTCACTTACGCTTTCATACTTTTCCTTCTATATATAGACAGCTTCTAAAAGGTATCTTTGCTTAGGCTGGAAAATACTTTAAAATAGCTGCTAAAATTCCTTAGTGATTGTAGGAATCATAGTTTTACTTACTAATGTTAGTAGGAAATGTAACTCACCTTTGATACTTTGGGAGAGTGGAGACAAGGACATTGGGGTATCACGCTAGCTGTTCTGGAGTAATAATGTAATGTATTTGCTAATTTTTTATCTGTTGTGCTTTTTCTGTACTCCTGCTCAGATGAGTATCTCTATATAAATGGAATTGTAAGATCATTACCTTAGATAGTTGTCATTTTAAAAATAGACACTTATTTTCAGTAATTATTTCCTGAAGACTACCATACCTCCTGTTGTGTGAGAGTACAGTGATAAAAAATGGTTAAAACAGAGTTCATGCTTTCAAGCTGGTTAGTTTTCCAGGGGAAAACAATGAACAATTAAAGCTCATTATAATGACATTTGGATACATTTAAGACCTTCAGTTTTGTGAGAAACAGAGGAGAGATCAGTGTCTCTGCTAGGCAAATACTTGATTACTTTGTGTTGTATAATATTTTGTGACCTTAGGTTCCTTGGTACACCTAAGTATGCTCCAGTTTAGTGTTGGTTTTAATAACTTCTTGCAAGTTGGGTTTTCTTAAGCTGTTTTGGATTATTATGATTTAGGCATTTAAAACACTTCAGATGGAAAATAATATATTGAAAATTAAATCTTTGCTCTAGAAATTTGATTTACATATTGAAAGGAGAAGAGTAATTATGAGGAAACTGTTGGATTCTAATCAGTAGTGTACAGGTCTGTTGGCTTCCGGGAAAGCCCCACTTTGTTAGTAGAAGTAGTAGCCAAAGCAGATCATTATAAAGTAGATTGCATTGGAGGAGCATGCCTGACCAAAAACTTAATATTGACTTATAAATATTACTAATTTATCATATGAGATAGAGGCACAGGTAATAAAATCAGTTTGCTAACTATATGCCAGGCAATGTGTGTGCAGTTCCATACACTTGCTATCTCTCTTAATAGTTAAAGGAACTGTGTAGGAGAGGTCCCTATATCATTTTTACAAAGATGTGGAAACTTGAGACTTTGAGGGGGTTAGTGACTTTCTCAAAGTCCTTTAAAAAAAAGTCCTGGACTCCCAAAGCCATGCTGTGTTACTTCTGCAGAGATAAGTCAATGGTTACTCTGAATAAACCAGGAGTTTGCAAACAAGCTGGTGTTAGACCCACAAATTAAGAATGGCTTTTACATTTTTTAACTTTACATTTAAAGTTGCTCAAAAAAAAAGAGAGCGAGAAGAAGAAGAAGAATGTGCAACAGACCATATGCACCCACGGATTCTAAAATATTTCCTGTCTGGCCCTTTATAAAAAATGGTTTGCTAATTCCTGCTCTAAACCCTTAAACAGAAAACCCTAAAAAACAAAAAACTATGGTTAAGTGCGTACAAAAAAGGAACGTGTACGCTTATATGTTGAAAGGTACTTTTAAACCTTTTTTTGAGGGTCCTTTTTGGAAAGCTAATGAAAACTGTGGATACTCTCTGCAGAAAAATGCATAAACAATTTAATTTCATGGAATTTTTAGTCCCCTGGAAACCTGTCTGGGGTCCTTAACTTCCCGTTGCATAGTAAACACAGACAGAGGGATACAACTTTCTATAAATATAACTAAAACTAACCTGCTGAAACAAATATTAAGCACTTAATATTTTTGCTGTCCTTCTTGTATGGCTTCAATGGCTCCGGCATTTCTTTCCTTTTTTTTTTTAAAATTTATTTATTTATTTATTTATTTTTGGCTGCATTGAGTCCTCCTTGCTGCACACAGGCTTTCTCTAGTTGTGGAGAGCGGGGGCTACTCTTTGTTGCGGTGTGCAGGCTTTTCATTGCGGTGGCTTCTCTTGTTGCAGAGCATGGGCTGTAGAGCGCAGGCTCAGTAGTTGTGGCGCACGGGCTTAGTTGCTCCGCAGCATGTGGGATCTTCCCCAACCAGGGCTCAAACCTGTGTACCCTGCATTGGCAGGCGGATTCTTAACCACTACGCCACCAGGGAAGCCTCAGCTCAGGTATTTCTAAAAAACCTCTCACTGTCCAAGAAAGTATAACCTGTCTCTTTTTTTTCTCTTAGTAAGATTCCCTATAACAGGCTGAGACTTTCTGAATCAGTTGTTCAATACGAACAAGTTAGTTAGTTTCTACCACTAAATATCTCCTTTAGAAGTTAAATACTGACACAGCATTTCTTCCCTTCACATTCTCCGTTTCCTCAGAACAGTGTCACCAGGAAACAAGTGCCGTTAAATCCCTTTGTTCCTTTTTAGAGTCATAGGACCTACCAACACTTTGGGCATGGCATGAGAGCACTTCACACTTCATTGGAAAGTCATAAAGCAACTACTGGGTCATTAGCAGAAGTTTTACAGAGTAGTTTCAAAATCTCTCTTGCCAAATTGCTAGGACTCCCATAAAACCACATACTTACTGTACTTGTACTAGGGAAAAATGAGGTGTAAGTGTTAAATATTTACCTTCAAATGAGTAGAACTGCAGGTGCTACATAGAGACTGCAATACCATGGAATTATTTCATTCTTTTGGTTGAAGCTATAGAGAAGTACTTAAATTGTCTATTCCAGTAGACAGAGTTTTGAATTAACGTATACCTGAATTCAGTGCTCTACCGTGCAAAAAGGCCTTGGACAAAAGGCCTTATCTTCCCTTAGTCTCTTAGTTAAGTTTGAGTTGTACACCCAGCTCTATGCTCAAACACACAAATACAAGCCTCTTATATGCTGAGGAGGTGCCTGTCCCTCCCTCTGTCCCTCCCTCTCCATCTCCCCCTCCCTCCCCATCTCCCCCTCCCTCTCCATCTCCCCATCCTTTTCTCCTTAATAATAAAGTGGGGAGTATAATATAAATGTGACCCTGAAAATTAGTTTGTAGGTATAACATAGACATTTCTCCAGGCACTATGCATGGGTCTAAGTCATTTACTGATTTACTCCACTTTCGGCCATACCTTATTTTCTGTAACTCTTATTTTCTATAACTCTTCCTCTCACTTACTCTTTTCTGGCCTCCTGGGTGTTCTCACACTCCAAGCTTGCACCCATCACAAGGCCTTTGCTAGTCCTTCTCCAAGAATGTTTTTCCCACAGATAGCCAAAGAGCTCACCCTTTCACTTTTCAGTTCCTTGCTTCCATATCACTTTTTGTCTATCCTATATAAAAAAGTACACTAGCCTGTTAAACGCAGAATTTTTTTTTTTTGCACAAACTTTTTACTGACACATAGTGTGTGTGTGTGTGTGTATGTTTCTGTGTGTATATACAGAAACTGCTCAAATCGTAAGTATACAGTTAATAAATTTTCACAAAATGAACTCAGCCTTGTAACTGAAGTCCTGGGATTTTGAAGTTAGTCTGTCTAAAGAATACCTGTTCATTGAATTTCATTAAATAGAATGTATAGAACATATTAACCTTTTTTTTAATGGTTGAAGGTTGTCATTATAAACACAGACTGATGATATATGACCCAGTTCTGATTGTAAAAGCAGTATTGAAGAGGAATGCCTTCTCCCCTACACATACACAGGCACACACACGCACTCGAATGATGCGGATTGAGGTTTCCAACGGTTCACAGTGCTGACTTCAAGGTCTGTCAGGCACCCAACTGACACCATCTCTCCTCCTCTCATTCCCACACACAAACAAAGACAAAACACAAATGTGTTTGCAGCCTTCTCTGACACTCCAGAAGCCTTGGTTTTTAATTTCACATTCTTAGGAAAGGTCCAATATTGATAAACTGCAGATTATCATCCTTCCCTTGGACTGATATAGAATAACAATAAAACTTATTTTCACTGGTTTGGTGCATAATTACCAGTTTTCCTGAAACCAGCAGAATGCTTTAGAACATGTATTTCTTCCCTAATCAGCACATTGGGTCTTTATGCCCATAAATTCTTCATGTATTGCAGGGAGAATGGAGCTGATGATATGGTAGGTGGGTTACTGGAATGCCCATGCTTTGATTTGCATAACTTTGATTTAAAAAAAAAAAAAAAAAGCTACACAATTTCCCACTCCCCAGCATAATTCTTCGTGATATGTACTTACAACAAAAATGCTGATTAGCAAGCATAGTAAAGATGTTTTAGTTGAGTTTATTCTTTTGTATTAAGTACCTGTTATGTGTACTTGTTTCATTGGTGAGGTATGTGCCAGTTGAATAGGTATTTGTAACCTAAGTATGTTTAGAAATGGTGTTTCTGCTAGGATCAACTCCATATCCTCCTATATAATCTGCAATTATAAGTGACTATTGTTTTCTTTGCTGTAAAATCTTAAGTAGCAATAATGGGGGAGATATTATTTCTGTTTAGTAGCTGGCTATAAGAATCTCTGTTTTGAAAAATGATTGTGTTGTTTTCTTAGTACAGCTATTTCATGCAGACATCAGTATCTACTAAATAGTGCATCTGGTGTGGTGTGCTCACTCGTTCTTTTCACACAATAGCTTTTCATGCATCTTAGATTATACTCATACTTATTACTAAGGATGAATGTGGTTGCTGACTACACAGTCTCGCTACCTTAGTTATTTGGTCAAGCAAGTAAATAATTCAAAGCTTTTAGTTCTGTGAAACTTGCCGAGGCTGAAGTTAAGAGCCGTTCTTCCATAGCTAATTTCATTGTATGATAATTATTTTTATAATACACTGAAAATTTTATTTTGTTCTCACCATTATTAAGTACAATATTATTTTTGGAAAGTTTACGAAGATTATGTCTCATCTATTTTAATATTTGGAAAGGTTATTAGTTCTCAGTATTTAACTTTGGATTTTAATCAGAACTAGAATTGCAGACTCTTGACATGGGAAGAATTTAAGTAAATGTTTGTAGCAAAATATGATTCCTTTTGTTTACTGTTGCTGGAGTGGTAGATAGCACAGATTGAATTTAGTTCAGCTATTTTGAAATTAGTGAAGTGTAAGGAGAAAATTCATGACAATCTTAATCTGTAGTAAAGCCCGTGAATACAATTTATCTAAACTATAAGCCATTTGGGGGGTAAATTGCTTACTTAAAATATTTGAGTAAATTATTCAAACTATTTGAATTTTTTACTATTATAGAGTTAGGATTTGGATTCATTCTGAGATTCATGCCAGTCAACAAGCATTTTAGACCAGAATCTGTGGTAATAATTGTTGGAGCCTCTGTGCTCTTAAGGTTTTTCTTGAAAGTAACTCAGACTCTTGCCCTGAAATAGTAGGATTATATGATGAGGAACATCTGTTTACTGTGGATTTCTTTTTTTTTTTTTTTTTTTCACACACACACACTGTATTTTATTTTTACAAGAGATAAATAGACTGACACCAAGCATTGTACATGGATGACCACAACAAAAGCAACAATGATTGCAATTACCAAACATGAAACACACTCATACTATGTCATAATATTGACATTCAGTCCAGTAATCCTCCACTGTAACAGCTCCTTTACTTTGCAGTGAAAATTGATTTGTATATTCTTTGCCTCTGAGTCCTTGTGGGATTTTTTTTTTTGAATTCAGACAGAAAGTCACAAAAATTATACTCATCCTCATCAGTTCACTCAGTCCCATGTAATTAATTTTTTTTTCATCTTGATCTTTTGTTAGCACTTTTATGAGTTCATCAGTTTTTCATTAGAGTTCTGAAAATGCTTATTCATTCAGTTCAGCAGTACAGTCAGTTACCAGAAACCTGTACTTGTCAGAGTCTTTTCCATGAATTTCTTGAAGATGAAACCCTTTTATAGGAACATATTTGCAAAATCATCAGAGTACACCCAGAACTGTCTGTAAATGACAAAAGACTTAAAAATGACCACAGTTAAAGATTTGATGAAAGCTCATAATAATGCAGTTGACAAGAAAATTAGTTATTTCTGAGATATACATTTTAAAGTAATAACTAGGATTATTACTTATAACATTATACCAGAACATATAAGATTTTTAGAAATTTCATGTAATGTCTGAAACATTTATATTAACATATTTCCATACATATTTCCATACAAATACAAATATAAGATTTTTAGAAATTTCATGTAATGTCTGAAACCTTTATATTAACATATTTCCATACATATTTCCATACAAATACAAATATAAGATCTTTAGAAATTTCATGTAATGTCTGAAACATTTATATTAACATATTTCCATACAAATAACCCAATGAAAGTTTAGTATTGGTTGTTTTGTTTGTTGTTTTATACTGCACGTTCTTATTAGGCATCAATTTTATACACATCAGTGTATACATGTCAATCCCAATCGCCCAATTCAACACACCACCATCCCCACCTCACCGCAGTTTTCCCCCCTTGGTGTCCATATGTCCATTCTCTACATCTGTGTCTCAACTTCTGCCCTGCACACTGGCCCATCTGTACCATTTTTCTAGGTTCCACATACATGCATTAATATACGATATTTGTTTTTCTCTTTCTGACTTACTTCACTCTGTATGACAGTCTCTAGATCCATCCACGTCTCAGCAAATGACTCAATTTCGTTCCTTTTTATGGCTGAGTAATATTCCATTGTATATATGTACCACAACTTCTTTATCCATTCGTCTGTTGATGGGCATTTAGGTTGCTTCCATGACCTGGCTATTGTAAATAGTGCTGCAGTGAACATTCAGGTGCATGTGTCTTTTTGAATTACGGTTTTCTCTGGGTATATGCCCAGTAGTGGGATTGCTGGGTCATATGGTAATTCTATTTTTAGTTTTTTAAGGAACCTCCATATTGTTCTCCATAGTGGCTGTATCAATTTACATTCCCACCAATAGTGCAAGAGGTTTCCCTTTTTTCCACACCCTCTCCAGCATTTGTTGTTTGTAGATTTTCTGATGATGCCCATTCTAACAGGAGTGAGGTGATACCTCATTGTAGTTTTGATTTGCATTTCTCTAATAATTAGTGATGTTGAGCATCTTTTCATGTGCTTCGTGGCCGCCTGTATGTCTTCTTTGGAGAAACGTCTATTTAGGTCTTCTGCCCATTTTTGGATTGGGGTGTTTGTTTCTTTAATATTGAGCTGAATGAGCTGTTTATATATTTTGGAGATTAATCCTTTGTCCGTTGATTCATTTGCAAATATTTTCTCCCATTCTGAGGGTTGTCTTTTCGTCTTGTTTATGATTTCCTTTGCTGTGCAAAAGCTTTGAAGTTTCATTAGGTCCCACTTGTTTATTTTTGTTTTTATTTCCATTACTCTAGGAGGTGGATCAAAAAAGATCTTGCTGTGATTTATGTCAAAACAGTGTTCTTCCTATGTTTTCCTCTAAGAGTTTTATAGTGTCCAGTCTTATATTTAGGTCTCTAATCCATTTTGAGTTTATTTTTGTGTATGGTGTTAGGGAGTATTCTAATTTCATTCTTTTACATGTAGCTGTCCAGTTTTCCCAGCACCACTTATTGAAGAGACTGTCTTTTCTCCATTGTATATCTTTGCCTCCTTTGTCATAGATTAGTTGACCATAGGTGCGTGGGTTAATCTCTGGGCTTTCTATCTTGTTCCATTGATCTATGTTTCTGTTTTTGTGCCAGTACCATATTGTCTTGATTACTGTAGCTTTGTAGTATAGTCTGAAGTCAGGGAGTCTGATTCCTCCAGCTCCATTTTTTTGCCTCAAGACTGCTTTGGCTATTCGGGGTCTTTTGTGTCTCCATACAAATTTTAAGATGATTTGTTCTAGCTCCGTAAAAAATGCCATTGGTAATTTGATAGGGATTGCATTGAATCTGTAGATTGCTTTGGGTAGTATACTCATTTTCACAATGTTGATTCTTCCAATCCAAGAACATGGTATATCTCTCCATCTGTTGGTATCATCTTTAATTTCTTTCATCAGTGTCTTATAGTTTTCTGCATACAGGTCTTTTGTCTCCCTAGGTAGGTTTATTCCTAGGTATTTTATTCTTTTTGTTGCAATGGTAAATGGGAGTGTTTCCATAATTTCTCTTTCAGATTTTTCATCATTAGTATATAGGAATGCAAGAGATTTCTGTGCATTAATTTTGTATCCTGCAACTTTACCATATTCATTAATTAGCTCTAGCAGTTTTCTGGTGGCCGTTTTAGGATTCTCTATGTATAGTATCATGTCATCCGCAAACAGTGACAGTTTTACTTCTTCTTTTCCAATTTGTATTCCTTTTATTTCTTTTTCTTCTCTGATTGCCGTGGCTAGGACTTCCAGAACTATGTTGAATAATAGTGGTGGGAGTGGACATCCTTGTCTCGTTCCTGATCTTAGAGGAAATGCTTTCAGTTTTTCACCATTGAGAATGATGTTTGCTGTGGGTTTGTCATATATGGCCTTTATTATGTTGAGGTAGGTTCCCTCTATGCCCACTTTCTGGAGAGTTTTTATCATGAATGGGTGTTGAATTTTGTCAAAAGCTTTTTCTGCATCTATTGAGATGATCATATGGTTTTTATTCTTCAATTTGTTAATATGGTGTATCACACTGATTGATTTGCGTATATTGAAGAATCCTTGCATCCCTGGGATAAATCCCACTTGATCGTGGTGTATGATCCTTTTAATGTGTTGTTGGATTCTGTTTGCTAGTATTTTGTTGAGGATTTTTGCATCTATATTCATCAGTGATATTGGTCTGTAATTTTCTTTTTTTGTAGTGTCTTTGTCTGGTTTTGGTATCAGGGTGACGGTGGCCTCATAGAATGAGTTTGGGAGTGTTCCTTCCTCTGCAGTTCTTTGGAAGAGTTTGAGAAGGATGGGTGTTAGCTCTTCTCTAAATGTTTGATAGAATTCACCTGTGAAGCCATCTGGTCCTGGACTTTTGTTTGTTGGAAGATTTTTAATCACAGTTTCAATTTCATTACTTGTGATTGGTCTGTTCATATTTTCTGTTTCTTCCTGGTTCAGTCTTGGAAGGTTATACCTTTCTAAGAATTTGTCCATTTCTTCCAGGTTGTCCATTTTATTGGCATAAAGTTGCTTGTAGTAGTCTCTTAGGATGCTTTGTATTTCTGCGGTGTCTGTTGTAACTTCTCCTTTTTCATTTCTGATTTTATTGATTTGAGTCCTCTCCCTCTTTTTCTTGATGAGTCTGGCTTATCAATTTTGTTCATCTTCTCAAAGAACCAACTTTTAGTTTTATTGATCTTTGCTATTGTTTTCTTTGTTTCTATTTCATTTATTTCTGCTCTGATCTTTATGATTTCTTTCCTTCTGCTAACTTTGGGTTTTGTTTGTTCTTCTTTCTCTAGTTTCTTTAGGTGTAAGGTTAGATTGTTTACTTGAGATTTTTCTTGTTTCTTTAGGTAGGCTTGTATAGCTATAAACTTCCCTCTTAGAACCGCTTTTGCTGTATCCCATAGGTTTTGGGTCGTCGTGTTTTCATTGTCATTTGTCTCTAGGTATTTTTTTATTCCCTCTTTGATTTCTTCAGTGATCTCTTGGTTATTTAGTAACGTATTGTTTAGCCTCCATGTGTTTGTCTTTTTTACGTTTTTTTCCCTGTAATTCATTTCTAATCTCATAGCGTTGTGGTCAGAAAAGATGCTTGATATGATTTCAATTTTCTTAAATTTACTGAGGCTTGATTTGTGACCCAAGATGTGATCTATCCTGGAGAATGTTCCGTGCGCACTTGAGAAGAACGTGTAATCTGCTGTTTTTGGATGGAATGACCTATATATATCAATTAAATCTATCTGGTCTGTTGTGTCATTTAAAGCTTCTGTTTCCTTATTTATTTTCATTTTGGATGATCTGTCCATTGGTGTAAGTGAGGTGTTAAAGTCCCCCACTATTATTGTGTTACTGTCGATTTCCTCTTTTATGGCTGTTAGCAGTTGCCTTATGTATTGAGGTGCTCCTATGTTGGGTGCATATATATTTATAATTGTTATATCTTCTTCTTGGATTGATCCCTGGATCATTATGTAGTGTCCTTCCTTGTCTCTTGTAACATTCTTTATTTTAAAGTCTATTTTATCTGATATGAGTATTGCTACTCCAGCTTTCTTTTGATTTCCATTTGCATGGAATATCTTTTTCCATCCCCTCACTTTCAGTCTGTATGTGTCCCTAGGTCTAAAGTGGGTCTCTTGTAGACAGCATATATATGGGTCTTGTTTTTGTATCCATTCAGCCAGTCTATGTCTTTTGGTTGGGGCATTTAATCCATTCATGTTTAAGGTAATTATCGATATGTATGTTCCTGTGACCATTTTCTTAATTGTTTTGGGTTTGTTTTTGTAGGTCCTTTTCTTCTCTTGTGTTTCCCACTTAGAGAAGTTCCTTTAGCATTTGTTGTACAGCTGGTTTGGTGGTGCTGAATTCTCTTAGCTTTTGCTTGTCTGTAAAGCTTTTGATTTCTCCATCAAATCTAAATGAGATCCTTGCCGGGTAGAGTAATCTTGGTTGTAGGTTCTTCCCTTTCATCACTTTAAGTATATCATGCCACTCCCTTCTGGCTTGCAGAGTTTCTGCTGAGAAATCAGCTGTTAACCTTATGGAGTTCCCTTGTATGTTATTTGTCGTTTTTCCCTTGCTGCTTTCAATAATTTTTCTTTGTCTTTAATTTTTGCCACTTTGATTACTGTGTGTCTCGGCGTGTTTCTCCTTGGGTTTATTCTGTATGGGACTCTCTGCGCTTCCTGGACTTGGGTGGCTATTTCCTTTCCCATGTTAGGGAAGTTTTCGACTATAATCTCTTCAAATATTTTCTCTGGTCCTTTCTCTCTCTCTTCTCCTTCTGGGACCCCTATAATGCGAATGTTGTTGCGTTTAATGTTGTCCCAGAGGTCTCTTAGGCTGTCTTCATTTCTTTTCATTCTTTTTTCTTTAGTCTGTTCCGCAGCAGTGAATTCCACCATTCTGTCTTCCAGGTCACTTATCCGTTCTTCTGCCTCAGTTATTCTGCTATTGATTCCTTCTAGTGTAGTTTTCATTTCAGTTATTGTATTGGTCATCTCTGTTTGTTTGTTCTTTAATTCTTCTAGGTCTTTGTTAATCATTTCTTGCATCTTCTCAATCTTTGCCTCCATTCTTATTCTGAGGTCCTGGATCATCTTCACTATCATTATTCTGAATTCTTTTTCTGGAAGGTTGCCTATCTCCACTTCATTTAGTTGTTTTTCTGGGGTTTTATCTTGTTCCTTCATCTGGTACATAGCCCTCTGCCTTTTCACCTTCTCTATCTTTCTGTATCTGTGGTTTTTGGTCCACAGGCTGCAGGATTGTAGTTTTTCTTGCTTCTGCTGTCTGCCCTCTGGTGGTTGAGGCTATCTAAGAGGCTTGATGGGAGGCTCTGGTGGTGGGTAGAGCTGACTGTTGCTGTGGCGGTCAGAGCTCAGTAAAACCTTAATCCACTTGACTCTGGATTTCTTGATTTAGTGTATAGTTGGGTAAGTCATGTAACTTGTAATTTTTGATACTGAATGAAACAAAAATCTAAAGTTTTTAAAGTTCTTAGAGAAAAGAATTATGTAAATGTTGAGGTGGCATTATTATTCACTTCTCTGTTATTTCTGCATAGGTCTAATGTAGGAATTTCTCCTAAATGTGCAGGTACAAATCATCTTTAATATATTTTCATTTAATAAGTTCTGACTTTAGTTAGGTGATTGGTTATGAACTAAGTGTAGCATAGATATGGATAATATTAAAAATCATTTATAGTTCAGAAAATGCTTTGCTACTTTTATTTGGTTAGAGAAAATTGAGGGGAAAGCTGGACATTTATAACCTTAAAGTATTAACTTTTGCCTCATTTCTCTTGTTCAGACCTTTTGCTGTTTCTTACTTCATATCTGGAATGGAGTTTTTGTCTGTTCAATACAGCTAACTGACTTAAGACAGACCTCTGTGTTATATACTTCATCTTTCTTATCTTTACATAGTAAGGAGGTGATAATTTTGGCATAAGATGTTTTCTTTTCCCCCATCCACTAGATTTCAGAAGAGATTCAGTTTACTCAGTAAATGTTTGATACCATCTTTGTCCAGGGCACAGTGCACTGCAAAGAGAATTAGTGCAATGAGGGAATAAATAAAACAGTCCTTCCTTCCTTCAAGATTTTTTTTTCATCTAGTGTGAGAAACAATGTACTTAAAGTAAAATAATGAGTTACAACTTGGAATTTAAGAAGATTTGCCATGACTAAGAGTTGTTACTAATGGTTTTCAAAGTATGGTTTGAGGACCCCTTTGGACCTTGAGAGCCTTACAGGGCAGTCTACCAAGTCAAAACTATTCTCATTATAATACAAACATGTTATTCACCTTTTTCACTCTCATTCTCTCATAAGTGTACAATGGAGTTTTCCAGGAGTTTCCTGATATGCGATGACATCATCACCCTGAAGGCTAATGGAATGTGAGCTTTTGTAGTCTTATGTTTAAAAGTATTATTTCTAGTTTCTAATGTGGCAAATATGAATTCATATAACCCATATAAACAACAGCTTTTTGGAGTCCTTAATAATTTTTTAAAATGTATAGGGGCGCTGTGAACAGAATATTTGAGAACTGCTGGTCTAACCTGAAGTTTATTTATTTTTTGCCATATGTAAAGGAGATATCCCTATTGCCTCACTTTTCTGAGTCAGCTTTAATGAATATTAAATACATACATTATTTTTTGTTGCTTTATAGTGTTGCTTGTACATCTTGGTGTTGTAAGGAGCACAGGGCTGGGTGGATGTGTTGCAGTTTTGACTGTACCATTTACTATGTGATCACAGAAAGCTATTACTTGAACTTCCTCATCCTTAGTTTTTTCACATGTAAAATAAGACTTATAATGCTGTACATTGTTATGAGTTATGAGAATCAAGGATGTCTATGAAATTATTATGTAATTTGTAAATGTGCTAGAGTCGTATAAAGTGGTAATTTTTATGTTCCCTTATTCCAAGGCATGTATTGGAAAGCTGGTAGAGAGGAATAGAAGGAATTGGGATTTGAGGACAATTCTCATTGTTCTGCCCTTTTTGTAGCTTTGTGAAAGCTGAGAGTTTCAATTTAATTGATCATAGGCTACGGTAAGAGACCTTCACATTGTAGGTTGTGATGAACATAAAAAGATAGGTGATTTTTTAGACATGGTCAAGAGAATTACTTTGGTTCCCTGAGCCACTCATCTCATTTGATACTTTATCTCTCTCCTGCCTAGGAGATCAGTTAACATTGACTCATCTTTGAGTCACCAGCTATTGAGTTCTGTTATGAGGGACTTACAGCCTCTATTATCACTCCTGTTCGACGTATATATAAAACCGCTTCAGAAAATTTTGAAGCATTTTAGATCTTGATCAGTCTGTGCAGAATTAGGAGTTTAGATAAAAGTGAACCTTTCATATTAGGTAGACGGTGTATGGATGAGCAGGTGGGAGAAGTTTCTTTGTAACAATATTTGTTATCCTTGTTTGTTTTAGTTTCATTACCACTTAGGAGTACTTTTTTCTCCCTAGGAGTACAGAAATTAAAATCATTTTCCCAAGTATGAACTTTGTCAGCCTAGTGCACACCAAGGAATTCCATAAATAGAACAATTCTGCATGGGTTTCTCCTTAAGTCAGTTTCTTAATATATTCAGTTTAATATAAGCCTTAGTTAAAAAGCTTAATGACACGGAGGTTTAAAGGTGATACCTAAGGTAGGAAAGCGCACTGGCTATTATTAACTTGTTTCCTTGCACTTGCAAGTTTATATCCTCACAAAGGACAACTAGTATAGTGACTGAAGTCATGGCCATAGGAAATCTGAAGTCCAAGGAAGACAAACAGCTATAACCTTGAACATCATACGTGGCGAATGCTGAGTCCTGATATGGTTCCTTGTGGAAGGGAAGAAGTTTGCTGTCTGACATGTCTCTAGGAGACCAGGCTTCAAATAAATAAATAGAAAGTTTGATAGGAAATATTTCCAGAGCACTTCACTGTGCCAGATGCTTTATGTGAACTTTCTCGTCTAATCCTTACAGTAACCCTAACATAGGTGCTAATTATTATCCTACTTTTACAGATGAAGAGACTGAGGCTCTCAAAGTTGAAATAGCTTGCCCAGGGTCTCAAAGCTAATAAGTATTGGACCTAAAATTCAAAACCAAGCCCTAACTAAAACCTGTGTCCTTAACACTGCTTTAAACTACCATGTCACAAAGAAGCTGAGAAGTGAGGGATGCTAAGTGCTTTACATTATTTCATGTAATTCTTATAACAGCACTGTGAGGTTGGTGTAATTATTATCCTCCTTCTGCATATGAGGAAACTGAGGCTTAAAGGCAAGAGTTTGCTCAGGGTCATATTGCTACGAAGCAGCAGAATGGGATCCCAAGCCAAGCTGTCTGGCTACAGAGTCTGCTCTTACCACAGTTCTGTACTACCTGCCATATATGTTTCCTCTCCTCAGGCAACTCCCTATTTAGTTGGGAGCAGTGGGAGGTGTGGGAGAACTACAGAGAGACAGACATGTAAATGGGGTGATTAGTGGCATAACAGAAGTGTGTATAAAGTGCTTTTAGAACACAGATGGGGAACCAATGACCAGATGGTGGGGGGTAGCGGTGCTGGTTAGAGAGGAGGTAACTCTGAAGGAGAACTTGAATAGTGATAAGGAGCTTACCATGTGAGGCTAGTTATGGGATCAGAGTGATTAGCAGGCAGACACATCTCTCAGGAGAAAATGTGGCTGTGTTAACCTTGCTAAGTGTGGAGGGGCTTGCTGTATGAATTGTCTTTTTAATGTAATATCAGTTGAATTGTCTACGTAAAATAGATTTGAAATTTAGGTTCATGGTTTACGAATATAGAAAATTAAGAATGTTTCGAACTGTTTGTACTTTGTTTTCTTTCTAGTTACATGTAGTTTTGTATTAGTGTGCCATACTTGGCATAATAATGTGCACCATACAAGTTATGGCTAATAGAGGTTTGTGATGATATTTAAATGCAGCAGAAGAACTCATTATTTAAAGGACCACCGAGGTGCCTCTGAAGAACGTTAATGAAGGCACATTCTGAAACGATCACCACTGATTTATCTAGTTTATATATTTGGTTTAGGAGATTTGGGAGCACACTTACGTTTCCTAGTTCCTAATGTGAGAGAGTCAAGACTGTCAGACTGAAAGGCAAAAACCACACAGAATTCCCAATTGCCTAATTTATATCTACTTGCTCTACTCTCTTCCTTAGGCAGGATGTAGTGCCGCTTGTATTCCTGATCCTGAAATAAGACAGTAGTCTCTGAGTGCCTGACTTTGATTGGTCTCTCTAGAATACAGTAAACATATTTGTTGAAGGGATGAGATGACATTTGAGCTGATTGTTAAGGGATAGTGTAGCTTTAGACATAGGAAGATGGGATGGAAGTTCAGTGTAGGTAGGAGAAATAGCAAAGGAACAGAATCAGGACACTGTATGATATCTTTAGGGATTCAGTAAGGAAGCCAGTTTGATGAGACTCAAGCACAAAGGAAGAAAACCAGGATTTGTGTACCTGTTACATGCTGGGAATTCTACGAGGTGCTTCACATGTATGAACTCCCTAAATCTTTGTAATAATCCTGTGAGGTAGCGTTTTATTAAAGAAAATAAAAGACACAGACTTTTGTTCTCGGTTAAGGAAATAGTCTTTTGGCGGAGGGGTCTGCAGCAGGGCAGAGCGTGGCCTCGGTTGCGGTTGCGGAGCGGAGCCGCAGGGCGGCGGCGGGAGCGCTGGGGGGCACCAGAGCCTTTCGGCCCGGGAGGACTGGGGAAGTTCGCGCTGGCGGGATGGGGCGGTGACTCCGCACTGGCCTTCCGCTCCTGCCAGCTGGTTGAGAGCAGGCGGAGGAGGAGGAGGGGAGGAGGAGGAGGATGCACCCTCGCCAACGGCTTGCCTTCCTGGGCCGGCGCGCAGGCACCTTGCAGAACAAGGAGTAGCTTGCGGACTTCGAACGCGTGGCAAATATTTCAGAAAGCTTCAAGATCAAGGTGGAGAAAGGAACAGTTATTCTTCCAAATTCATCTGCTTCAGCGATTATTCTTATTGGGAATGGACAGTGGAATGTTCTCTTGCTTTATCATGATCAAAAACCGCCTTCTGTTTTGTATTTCCATGAACTTAGCCAGTCACTTTGGCTTTTCACAAATGCCAACCAGTTCTGTAAAAGATGAAACCAATGACAACATCAAAATATTCACCAGGGTCTTGGATGGGCTCCTGGATGGCTACAACAGACTGAGGCCTGGGCTCGGAGAGCGTATCACTCAGGTGAGAACGGACATCTACGTCACCAGCTTCGGCCCGGTGTCTGACACGGAAATGGAATGCACCATAGACATGTTTTTCTGACAAAGCTGGAAAGACGAAAGGCTTCGGTTTGAAGGTCTCATGCAGCGCCGCCTCTCAACAACCTCCTTGCCAGCAAAATCTGGACTCCAGACACCTTCTTCCACAATGGGAAGAAGTCCATCACCCACAACATGACCACGCCCAACCAGCTGCTGTGGCTGGAGGATGATGCCACCCTGCTGTACACCATGTGCTTGACCATCTCGGCAGAGTGCCCAGTGCAACTTGAAGACTTCCCGATGGATGCCCATGCCTGCCCTCTGAAATTTGGCAGCTATGCATATCCTAATTCCACAGTTGTCTATGTCTGGACCAACGGCACAACCAAGTCGGTGGTGGTGGCAGAAGATGGCTCCAGGCTGAACCAGTACCACCTGATGGGGCAGACAGTGGGCACAGAGAAGAACATCAGCACCAGCAAAGGTGAATACACAATCATGACGGCTCATTTCCATCTGAAGAGGAAGATCAGGTACTTTGTCATCCAGACCTATCTCCCCTGCATAATGACTGTGATCTTGTCGCAAGTGTCCTTTTGGCTGAACCGAGAATCATTCCCAGCCAGGACAGTGTTTGGGTTGACCACGGTGCTGACCATGACAACCCTCAGCATCAGTGCCCGGAACTCTCTGCCCAAAGTGGCTTATGCGACGGCCGTGGACTGGTTCATAGCCGTGTGCTATGCTTTTGTGTTCTCTGCGCTGATCGAGTTTGCCACTGTCAACTATTTCACAAAGAGAGGCTGGGCCTGGGATGGCAAAAAAGCCTTGGAAGCAGCCAAGATCAAGAAAAAGGAGTGTGAACTTACACTAAATAAATCAACAAATGCTTATACTACTGGGAAGATGACCTACCCCCAAAACATCGCAAAGGAGCAGGCCCCTCCCTGCAGGGACCTCAAATGCCTCTTCAGCCTCAGTAAAACCTGAAGACAAGACTTCTGAAAACAAAAAGACTTACAACAGCATCAGCAAGATCGACAAAATGTCCCGAATTATATTCCCAGTCCTGTTTGGCACTTTCAACCTAGTTTACTGGGCAACATATTTGAATAGGGAGCCAGTGATTAAAGGGGCTACCTCTCCAAAATGAGCTGCCATGCTCCCAAACTCCAAGACAGCCATATGTTCAGTGACGGGCACCAAGGAGAGGTTGAGCTTGGAGACCTCCCTTATTTGGGCACTATCTTTCAGGAAATTTTTGCATGTTTAATAATATGTACAAATAATATTGCCTTGATGTTTCTATATATAATGTCAGATGTTTCAAAGATGTCACATTGATAAATCAAGCCACTTTCTAGAAAAACAGGAGACAATGGCTCTGACACTCAGATGCTCAGTATCTTACATTGATAGTTTACAAACAAGTATATTTTTAACTGTTCCAAGTGTTACCTAACAATATTTTTTATACTTTGAATGTCATTTCATACAAATTTTCCCAGCAAATAAATATTTTAGGAAATACTCAATGATTATTACTTCACCAACTCTCACAAGAAACAAATTTCACAAAGAGCACATTTTTCATTGAAAAAGAAACTGTGGGCATTTATGTACAAAACTAATTACCTTTGATAATTCTTACTGTTCTGAAATTAAAAGTGCTGCATGATCTTATGTTAAGAAGTAGAATAAACAAATATTTATGCAGACATTTAATAACAGAAATATATGGTATGTTAGATTAACAGATACAATGTTTCCCCAAGGAAAAATTTAACTGCTTAAAAAATATTTTTTGGGGGGGGTGGGAATGAAACTTACTTCTCTCCCTCCGACTCCCCCCACTAACTGAACAATGACCAAGAAAGAAAAGATCTTAAAACAAAAAGTAGTGTGATGACAGTCTTGGCATTTGGCCTGAGCATCCACTGTCTGGAACACTGACCATACCTCACTGCAGCCAGTGTGTAGTGCTCCAGTGGTGAGAAATTGTAAATGAGTTATTTTCCATTTTATTTCATGATTGACTTATTGCTCTGTTAGGTTTTGTATATGAACCTTAAATGTTCATTAAAAAATAAAAAATAAAAATAAATAAATACAGGAAAATAGTCTTTTTTAAGAAGAGGAAACACAATTTTAGAAGTCATAAAATTCTAAGTAATCGTTGAAAACCTGAACCAAGCCAGTGGGGAACACAGAAGAAAAGTAGAAGACATATTTTAGCAATATGAAGTTGGGGAAGTGGAGGTGGAACTGGTTGGTTGTGAGAAAGGGGGAAGTAAAAGGTAACTTCAGGTTTCTTAGAGTCTATGAAATCAGTGGTGCCAGTAAAACAGGAGAGGAGGAGCAAGTTGGAAGAAAAGGTGTTCCGTTTACTTTTAAGCATAAATATATGGAATTTGTAGAAGCAGTGAGAGCAAATGATGTTGCTAAGGAAAATATAGAAGAGAAAGGAAACAGGAGGAGAGAACCCAAGTTGTTTTAGTATACACAACAAACTTCTTCTAATTCTCCATTATGGGAAATTTCAAACTTACTCAAAAGTTAAGAATTCAGTGAACCCCCATTATATGTAGCCAGACAATCATTAACTTGTGGCCACTTATGATCATCTGTATCTTCCCACGCTCCCCTCCCTTGATTATTCTGAAACAAATCTCTAGGAGTTGGGACCATAATCTATGTTTGTTTGTATGATTCTAAATTTTGTGTTCTTTTTTTTTTTATTTATTTTTTGGCTGTGTTGGGTCTTCGCTTCTGTGCAAGGGCTTTCCCCAGTTGCGGCAAGCGGGGGCCACTCTTCATCGAGGTGCGTGGGCCTCTCACTGTTGCGGCCTCTCCCGTTGCGGAGCACAGGCTCCAGACGCACAGGCTCCAGACGCACAGGCTCAGCAGCTGTGGCTCACGGGCCCAGCCGCTCCGCAGCATGTGGGATCTTCCCAGACAGGGCCCGAACCCGTGTCGCCTGCACTGGCAGGCAGACTCTCAACCACTGTGCCACCAGGGAAGCCCTAAATTTTGTGTTCTTTATACAACACCTTCCCTCCTTGACGAAGCCTCATCCAACCTCTACCTGAATATTTTTAGAGATAGAAGGCATGCAGTGCATTGAGACAGTTGTGTCCTTTTTGACTGGCTCTAATTGTTAGAAAGTTTTCCCTTTTATTGAGTTGAAAACTAGCAGATTTATTATTTTGGCAAGGACACAAGAACCCATGCTGAAGTTAAGAGTAGATTTAGACTGCAGAATATTTTTATATTGGGTTTGTAGTAAACCCTTTTTCTCTAAAGATCACAGTGTTTGCAAACGGTTTTACTGCTGCCATGTGATGGAGATGTCACCAGCTGGCATTCAGGGTGCTTATAGAACAGTCTTGAAGAAACATCTTGGAGCAAAAACATATTTTAGATGTTAAAAAAGAGTATCTCAGATCCACATATGAGAAGAAGGCTTGGCGTCTCTTGTAGGTGTAAAATTTTAAATATGTATTTTAAAAATGTTATCAGAGTAACACATATTTTTAAATTAAACATGTTTTTTCTTTTAAACTTTTACTGAAGTGTAACTCACTGCTTAAAAAGTACACTAACTGTAAAAATTTAGTTCAATGAATTTTTACAAAATGAACAAAACAGCATTCAGAACAAGGAATAGAATTATTACCAGCAACCAGAAAGTCCCTCATATGCTACGCTACCTTCCCTGCTCTGCCTAAGAGTAACTACTATCCTGACTTGTTACCACCATTGCTCTGGGTGCAGGGCAGGGAGGTGCCTGTTTCTTAACTGTACATAAATTGAGCCATAGTGTTTACACTCATCGTTTTTCTAACTTCTTTGACTCAACAGTATGTTTGTGAGATTAATTCATGTTATTGTGTATTGATGTAGTTTGTTTATTATATTTGCTGTGGCGTCTTCCACATGTACCTCAATTTATCCCTTCTATTGTTGATGGACAGTTGGATATTGCTGTTATGAATATTCTTATACATGTTTTTTGGTGAACATTTATGCATATTTCTATTGGATATCTAGGATTGCTGGGTCATAGGTTAAGCATCTATCCCTGTGTAGCAGATAATTGCCACACAGTTTTCAAAGTAGTTACGGCACACTAGCAGTTTCACATCATTTTCAACATTTGATATTGTCTGTCTTTTCATTTGCGTTAATGTACATAATTTAAAAATCAAATATAACAGAAGGACTTAGAATTAAAATCAACAATTACTTCCCTAAACCCTCTACTTTCCTCGCCTAGGTCACACTCTTCAGAAGCAACCATAAGTACTATTTCTATTTTTAACAACTTTTAAGAGGCAGTGATTAATAACACAGGTTTTGAAGCCAGGCTGCTTAGATTCTTTTCTTGGCTTCACTACTTATTAACTGTGTAACCTTGAACAAGTTATTTAACCTGTGTCTCAATTTCCTCATCTACAAAATGGAGATTAATTATAGTACCTATCTCATAGAATTGTGAGAATTAATAAATATAATGACTTTTATTATGTGGTAAGTACTCAGTAAATGTTAGCTATAGTAATTAATTATGATGTTACCTATATTTTGCTCAACAAAGTCATACAGCTGTCTTGATTCAGCGACTTTAGATATTTTCTATTGATTGACTTCCTGCTAAGATAGATGAAGATTTAGCTAAGTGATATCCTCTCTCACCTTCCCTTCTGTCTTTTCCCAATCTAGTTATGTCACTATTTTCAATTCATTCATTGAACTACATCCTTATTTATATATAATAACATTTATGTTCTGTTCAGACTTAAATCTTCCTTGATTGAAATATTTATGTTATTGTTACGTCTATACAATTTTTTTATTGCAGAGCTGCCTAATATGCAAGTTTATGCTTCCTTTTCTATATTCCAGTTTCAAAATCTTTATGCCATTAAAGCACTATGTTCCTAGAGTCAAGTTTGAATTCTTTTTTATTCTCTTACCAAGTTGCCTTAACCAAATCTTCAAGCTTTAATTGAAAAAATGAACCTCTTCCTTCTCATGTCTTCTGCCTCTTCTATTCATTCTCTATTTCCTGGAGATCTCCTTCTTGGAGTTTTCATCACCTTCCCCAAATTGGACTTCTCTCTTGCTTTGCCAGACCTCTGTCATCTGGGTTTAGGACATCATTGCCTTCTTGACTTGGAGCCATTATTTTCTGGATCACTTTCTTCTTTCTTGCTTTAGGCCCTCATTTTGCTGGCATGTATCTTCATATAACTTTTTAATAAAGTATGCAGTCCTGCAGCAAGGCTCTTTGTACTCTCTGAACCTGTTGTGTGAAATGGGGAAATGATTTGCAACCGTGCCTCACCATGTTATTGTGAGTGAGGATCAAGCACAGTAATATATGTGAAACCATGACCATCCTTGTCAGATAACTTCAGACCAGGTTTAGAGCATGTATTCCAGCAGGTCGGTAGTCAAATCAGCCTCAGGAACTATAGACGAGGCTCCAGAGTTATATTTGAGTTCTTTTATGGACAAATTGTGTCCCCCAAAATGTTGAAGCCCTAACCCTCAGTGTAACTGTATTTGAGGTTATAAGACCTTTAAGGAGGTAATTTAAGTTAAATGAGGTCATAAGGATGGAGCTCTAATCCAATAGGACTGGTGTCCTTAAAAGAAAAGGAAGAGATACCAGGAGTATGCGTGCAGAGAAAAAAGTCGTGAGAGGATACAGCAAGAAGGTGTCTGTCTGTAAGCAAGGAGAGAGGTTTTACCAGAAACCAGCCCTCTTGGCACCTTGATCTTAGACTTCCACTGTGAGAAAATAAGTTTCTGTTTTTTAAGCCACCCAGTCTGTGATATTCTGTTGTGGCAGTGCTAGGAAACTAATATAGGTTCCAGTTTTGGCTCCAGTGTATAGTGTTTGTGAGACCTCTAGGACTGCTTCCTAATGTACAGTGTGCTAATGCCTGGTTTGGGGGGATTAAGTGAGCAAATAAATGCTTTATACAGTCAGTACCTGGTATGGTAGCCATTCAACAAATCTGTGTTTTTCGTAAGCCTTAAAAGGGGCTTTAAGTTATTTTAATGGAGCTGTGTCATTTATGGTTTTGTTTCTTTAATCAGATAATTCTAACTAAACATTTACATACCAAAGCAATGACAAGAGCAATTATCTCTGGGTAACTGGGTTAAGTTTTTTTTAAAGTAGCTTTATTGAGATATAATTCATACTCCATATAATTCACCTATTTAAACCTACAATTCAGTGGTTTTTAGTACATTCACAGATATATTACAACTATCACCACAGTCATTTTAGAACATTTTTATCACCTCAAAAACAAAACCCCATACCCTCAACCTATCATCCTCCTAGCCCACCTACCACCCCCAACCCTAAGCAACCACTGATTACTTTCTGTCTCTGTAGATTTCTCTATTCTGGATTTTCATAAGAATGAAATCACATAATTTGTGGCTTTGGGGCTTACTAGCTACCTACCTCTATTTGAATATTTTTTCTGCTCTTCTCTCTCTTCTCCCCTCCCCTCCTGCTGGCACTCCCTTTATGTGTATGTTAGTATACTTAATGGTATCATTTCTCTAAGGCTCAGTTTATTTTTCTTCATTTTTTTTCCTCTGTTCTTTGGCTTACATAACCTCTGTTGCTCTGTCTTTGAATTCACTACTTTTTTTTTCTTCTGACAATTCATATCTACTATTCAGAACCCTTTTGGTGAACTTCAAAATTGCATTGTACTTTTTTTTTAAATTTTATTTATTTTTTGGCCGCTTTGGGTCTTTGTTGCTGCACGCGGGCTTTCTCTGGTTGCGGTGAGCGGGGGCTACTCTTCGTTGTGGTGCACAGACTCCTCATTGCGGTGGCTTCTCCTGTTGCAGAGCACGGGCTCTAGGTGTGCAGGCTTCAGTAGTTGTGGTGCACGGGCCTAGTTGCTCCGTGGCATGTGGGATCTTCCCAGATCAGGGATTGAACCTGTGTCCCCTGTGTTGGCAGGTGGATTCTTAACCACTGCGCCCCAAGGAAGTCCCTATTGTATTTTTCAACTCCAGAATTTCCACTTGTTTTTTTAAAAAATTATTCTTATATCTATTGATATTATATATTTGATGTGACATTGTCATAATACCTCCCTTTACTTCTTTAATCATGCTTTAAAAAATTTTTTGTGAACGTATTTGTAAGGGCTATTTTGAAGTCTTTTTCTGTTAAGTCCAATACCTGGTCACTTTAACTGGCAGTTTGTGTTGACTGCTTTCTTTCTGCTTTATGGATCATGCTTTCCTGTTTCTTTATATGCCTCATAAGTTTTGTTGGAAACCAAATATTTTAGATAATATATTGTAGTAACTCTGGATACTGGTCCCCCTCTCCCCGGATTTATTATTTATTTATTTGTGTTTTAGTGATTTGCCTGGATTATTTTAGTGGAGTGTTAAGTCTCTGACATTGTGCCTTTTGTTTTCAACAATGCCCTGGGACATTGTTCTACACACAAATCCAATCAAAGTGTGGGAAGAGTTTAGGAGCTGTTTTATGTCCTGCCTTTCCCTCTCCTTCTCCCTCAGCAAAATCTTTGAGCCAGGGCTCTGGAGCTAGGGTTGGGGACAATGGCAAGCTTCTCTGTGAGTGAAACCCCCACTCTAGCTGTTGGACACTAGATGGAGGTGGGATGAGGGGTGGTAGCAGCCTGAGGTTCTCTTGGCTTGCCTCTCTTGGCATAGAAGCACTGTTTCATGAGCCAGGGCAAGGACAATCAAGGCCTCAGTATTCTTAGTGTGCTGTGCCCAAGGTAGAGTCTCTCTTTCTCAAGTGGGAACTCGGTCAAAGAAAGGAGCTCCCAACTTCTTGACCATTCTTTCCCGGAACTTAGCCTAGTAATAGGTGGTCGAGGACCAGATGAGAAACACTGATGCCCTGCTCTTAACCAGGAAGAAAGCCCTCTGACAGGGTGCTGGGGAAGTGAGGCAGCCTGTGTTCTTCGCTTCAGCAGTCCAGACTGGAATCGCTTCCCTGCTGAGCAATCTTGGCTCTAACACCACAGACTCTCACCTTTCTTACCATATTTCTATAGGTTTTCTTGAATGGAAATTTCTTTGTTTGCCCTTAGGACCATTTCCAGAGGCTTTAATATTTGTTTTAATAATTTCACCAGCTTCACTGGGAGCAGGTCAATGGAGTGTCTCATGCTGTCATTATAAAAGTCCATCTTCCCAGGTTGGTTTTTAAAGTTTTCTACAAGAGGAAGTACAGATAGCTTGTAAAAGAAGGTTTGAGTGAGGGGAAAAGAAAGGGAACTTGAGTGAGAAAACAATGACATTTTTAAGTTGATAGGTTCACAGGAGATATAGGCTAATGAAGGAAGGATTCTGTGGTATGATGGGAAGATAAAAGGAAGGGATAGAAGTAGCCTACTTCATTGTTTGAATTCCTTTATGAGTTTGGGCTATTTAAAGACTTGGACTAAAAGTTTTGAAAACCAAGTGTTCTTTGTGAATGTTTGGTTTCTGTTTAGTAGCTTGAACAAATAGCTTTTGTTTTGTTTTATTGATGTATAGTTGATTTACAATGTTGTGTTAATTACTGCTGTACAGCAGAGTGACTCAGTTATACGCATAGACATTCTTTTCCATTATGGTTTATCACAGGATATTGAATATAGTTCCCTGTGCTATACAGTAAGACCTTGTTGTTTATCCATTCTATATATAAAAACTTACATCTGCTAACCCCAACCTCCAACTCCATACCTCCCCCAACCCTCTCCCCCTTGACAACCACCAGTCTGTTCTCTCTGTCCGTGGTTCTGTTTCTGTTTCATAGATAGGTTCATTTGTGTCATATTTTAGATTCCACATATAAGTTATATCATATGGTATCTGTCTTTCTGACTTACTTCAGTTAGTATGATAATTTCTAGTTGCATCCATGTTGCTGCAAATGGCATTATTTTGTTCTTTTTTATGGCTGAGTAGTAGTCCATTATATATATTTAGCACATCTTCTTTATCCATTCATCTGTCAATGGACATTTAGGTTGTTTCCATGTCTTGGCTGTTGTGAATAGTGCTACTGTGAACATAAGGGTGCATGTATTTTTTTGAATTATAGTTTTGTCTGGATATATGCCCAGGAGTGGGATTGCTGGATCATATGGTAATTCTATTTTTAGTTTTCTGAGGAACCTCCATACTGTTTCCCACAGTGGCTGCACCAACTTATATTCCCATCAACAGGGTAGGAGGGTTCCCTTTTCTCCACAGCCTCCCCAGCATTTGTTACTTGTAGACTTTTTAATGATGGTTATTCTGACCAGTGTGAGGTGGTACCTAATTGTAATTTTGATTTGCATTTCTCTAATAATTAGCAGTGTTGAGCATCCTTTCATATGCCTATTGGCCATCTGTATTTCTTCTTTGGAGAAATGTCTCTTTAGAACTTTTGCCCATTTTTCGATTGGGTTGTTTTTGTTGTTGTTGAGTTGTATGAGCTGTTTGTAAATTTTGGAAATTAAGCCCTTGTCGGTCGCATCATTTGCAAATGTTTTCTTCCATTCTATAGGTTGTCTTTTTGTTTTGTTTATGGTTTCCTTTGCTGTGCAAAAAAGCTTGTAAGTTTGGTTAGGTCCCATTTGTTTATTTTCATTTTTATTTCTATTGCCTTGGAAGACTGACCTATGAAAACATTGGTACGATTTATGTCGGAGAATGTTTTGCCTATGTTCTCTTCTAGGAGTTTTATGGTCTCATGTCTTATGTTTAAGTCTTTAAGCCATTTTGAGTTTATTTTTGTGTATGGTGAGAGGATGTTGAACAAGTAGCTCTATCCCACTGTTTAGTGTGTTATTTTAAAATGGAATACATTTTTTCTGATTTTAGTTTATTTTTGTGCATAAATCCTTTTAGCAAACCCCCTAGAAGCATTAATAAACCCAAATTAGACTTTTTTTTTTTTTAATTTTTTATTTATTTATTTATATTTATTTTTGGCTGTGTTGGGTCTTCGTTTCTGTGCGAGGGCTTTCTCCAGCTGTGGCAAGCGGGGGCCACTCCTCATCGTGGTGCGCGGGCCTCTCACTGTTGCGGCCTCTCCTGTTGCGGAGCACAGGCTCCAGACGCGCAGGCTCAGTAGTTGTGGCTCACGGGCTTAGTTGCTCCACAGCATGTGGGATCCTCCCAGACCAGGGCTCGAACCCGTGTCCCCTGCATTGGCAGGCAGATTCTTAACCACTGCACCACCAGGGAAGCCCCCAAATTAGACTTTACTACTTATCACATTGAAGTCACACACCTGTGAGAAATTTTTTAATCAAATTTTAGGGCTATACTTGACAAGAAAAGTTGATTCATAGAGCAGCTGTGATTTAGCAAACTTGGATTATTATATTCAAAGTTGCTAGTGTATGTAGTGCTTTTTGTGATTTTTTTTTAATAGAGTGACAGTTATATGTTCTTCAGGAGCCATAAGGCTTGTTTATTAAAAACACTCAGCTACAACATCGTATTAACATGATAAATGTAGTTTCCTTTTTTCCTCTCAAAAATTTGGTGCCAGTCTGTCTGAATCAAATGATTTCAATGGAAATTAGGAAACTAAAGGGGCTTTCTGTTTTCCATCTGTTTCCAGAAGCAAGAGAAAAGCACTGAGCATGGTCTGTATACCTCCTTATCTTTCCCTAAGAATTTTTTCTTTAATCCTGTTCATTGGGAAACCGTAAAATAGTATTTCTCCCTCTATCAGTATCTTTCAGTATAAATTGTTGTGGGCTATTCATATTTTCTAAATGTTTGTTTCATTTTTTATGTTGGATTTTTATAAATCAGATCAATACATACTTCAGTCCTGATAGTGTGTGTGAGGGGTAAAGATAATTGTGAAACCAGGTCACATTTGAGATTTCAAGGCATAAGTGCCCAGCAATTTAAATGACTGCAAGATAAAGAAGAGTGAAAGCAGTGCATGTGGTCTGCTGTGATGTAGGACCTAAAGCTGATTATAGAAAGTGTTTAGGGTTTGGGTAGGCTTTGAGGAATAGGGAAAACCTCCAGTTGGTACAAAAGGCTTGAAAGCAGGAATATGCATGGCATCTTCTGGGTACATGAGGTGACTACACTTCCTAGATTGGAAGGTTTCTAATAAGGAAAAATACCATTGGAAAGATTAATTGTGGTAGACCTTGAATATGAAACCAAGAACTTTTGACTATCTTTTATACTGTGTGTGGTTAGTGAGAAGGCATTAAAGCTTTTGAGCAGACAAATGTCATGTCTAGTGACAGCGTGTAGGGTTAGTTGAAAACTATAGGCCCTCAAGCCCAATTTTCTCATTTTCTTTGTCCTTTGCTTTAATGGAGGAGTATGAATTATGTTTCAAATTAAAGTTTTTAAAGCTTACAGTTTATAACTCACCACAAGCTTCTACATAAAACCCAAGAGTATTAACAGTGAGCACATAAAGACCTGAATAATTCATAGGTAACTGAAGTGTTACGTAGTCAACTAGTCAAACTAGCTTGAATTCTGGTTATGCCACTCACTGTGTAATGTTGAACAAATTCTTTAACCTTTCTAACCCTCACTCTTTTCATCTGGAGAGGGAAGCTAATCATATTGCCCACTCAGGATTTTGAGCATTGAATAAGATATAAAGCATGTAAAGCTCTTAGCACACTGCCTGGCAAATAGTAAACATCTCTGATAAATACCTTTGCTGCTGTTAATTGTTGTTGTTGTTATTATTATTATTTATCATTATCTAGTACTAATTGCTATCCAATTTTATTGTTTCCATGGAACATTGCATTCTGAATTTTGATCTTTTACTGTAGGAACACTCTTCCCATCGGGTCCAGAAAGAATCTCTCTCCTGTCCCACCCAAGTTTCAGGGCCCACTGGTGGCTTCTAGATTTTCTTTTCCTTTGTTCTAGGTGTCTTGCCTTGTCAATGAGGGCATGCCAAAAAACCAGGAAGTCTGGGTGCCACCAAGAAGGCACTATTTGCTGCCAGTTATGGGGGAGTGTGGTAAGCTCTGGTTTTATAGGGCACATGCAGTATTAGATGTTTGTTCTGTGTTGTTTTCCTACAGGTAGGTTTTGTTATTACGCTTTAAAGTGTGGTGTTTATTATTCAGAAATTTAGACTTATCTTTACTTTTGTCAGGTTTAAGCCGTTTTTCCCATTCCAAACCTTGCAAGGATTCGAAGAAGATGATGAAGAGCATATCCATATACAACAATGGGCACTTACTGAAGGCCGCCTTAAAGTTACATTGTTAGAATGTAGCAGGTATGTTCTTTGTTTTGTCATTACTACATTATAGGAAAGAAAGTACACTGAAAATGTACTTGAGCAGTATTTGTGTTTATTCCCCACTGTGTTAATTTATATTGTATTATCTGTAAATTCTTTAATTGTAAATTTCATAAAAGTAGTCCTTTCCAACTTATAAAAAATACAAACTATATTTTAGAAAGCATTCTAATGGTGGGGGTGATCATTTATCCTGCAGTAATTTCCAAACTTTTTCGATACCTAATGCTCTGTTGGCATATTTCTTACTACCTATTAGAAAGCTGTTCATAGCATAACAGTTTTGAGAACTGTTTTTGATAATTGGAAATACCCTGGAAAGTTGCAAAACCAGACTTGTAAACTCCTGTGATTCTTAAAATTTTAGAGCTGGAGGGGAATCTCAGAAATAATCTTGCCCAGCCTCTTTATTTTTCCAGCCCCATAGTCTAAGCTGTGTTCATACTTTGCTTGAACTACTTACTACATTAGCCTCCTTACTTATCTCCTAACACTGGTTACCATTATGACAACCAGAATGAGCTTTTCAAAATGCATATCTGATCATCACTTTCCTACTTAAAATTCTCTAATGGCTTCCCCATTCCTCTTAGAATATAGACCCAAATCTTTTTCATGGCTTGCATGCCCCTCTTTACCTCTCTAGTTTCTTTCTCCACCCAGCCCCTCACTCACAGTGCTTCAGCCACATAGGCCTTCCTAAGAGAAGAGGTTGGCAAACTTTTTCTCTAAAGGGCCAGATAGTAAATATTTTAGGCTTTGTGATTCACATGGTTTCTGTTGCAACTACTCAACTCTGCCTTGTAGTGTGAAAGCAGTCATAGATAGACAACAGGTAAATGAATGGGCATGGCATGGCTGTGTGCCCATAGCACTTTATTATATGAATTTTATAATTTTTGTGTGTCATAAAGTTCTTTTGATTTGTTTTTTTCAGCCATTTAAAAATGTGAAAACCATTGGTAGCCCACAGGCCGTATAAAAACAAGCAGTGGACTGGATTTGGCCCATGGACCATAGTTTGCCATTCCCTGCCTTAGATATTTTAACGTACCAAGCTCCTGTGTTGACTCTCCACTATTTTCCTGGCTGAAGGCCCTACCCCATCTTCTGTTCCTTGAGACTAGCGTTTCTTGCTTCACCTTAAAAGCTGCCTCCTTACTGTGTCTCCTGATCATTCCAACTACAAATATACTATCCTTATGCTACATTTCTGTGACCACTTATTTGATGCTTAATCACTCTATTTTTATTTTCAGCCCATAATAAAAAATAAGTGCTTGAGTCCAGAGGTTTTATTTTATACCAGATATATCTGTATCCTTGCTAATAGGTTAATTTTGAGTATACTAATAATATGCTAAATATTTTTTTAAGTCTTGGAGTGAATCAATATTGTGTACGATTATGTCAGAAAGTCTAGTTTAAAGGGAATTCTTTTATCAAAGAAAGACTGAATATGCTGTAAATTTTGTAAAAGGGACTGCAATGTACAGTAAAATGATATATACAATAAAAATACGGCTCTACATAAGTCTGAATTTGAAGTAGCTAAGCCAATACGCTATGGTAAGCATAAGTATTAAATATCTAATTATAATTTGGGCTTGTCATATTATCATTTGGAAGGATGTTTTTCAAGTGGCCTGTGTCTGAGGAAATTTTGGACTGATACTTTCTTTCAGTGAATTTTCTTATAGATTCACAGGCATCAAAATCATACCATTGGATTACCTTTTCCAAAATAATCATAGCAACTTCTAAACATTTGAAAGGCAGCTTTGTACAAAATTTCTTGACTCTCCTGTTGTTAATTCCTACCTACCTATTCACCTGCCCATCCCCAAACTTGCAAAGATAGCCTTGAAGAAGATTGATTGATTGATTCATTGAACAGATATTTAATGCAGTATATATGATGTGTAATAGGTACTGTGCTAGGAACTTTAAAAAACTAGTTCTTTTGTCTTGGTGTTGCTGATGGGATTATGGATTAATTATATGTCTGTTGTTTGCGGCTTTTTAACCACTAGCTATTGTTGTCTCCTTTGCTCACCATTCTCTTGCTTTATTTGAGATACTGCTCACGTAAATCCTTGGGTCAGCCTTGAACCCAAGACTGCATGAAGGCATTGAGAGAGTGTAGTCAGGCATTATTTAGGTCATGTTGAATTGAGATAAATAATACAAAGAAAAACATTACAATTTGTGAAGTATATGTATCCTATTTTATTTTAATAAGGAACTTTTAAATAAACTTGTAATGAATCTCTGAAAGAATATACAAGAAACCAATAAAAATTTTTATGGGGAAAAGGTTGAGGGAACTGGGTTAATGATGATGGACAGGGGTGAAGGTGAGAGCCAGACTTTTCACTATAACCTTTTTTATACTGCTTGATTTTTGTGACTGTATCACCTTGTCAAAAAATTTAAAAATAAAGACCAGTATTTCTGGAGAGTTGAAGGAGAAAGCATGGACAGTAGTTCATGTTCTTATGTTAGTCCTTGTAGGCCAGCACCTTTCCCCATGTGACAGCTTAATCTTGGGAACAAGCACACTATCTCAATAGTGTTTTAGTCACTATCTTTATAAACCCAACCATGTAAAGTTACTTAGTGTTGTGGTGCTATGTGTTAGTCACACAGTTTAAGGATTACCTAAAATTGTTAATGAAAGAGAGAATAAATTACTAATTACTATTTTCAACTCATTCCTGCTTTTTTATTCTTCTCATATTCTTATTAAAATCTTTCTTACATTGTCGTTTTTCTTCTGAACATTTTTGTTAGTAGAAAAAAAAGAACTCTCAATTCATATAGATTACAAGTTTGTAAGATTCAAACTAAAGAGGAGATACTACTGTAATCTAAGTATTTTCATGCTTTTGAATATAAATTCATCTTGTGGGGTTTATTGTAATCTCTAAAACAGAAAGAAAGTGACACTCTAGAGAAAATGGAAGAACAAATAACAGTGCCCCCTTTTTTGGAGGAAGGACAAAAAAATGCTTATCATTTATTTCAATGTTGGAAATTTAAGGCTTAAGTCCTCTTGAGTTTTGTTTTTTTTTTTTTTTTTTATGGCTGTGTTGGGTCTTCGTTTCTGTGCGAGGGCTTTCTCTAGTTGCGGCAAGTGGGGGCCACTCTTCATCGCGGTGCGCGGGCCTCTCACTATTGCGTCCTCTCTTGTTGCGAAGCACAGGCTCCAGACGCGCAGGCTCAGTAATTGTGGCTCACGGGCCCAGTTGCTCCGCGGCATGTGGGATCTTCCCAGACCAGGGCTCGAACCTGTGTCCCCTGCATTGGCAGGCAGATTCTCAACCACTGCGCCACCAGGGAAGCCCCTCTTGAGATATTTTTACCGTGACAACTTCACTTAGTGATATGAGAAGATTTGAAACAAATAGAGGAAAGTTTTAGAATGATCAAATTTTTAAGAGCACATAAACCAATTAAGATTAGAACATTTCCGTAGACCACTTGTATGTATATAACGTTGTTTTGAATTAGCTTACTGTCACCAGTTGAAGTTTCTTGAGTTCTTAACCTTTAGGCATACATATTCACATTTCTCCTGCTTGAGCGAGCACTATTTAAACATGTCCAGGTTGTTATAATGTCATAGGGATCACTTAGTGTTGTTATAGTTTTAGCTTAATATTCTTATAAATGTTTATTTTTTAAGCTTTTTATTTTTTTAATAGATCTTTATTAGAGTATAATTGCTTCACAGTACTGTTAGTTTCTCTTGTACACCAGAGTGAATTAGCCATATGCATACATGTGTCCCCATATCCTCTCCCTCTTGAGCCTCCCTCCCATCCTCCCTATCCCACTCCTCTAGGTCATTGCAGAGCACCGAGCTGATCTCCCTGTGCTATGCTGCTGCTTCCCACTAGCTAACTATTTTACATTCAGTAGTGTATATATGTCGATGCTACTCTCACTTTGCCCCAGCTTCCCCCTCCCACCCTGTGTCCTCAGGTCCATTCTCTATGTCTACATCTTTCTTCCTGCCCTGCAACTAGGTTCATCAGTACCTTTTTTTTTTTTTAGATTCCATATATATGTGTTAGCATACGGTATTAGTTTTTCTCTTTCTGACTTACTTCACTCTGTATGACAGACTCTGGGTCCATCCACCTCACTACAAATCACTCAATTTTGTTTCTTTTGATGGCTAATATTCCATTGTATATATTTGCCACATCTTCTTTATCCATTCATCTGTCAATGGACACTTAGGTTGCTTCCATGTCCTGGCTATTGTAAATAGTGCTGCAATGAACATTGTGGTACATGACTCTTTTTGAATTATGGTTTTCTCAGGGTATATACCCAGTAGTGGGATTGCTGGGTCATATGGTAGTTCTATTTTTAGTTTTTTAAGGAACCTTCATACTGTTTTCCATAGTGGTTGTATCAATTTACATCCCCACCAACAGTGCAGGAGGGTTCCCTTTTCACCACACCCTCTCCAGCATTTATTGTTTCTAGATTTTTTGATAATGGCCATTCTGACCAGAGCGAGGTGATACCTCATTGTAGTTCTGATTTGCATTTCTCTAATAATTAGTGATGTTGAGCAGCTTTTCATGTGCCTCTTGGCCATCTGTATGTCTTCCTTAGTGAAATGTCTATTTAGGTCTTCTGCCCATTTTTTAATTGGATTGTTTGTTTTTTTGATATTGAGCTCCATAAGCTGTTTGTATATTTTAGAGATTAATCCTTTGTGTGTTGTTTCATTTGCAAATATTTTCTCCCATTCTGAGGGCTGTCTTTTTGTCTTGTTTATGGTTTTCCTTGCTGTGCAAAAGCTTTTAAGTTTAATTAAGTCCCATTTGTTTATTTTTGTTTTTATTTCCTTTACTCTGAAAGGTGGGTCAAAAAAGATCTTGCTGTATTTTATGTCAAAGTGTGTTTTTCCTATGTTTTCCTCTAAGAATTTTATAGAGTCTAGTCTTTCATTTAGGTCTTTAATCCATTTGGAGTTTATTTTTGTGTATGGTGTTAGGTAGTGTTCTAATTTCATTCTTTCACATGTAGCTGTTCAGTTTTCCCAGCACCACATATGGAAGAGGCTGTCTTTTCTCCACTGTATGCTCTTGCCTCCTTTGTCATAAATTAGGTGACCATATGTGCATGGGTTTATCTCTGGGCATTCTGTCCTCTACCATTGATCTATATTTCTGTTTTGGTGCCAGTACCATACTGTCTTGATTACTGTAGCTTTGTGGTATAGTTTGAAGTCAGGGAGCCTGATTCCTCCAACTCCATTTTTCTTTCTCAAGATTGCTTTGGCTATTCGGGGTCTTCTGTGTTTCCATATGAATTGTAAAATTTTTTGTTCTAATTCTGTGAAGAATGCCATTGGTAGTTTGATAGGGATTGCACTGAATCTGTAGATTGCTTTGGGTAGTATAGTCATTTTCACAATATTGATTCTTCCAATCCAAGAACATGGTATATTTCTCCATCTGTTTGTATCATCTTTGATTTCTTTCATCAGTGTTTTATAGTTTTCTGAGTACAAGTCTTTCACCTCCTTAGGCAGGTTTATTCCTAGGTATTTTATTCTTTTTGTTGCGATGGTAAATGGGATTGTTTCCTTAACTTCTCTTTCTGATTTTTCGTTGCTTCGTGTATAGGAATGCCAGAGATTCTGTGCATTAATTTTGTATCCTGCAACCTTACCAAATCCATTGGTTAGTTCTAGTAGTTTTCTGGTAGCATTTTTAGGATTTTCTACGTATAGTATCGTGTCATCTGCAAACAGTAACAGTTTTACTTCTTTTCCAATTTGGATTCCTTTTATTTATTTTTCTTCTCTGATTGCCGTGACTTCCAAAACTATGTTGAATAAGAGTGGCAAGAGTGGACATCCTTGTCTTGTTCCTGATCTTAGTGGACATGCTTTCAGTTTTTCACCATTGAGTATGATGATTGCTGTGGGTTTGTCATATATGGCCTTTATTATGTTGAGGTAGTTTCCCTCTATGCCCATTTTCTGGAGAGTTTTTATCATAAATTGGTGTTGTTGGATTCTGTTAGCTAGTATTTTGTTCAGGATTTTTGCATCTATGTTCATCAGTGATATTGGTCTATAATTTTCTTTTTTTGTGATGTCTTTTTCTGGTTTTGGTATCAGTGCGATGGTGGCTTCATAGAATGAATTTGGGAGTGTTTCTCCCTCTGCAATTTTTTGGAAGAGTTTGAGAAGGATGGGTGTTAGCTCTTCTCTAAATGTTTGATAGAATTCGTCTGTGAGGCCATCTGATCCTGGACTTTTGTTTGTTGGAAGATTTTTAATCACGGTTTCGATTTTATTACTTGTGATAGGTCTGTTTATATTTCCTAATTCTTCCTGGTTCAGTCTTGGAAAATTGTATGTTTCCAAGAATTTGTCCATTTCTTTGTTGTTGTCTATTTTATTGGCATATAGTTGTTTGTAGTAGTCTCTTATAATCCTTTGTATTTCTTCAGTTTCAGTTGTGATTTCTCCTTTTTCATTTCTAATGTTACTGATTTGCGTCCTCTCCCTTTTTTTCTTGATGGGTCTGGCTAAGGGTTTATCAATTTTGTTTATCTTCTCGAACCAGCTTTTAGTTTTGTTGATCTTTGCTATTGTTTCCTTCATTTCTTTTTCATTTATTTCTGATCTGATCTTTATGATTTCTTTCCTTCTACTGACTTTGGGTTTTCTTTGTTCTTCTTTCTCTGTTGTTTTAAGTGTAGGGTTAGAGTGTTTATTTGAGATTTTTCTTGTTTCTTGAGGTGAGATTGAATTGCTATAAACTTCCCTCTTAGAACTGCTTTTGCCGCGTCCCATAGGTTTTGGGTTGTTGTGTTTTTGTTGTCATTTGTTTCTATGTATTTTTTAATTTCTTTTCTGATTTTTTCAGTGGTCTTTTGGTTAGTAGTGCACTGTTTAGCCTCCATGCATTTGTGTTTTTTACAGTTTTTTTCCTGTAATTGATTTCCAGTCTCATAGCATTGTGGTCAGAAAAGATGCTTGATACGATTTCAATTTTCTGAGGCTTGATTTGTTACCCAAGATGTGATCTATCCTGGAGAATGTTCCATGTGCACTTGAGAAGAAAATGTGTTCTGCCACTTTTGGGTGGAATGTTCTGTAAATATCAATTAAATCTAATCTGTTGTATCATTTAAAGCTTGTGTTTCCTTATTTATTTTCTGTTTGGATGATCTGTCCATTGGTTTAAGTGGGGTGTTAATGCCCCCATATTACTGTATTACTGTCAATTTCTCCTTTCATGGTTGTTAGCATTTGCCTTATGTATCGAGGTGCTCCTGTGTTGGGTGCATAAACACTTATAATTGTTATATCTTCTTCTTGGATTGATCCTTTCATCATTATGTAGTGTCACTCCTTATCTCCTATAACAGTCTTTATTTTAAAGTCTATTTTATCTGATATGAGTATTGCTACTCCAGCTTTCTTTTGATTTCTATTTGCATGGAATATCTTTTTCCATCCCTTCACTTTCAGTCTATATGTGTCCCTAGGTCTGAAGTGTGTCGCTTGTAGACAGCATATACATGGGTCTTGTTTTTGTATCCATTCAGCCAGTCTGTCTTTTGGTTGGGACATTTAATCCATTTACATTCAAGGTTATTATCGATATGTATGTTCCTACTGCCATTTTCTTAATTGTTTTGGGTTTGTTTTTGTGGGTCTTTTTCTTCCCTTGTGTTTCTCACCTAGAGAAGTTTCTTTAGCATTTGTTGTAAAGCTGGTTTGGTGGTGCTGAATTCTCTTAGCTTTTGCTTGTCTGAAAAGCTTTTGATTTCTCCGTCGAATCTGAATGAGATTCTTGCTGGGTAATCTTCGTTATAGGTTTTTCTCTTTCATCACCTTAAGTATATCCTGCCACTCCCTTCTGGCCTGCATAGTTTCTGCTGAAAAATCAGCTGATAACCTTATGGAGATTCCTTTGTATGTTATTTTTTGTTTTTCCCTTGCTGCTTTTAATATTTTTTCTTTGAATTTAAATTTTGTTAGTTTGATTAACATGTGTCTTGGTGTGTTTCTCATAGGGTTTATCCTGTATGGGACTCTCTATGCTTCCGGGACTTGGGTGACTATTTCCTTCCCCATGTTAAGGAAGTTTTCGACTATAATCTCTTCAAATATTTTCTCAGACCCTTTCTTTTTCTCTTCTTCTCCTGGGACCCCTATAATTCGAATGTTGGTGCATTTAGTATTATCCCAGAGGTCTCTGAGATTGTCTTCAATTCTTTTCATTCTTTTTTCTTTATTCTACTCTGTGGCAGTTATTTCCACCATTTTGTCTTCCAGCTCACTTATTCGTTCTTCTGCCTCAGTTATTCTGTTATTGATTCCTTCTAGTGTATTTTTCATTTCAGTTATTGTGTTCATCTCTGTTTGTTCTTTAGTTCTTCTAGATCTTTGTTAAACATTTCTTGTATTTTCTCAGTCTGAGCCTCCATTCTGTCTCTGAGATTCTGGATCATCTTTACTATCATTACTCTGAATTCTTTTTCAGGTAGATCACCTATTTCCTCTTCATTTATTTGGTCTTATAGGTTTTTACCTTGCTCCTTCATCTGTGACAAATTTTTTTGCTCTCTTTTTTTTTTTTATGAGTGGGATTGTGTTCCTGTCTTACTAGTTGTTTGGCCTGAGGCTTCCAACACTGGAGTTTGTAGGCTGTTGGGTAGAGCTAGGTCTTGGTGCTGAGATGATGACCTCAGTGAGACCTCACTCCGATGAATATTCCCTGGGGTCTGAGGGTCTCTGTTAGTCCAGTGGTTCGGACTCGGAGCTCCCACTGCAGAAGCTTCAGCCTGACCCCTGGCTCATGAACCAAGATCCCACAAGACGCGAGGGGCAGCCAAAAAAAACAGAACAATAACAAAGTAAAAAATAAAATTAGACTAGGAAACTAACAGATATGTTAGAAAGAATATAAAAATAAAAATATAGATGAACCAACAACCAGAAGGTACAACAGTACCACAATAGTAAAAAAGAGGAGGAGGGGAAAGGAAAAAAGGATTGGGGGGAGGGCTTAGCTATGGAGGGTGGGGCCTAAGCAAGGGTGAGGTTTGGGCAGTGGGTGGGGCCTATGCTTAGGACCCACAGGGCTGGAAAAGGCCCTGGAGGCTGTGGGGGGTGGGGCTTAGGCTCAACAGAACAGAAGGGGCCCAGGCGTGCCCCCCTCCCCTGGTCTCAGAGGGCGGGGGACCTCACCTGGGAGCCCAGCAGGCTTCCTGGGCTCGAGTGGGCAGGGCAAACGCCCTCCTCTCCTGCTCCTCCTGGAGGGCCCCTCCCACCTGCCTCTCCTGATCTCCCTGGCCTCAGGGGGGCTGATCCTGTCTGACCTCCACTTCTCTTACTCCTCAGTCCCCCCACATCCTACCAGTTCACTTGGGGGTTCCTCCCATCTCCTTGGGTGTCAGGGTCCCCCACCAGTGGCCGGCAGGTGCCCTAGTTGTGGGGAGACTCTAACTCAGCATCTTCCCACACCACCATCTTGACTCCGCCCACTATAAGCTTTTTAGAGCTTGCCCTTGAGTCAAGTAAAAAGAATGTAACTTTAATAATTTTTTCCCAAAATCTATAAAATGGAACATCATATTCATCATCCACAGACAGCGATGGCTCTGTTCAAGGACTTCTTTCTTTTTATTTTTTAAACTTTATTTTGAAATAATAAAATGTTTCTGTGTGAGGATTTTTTCTTTTTTAACTTTCTTTTGAAGTAATCTCAGACTTACAGAAGTCTGTGTGAAGATTTATCAAACTTAGCTGTTGTAAGGCTTTGAGAGTGAATTTTGCCAATGAGAAAACAAGTTAGAAGTATTCATAGAAAACTGCTTACTGAAAATACTGGAGTTGTACAGCTGGAAGCTTTATGCTTTAGAAGGCAACATGAAGTGGAAATAATACTGGCTTTTGAGTTAGAAAGTGCTGTGTTCACATCCTAGCTATGTGCTCTTACTGTTATATGTTCTCAGGGAAGTTACACATCTGTAAAAATGGACAAGGGTGCTACCTTGCTGATAATTGTGATCAGAGGTAGGTAAATAAACCACAGTTGCCTACCACATAGTAAGGCTTCAGTAGATACGGCTTCTATTATTATTCCTTAATATAATCATTATCTTGTTTATCAAGAAGAAAACAAATCTTTAAACAAAACTGTTCTTTTTTGCATATTTGGTTATGAGAACTGGAATTTGAATTTTATTAATTTGAAAGGGTCTCACACTATAAAGTTCTTTTCTAATTATATGAAATAACAGTTTTGAATTTCCAAAATAAAGCTTGAGAATGGAAACACAGTTTTGTTCTATTTACCAAAAAGCAAAGTCATTCTGAATAGTTGCTTTTTTTTTTCGCATTGACTAAGGCTAGATTTTAACCACAGAAGAACTCAGTTGCTGTATTTGTAGTATTGTTATTAGACTAAATTATTTCACATTAGCATTACAATCATATTAAGATTATTATTTTTAAATTTATAATTTATAGTCCATCTTCTAAAAGGATTTTAGGTATTTTGCAAAGAAAATAATATACCTATGTGCAGTTAAATAGAAAATAAATTAGATCAAAAACAACCATGTAGAGAAGAGAAGATCAGTTTTCTGGTAGCAAAGGAAACTTGATGGAGTTCCTAGTTTTTATTTCTTGATAAACTGTGCATGTTTTTCAGGGGAAAAGAAATTCTGACCTCAAATTCTAGGAGGGATTTGTCCCCTACATCTTTGTGTAAAAGACATTGAACAATGTAATGGGTCTCTTTTCCCTTCTCTTCTCTTCTCTTCTCTCTTTCCTTTTCCTGGTTTTAGCAGCCAGTTATATTTTTTAAAAAACAAACTTAAGATTATAGTCAGTGAAGGCAAAGCGTATAAAGTTCTGTTGTGTGAGAGTTCTGTACTCTAGAGCAGTATATTTAGGATAGTCTGTCCTAATTATAGATAGAAGTTCTAATTAAGGTCAGTTCTTCACTGAGTCACACTTACACTGTTCTAAAGCCTCTATTTTCTCAGCACCTTTTAGAGTGTTGTTTTACTGGGTTCCAAAAATACATCATTTTTAAAATTTTTAAATGTTAACACAAATACAGAAAAACCACAGCGCTTGATCAATTCTTCTTTCATTACCAAGAGTTCTCCCTTGTTCCATAATTATCTATCATCAGCATGGACTCATGGATTCCTATATTTTTCAATCGCTGTAATTCTTTACCATCCTTAATTATTTTGGTGCCTAAATTATCTCATATATGACCACTAGGATCCTCTTCAAATAACCCTGTATTTTTTTCTTTACTTTTCTTCTTCTTCTCCCCCTCCCCCTCCCCATCCCCCTCCTCCTCCTTCTTTTCTTTCTTCTTCTTTTTTTCTTTTTTTTAGGTCTTCACTACTTTCTTGTACATATAACAAGCTGTTCCAGGTTCATTTTGTATCTTCCCCATCACAGTCCTAGAATCGGCTATTTTTCCAAAAAGCACTGGTTCCTTTTAGTAGAGAATGATATTAGGAATCAAGATCTGGGTGTTGGGTATGTTCATTGCTACTTCATATATTCATAGGGCCCTTCAGTGAGCAGAGTTAGGAAATACATATATGTGTAGACACTTGTAAACATATTCATACATACACACACAGACACAGACACACAATTTAGAAATCATGAGTTCACCTGATACTTCCAAGTCTATTTCATCCTCATAGGGTTGTTCCTTGCCTTGGTTCTTCCCTGCCTTGGTTCTTCCCCCTTTTGTATTTTTATGTCCCTTGAGCCCTGACTCCCAATAATATCAGCACTTTGACTCATTTGCTCAATCCTATACTACATCTCAGATAGTTTTGGAATTGCTTTGTCCCTACGTGAACAGAGAACATACTTACTAAAAGGAATTCAGGATTTATTTGCAGTTCTCCCCTACCCTACCCATTGAGGGCATGTGGTCATGTACTGTATTCATAAATTAGAATAATTTTTCCCCTTTAGTGTGATTATGTTGTTCATTTGAAATGTAGTTGGGTTCGTTTCAGTTTGCTTTCAGTTTCAGTCTCCCCACACCCCTGCCTTTCTATCCTTATTGATTCCTATTTTTTCATATGTAGAGCATTAACATGCTTCTATAACACAAAACTATACAAAAATATATACAGACAGCCCTTACTCAGCATCTACAGATTTCTTATTATTTTCATGGTGTATATATGTGTGTGTGTGTGTGTGTGTGTGTGTGTGTGTGTGTGTGTGTGTGTGTAGATATATATCTTTTTTTTAACAACCTTTTACTTTCAATCTATTTGTGTCTTTATATTTAAATTGTATCATATGTCATAAACAGTTGGCTCTTGCTTTTATGTGTATAACAATCTCTGCCTTTTCATTGAAGTGTTTAGTTCCCTTATACTTAATGTAATTATTGATGAGGTTGTGTTTTTAGGTCTGCCATTTTGCCATTTGTTTTTTGTCTCATCTGTTTTTTTTTTTCTCTCCTCTGTTTCTTTTCATCCTTCCTGTCTTGTGAATCAAATATTTTTTAGTATTCCATTTTAATTCCTTTATTGGCTTGCTAACTGTAGTTTTACACTGTATATATGGTTGCTCTAGGAATTGGAGTATGCATCTTTAATGTATCCCATATACTTAGAATATTGTTACTTAAGGTAAATTACAAGAACCTCATAATAGCATATTTCCATTTATCCCCACATCATCGGTGTTGTCATATACAGGTATCCCCTGCTTTTTGAAAGTTCGCTTTACTCCACTTCACCTTTATGAAAGACCTACTTTAGTACCTGTTTTTGCTAACTGAAAGAAATTTGAAGAGGATTTTTACTTTTACAGAAATTGAAAAGAGAAAATGTCATTCAACCTTTGTTTTGCAACAAGCTGTTACAGAGGTAGCTGTGTACCCTAGCAGCAGTGAGAGTGACACCACCAAGCTCCTTCTCTGGGAACTACATTCAGCATCCCAGCATCAAGCCACCGTAGCTTTGAACTGTGTCTGTGAACATCTGTGCTTTATCTTGATTTATTTTGTGCATCCGTTAGCAAGATGTGTCCTAAGATAATTGCTTCTGCACTTTACACCATTTTTGCTTACAAAAGGTTTCATAGGAATGCTCTGCTTTTGCATAGCGGGGGGAAACCTGTATATTACATTCATATATGTTATTAACCCATCAATAGTGTTATTTTTAGCTTTAAACAGTCATATGTCTTTTAAAGAAATTAAAAGAAACAAATTTTTTTTACATCTACTGTATATTTAACATTTCTATTGCCCTTCATTCCTTCCTTTAGATCATCTGGTATCCCGTCCCTCCAGCCTCAAGAACTTCCTTTAGCATTTCTTGTTATTTAGGTTTGCTGGCAACAAATTCTCTGTTTTTGTTTATCTGGAAATTTATTTTTCATTCAGTTGTGAAGGATAGTTTTCCTGATATAGATGTCTAAGCTGACAATTATTTTCCTTCAACACTTTAATTATTTCAATCCTATAGATGAGAAGTCAGCAATCAATCTTACGGCTCCTCTCCATGTGCAATGTGTCATTTTTCTGTAGCTGCTTTCCAAGTTTTCACTTTGGCTTTCAGTCCTTTGACTATGTCTAGGGGTAGTTTTCTTTGTTTGTTTTTAATGCTTCTATTTCAGTGAACTTCTTGGATATGTGCATTAATGTTTTCAATCAAATTTGGGAAGTTTGGGGGCATTATTTTTTCAGATATTTTTTCTGCTTCTTTCTTTTTCACCTCTCCTTATGGGATTCCAAATTACATATATGTTGGGCTGTTTCATTTTCCCCATAGGTCCTTGAGGTTCAGTTTGTTTCTTTAAACTCTTCTTTTTTTCTCTGTGTTCTTTGGATTGAGTAATACTAATCTGTCTTCAAGTTCACTGAGTCTTCTGCTATCTCCAGTCTGCTATCTCCAATTTTTAATTTCATTTATTATGCTATTCAGCTCTAGAAGTTCAATTTTGTACAGTTATCATTTCTCTGTTGAGAATACCTATCTTTTCACTCATTATTGTGTTTTCTTTAATTTTTTGAACAAGATGTTCTTTCAATTCTTTGAGTATATGTATATATTTTTTCTTTGGAAAAAATATATAAATGCTGCATTGAAGTCTTATCATCTGGACCCATTAGGAGTCAGTTTTTATTGACTGCCTGTCCTGTTGACCATCGGTCATACTTTCCTCTTTTCTTTGATTGAAAACTGGACATTGTAGATAATGAGTTGTAGCAACTCTGTATTCTCTTATATTCTGAGGATGATTGATTTTCTGTTCTAGTGGGCAGTTAACTTGCCTATTTTCAAGTTGCAAACTTTGTCTCCATACTCTTCCCACCCTCTCCATCTTCCCAGCAATAGCATATGTTTCTCTTCTTCCTTTGTCTTCCCACTGCTGCCTTTTTAGACTGGTGCCCTAATTTTTCCTTTTTTATTTAGCAATCAGCCAAGGATTTGAGCAGAGATGGGACTTACCCTCTCAGTGATTTCTTTGTCTCCCCATAATTTCTAGCTGCTCTGCTGGCTCTGCTGGCTTTGCACTCTATCCTGATTCTTGAAACCCATAAGGCTTCAACTTTCTGCTGCTTGAACTACACCACCACTTTCCTGCAGCCATAGCCCTGAGCTATGAAAACCCCATGCTAGCAGTTTGTACTCCGTGTTGCAATTTTATGAAATTAGACTGTCCTCTGGCTTCTGTCTGCTTTGGGAAGGTTTACATTGTCTTTAAATGTGTTTTTAAAATTCTTTTTATCCAGTTTTTATAACTGCAGTCTGTTGGAGAGTTTGTGTGACCACTTTACCACTATTACCAAAAGTACTGTTCACTTGGTTTTCTTGTAGATGTTGTTGACAGGTATTGCCTTTGTTTTCCCGGTTGTTCTTTGTGCTTTTATGGGAAGATTTGGGGAGACTCAAAACCATGCTACCACCACTGCCATCCTTCTAGAACCAGAAATACATATTTTTACTTTGATTTTATAAGGCAAAGGAAAGGATTTAATTATGTGATTAAACTATTTTGAAATAAAATCAGCTGTTTCTTTTATTAGGTGAGGCAGCTTCAAGGTAAAAATTTGGTAGAAGGAATTAATACTTTAAGTAGCATTATATCCATATTATATAGTGAAATGTTTAGTTCTTCTATAGAGAAGGCTGTTAACATGGAATTTTGAAATTCGTTTACAAGATGAGCTGTCTTAGAAGTTAAAACCAAAGAAATATTTCTAGCTTGCATTTGTTTGTGGTCTTCCCTTTATTTTAGTATTGAGTTTGATTATATTCACTTGTTTATTTTATTTTATTTTATTTTTAAATGTATTTATTATTTATTTTTGGCTGCATTGGGTCTTTGCTGCTGCACGCGAGCAGGGTCTACTCCTTGTTGTGGTGCGCATGCTTCTCATTGCAGTGGCTTCTCTTGCTGCGGAGCACAGGCTCTAGTCACGTGGGCTTCAGTATTTGTGGCTCGCGGGCTCTAGAGAGCAGGCTCAGTAGTTGTGGTGCACTGGTTTAGTTGCTCCGCGGCATGTGGGATCTTCCCGGACCAGGGCTCGAACCCGTGTCCCCTGCATTGGCAGGTGGACTCTTAACCATTGTGCCACCAGGGAAGTCCGACTTATTTTTGACTCAAGTGGTAACTGTTTTTTTAAAAATTTTATCTGAAGTAAATAAGGCTAAATATTAACTCCCCGCCTCCCAAAGTAGTTGGTAAATGTGTGTTCCTTATACTCTGCAATTATTTTAATGTTTGACAGTTTATCTTTTTTAAAAAGAGAAAATATCTAGCTAAATTTGAATATATTTGGGGGCATGACTCTACAAATACCTCTGTTGTTACTAATAGCATTTACTTATTACCTGCAATATATAATATATGGTAGGTACTTTGCATTCATTATTTCAGCCCTCAGAACATCTTTATGAGATTAGTATTATATCCATTTTATAGATGAAGAACTGAGATCCATAAGTTACTTGCCCAAGATCCCATAGCTGGAATTTGAATCTAGGTTTGTTTGACTTCAAAATCCTTCACTCATTCTATCTTCATAGCCTTTTTTTAAAACTTGTTGAAGAAAATTTTGGTTCTTAAATTTTTCATATTATGTTAGAAGTATATAAATTTTGGAAATTTTTTTAACCTATTTGAAGGCAAGTCATTATATTTTTTAAAAAATTACCTTTTCAAGAAGATCTTGGGATGTAGAAAATGTGCATTAGTAATGAAGCATCATTAAGATAAAGGCTGAAGTTGTTTCCTTCATGGAGGAGAGATAAAAGGAAATTAGCTCAAACATGAGACATTTAAATTTGTGTAAGGGAAAACTTCCACTCAGAACGAATTACTTGGAGCTGTTGCTGAATATTACTCCTAGTGGTTTTTAAAGCTATATAGATCTATAATCATAAAGGTCTGTCAAGGTTGCTTTTGACTAGAAGAAGACTTTTCAGAAGATTCCAAATTTAGAGTTCATTTGTCCTGGGTTTATGTAGGTATTCTTCCCCCACCTCCTCTTTCCTAAGATTACTGTGTTGGAAAATAGTATTGTTTCTTTTGTAATTGTACAGGCATAGCTCCAGAACACCACAATAAAGTGAATATGACAATAAAGCGAATGACATGAATTTTTTGGTTTCCCAGTACATATAAAAGTTATATTTACACTATACTGTAGTCTATTAAGTGTGTGATAGTATTATGTCTAAAAAACTGTACATACCTTAATTGCAAACTACTTTATTGCTAAAAAATGCTAACCATCATCTGAGCCTTCAGCGAGTCATAAAATCTTTTTGCTTGTGGATAATCTTGCCTCAATGTTGATGGCTGCTGCGATTGATCAGGGTGGTGGTTGCTGAAGGTTGGGGTGGCTGTGGTAATTTCTTACAGTAAGACAACAGAGAAGTTTGCTGCATTGATTGACTTTTCCTTTCACAGATGATTTCTCTGTAGCGTGCAGTGCTGCTTGATAGCATTTTACCCACAGCAAAACTTTTTTCAAAATTGGAGTCAGTCCTCTCAAATCCTGCCACTGCTTTATCAACTAAGTTTATGTAATAGTCTAAATCCTTTGTTGTCATTTCAAAAATCAGTTGAGTTTGCCATCTTACATGGGAATGATTCGTGGTGCCCCAAAATAATTATAATAGTAACATCAAAGATCACTGATCATAGATCACCATAACAAATATAATAATAATGAAAAAGTTTGAAATACTCCGAGAATTAACAAAATGTGACACAGACACGAAGTGAGCAAATGCTGTTGGAAAAATGGTGCTGATAGACTTGCTCGATGCAGGGTTGTCACAAACCCTCAGTTTGTAAAAAATGCAATATCTACAAACTATAGTAAAGCAAAGAGCAACAAAGCAAGGCACAATAAAACGAGGGTATGCCTGTATACCTCTACTGCTAGTTCATACAGTAAAACAGCTGTTTTAATTCTTCTGATGTCTGAATTGTAAAAGAATTTAAGAAATTAAGTATGAACCCAGATGACATAAAGCCAACACTATGTTTTAAAATGCCAAACTCCAAAATGTTTAAGTGCAATGTTGACATGCTATATACTTATATATGATACTTTCAACAAAAATGAACTGTAAAATGAACTGTGGTCAGAAAAATAAGAATTCAAAACAGTGTTTTATCTGAATTTTCCCTCTCTTTGCACCATTATTCCATGACTGTCAATTAGTTCTTCTAATGAATTTATTGAAGACATCTGAAGGTGATATTAAGATATACTGTTTTCAGAAATTGCTGTTTATATATGGATTGCATAGAAAGAGAAATTGAAGGCCCAGAGACAAATTAAGAGGTATTTAGGTTAAAGGTGAGGAAGTAAGTTCTTGAAAGACGTGTATTAGTAGAAACAGGAAGGGATAACTGGTATAACTAGGATAGGGTTTAGTGAGTGACTGAATATGTGGATGGGTATAGGTGGAAGAGGCAAAGGAATGTTAAGGATTTGAGTCTAGGAGAATTATGGTCTCATTGACTTTGATTTGGTCATCAAGTATTGATTATTTTCTAATATTAGAGATATAAAGATCAAGACAAAGCTTCTCCCTTTCAGGACTAGTGGGGGAAATAGAGGTGCTTGTTTCAGAGGGAGATGAGTTTGACTTTATATGTCTTAAGTAGTAGGGCATGGTTAGATTTCCTTGTAGAAGTGTTCTGCAAACTTGACGGTTTAGACATGGAGAAGGAGAAAGACAGGGACTGTAGATTAGGTTTGGAGGTCTTCGTCATAGACAGGGAGAGTTAAGTCCTGGGTGGGGATAATTTCCAAGGGGTAGGAGTATAGACCAGAGGTAAGCGTATATAGGAGGTCAGCCAAGTTTGATTCTTTTCACAACCCTTGAGTTGATATTTGACTCCCTTCAGGTGTGAGATTCTCCTTTCAAATTAAGTTTAATCATACAAAAAAAGAAAAAAAGATTTTTGGTTTTCACTTTTGATTATAAAAAAATGACTTTCTTATAGAAGGGTGCACAGGGAATTCCTTTCCTTTTCTCAGTGGTTTGGTCTTGAGTCATATAAATTCTCTCTCTTTGTTTCTTGATAGGTGATGTTTGTGCTTATGCTCAACATGAGGTTTCAGTACACCTTTGCCTTTAAAAAAAATAAACATTTTGAAATTGGAAAGAACTTTTATAGAGCTAATAGCTCTTTCCAGAGACAGATGTCTAAAGGCAATTTTCTTTGCTTTTTTTGTTTGCAGTACAGACTCCTGCTCCCTTAGGAAGTAGTAATAGTAGAAATGTATTTGTACTCATTTCTTGTTAATTCAATATATGTTGAGTGTTCATTTTACTCAAAATATGTATTAACCAGTGACTGTTGCTACTTGTTTCTGGTGATTATATAATTTGAATGGTAAACCTTTGTTTAACTCAAGACTAAATTGTAGATGTACAATGAAAGTGGATACTTTTGTTTTAAATGTTCTATGTAAACTAAAGCAAATGCGTCTTAATTCACCCAGTTGGCTGGTACTAGTGGTACAGTGGAAACTCCTTTCTGGCATTTCTCTAGAAAATTATATGTTTTTCCAAATCAGTCAAGATATCAGTCAAGAAATCAGGAAAATGGGGGATACTATTATTATTCTTCTAAAAGAATTAAATCTTAATCAACATAGAATCATTAGTAGTTGAAGGAATCCACTGATTGCAAGTCAAAAGCAGGTTTAGGAAACGCTAACATAGGAATTATGTCCTGGGAACCAGATCTGGTGCTTGTAGGAGAGAAACAGTCAATCTAAGCAGTCAGTCTCAGGTATCTTTTCCCTGTCTGTTGCTAATGGTGGGTCATTATTGCAAACAAAATAAATATTAAGAAGTTTATACACATAGTATACTTTATACAGATCCTAAGAAATAATACTTTTTTAAAAGAAATAAGTTTTCTAAGCAAAATAGATCCTTACTAAATTGGCATTTATGACACATGCTTTAGTGTAGTGTTGTTAGCTTTTCTAGAGTACTAGTAATGTTTGCTCAGTTTTTCCAGAATATTCACCATTGGCTACAGATCTTTGTAACTACTTTAACAGAAGAAATGTAAAGAGTAGAAGTGAGTATTGTGGAGTGCTCTGACATAGAATCAGAAGTTGATGTAAAATCAGAATTAATAAAAGCAGTATCTATTTCAATGGCAAAATTAAATTCAGGGTAATCAGACAAAATATTTTCATCCTTAAGAAAAGAAATAAACATCTGAAGCAACACAGAGCCTAACAACCCAACCTAAAGGTGTTTTTGGAAGTACTTTTAATAGTTGATCAGTTGCTTTTAAAATGAAAGTTTTCTGTATCTGGAATATTTGTCACAAAACAAAGATCAAGGCTCTCTGATAGGGCAGTTAATGTTTTATGTACTTTAAAATTTCATTGTTAAGAATGATAACTATTAAATGTTAAATATTTGTGGTATTTCAATATTTTAAATGATTTTTATTTGGAATTTATTTTAAGGGACCCTTCTTTTAATATTTTCTGTTATCAAATGTCAACATCAGATAAAAATCCATTTTATATTTTATTGAAATACATAATCTTATTGCAGTGTATTGATTCATAGTAAAAATAAAACAAGCATTTATTATTATATCTTTTTGTAACAAATCTCTGAGACTTTTGATATAACCCTAATGAACGCTCATTATTCTTTTTCTCTTTAAACGGCTTTATTGAGATATAATTCACATACCATACAATCTATCCATTTAAAGTATATGATTCAGTGTGTTTTAGTATGTTCAAAGGGTTCTACAGCCATCATCACAACCTAATTTTAGAACATTTTTGTCCCTCTCAAAGAAACTCCATACTCCAACAGTCAATTCCTAATCCCCCTACTCCTCCTCCCCCAGCCCTTAAGTAATCAACAGTCTACTTTCTGCCTCTATAAATTTGCCCATTTCCAGACATTTCATACAGTTTGTGGTCTTTTGTGACTGGCTTTTTTCACTTAGCTTGTTTTCAGGGTTCATCCATATTGTAGCAGGTATCATTACTTCATTTCCTTTTGTTGCCAAATAATATTCCATTGTATGTATATGCCACATCTTATTTACCTATTCATGAGCTGATGGACATAAGGGTTGTATTCACTTTTTGACTATTATGAATGATGCTGTTATGAACATTCATGTCAAGTTTTGTATGAATGTATGCTTTCATTTTTCTTGGTTATTTACCTAGGAGTGGAATTTCTAGGTCATATGTTAACTCTATGTTAACTTTTTATGGAACTGCCAAAATATTTTTCAAAGTGGCTGCATCATTTTACAACCCCTCCAGCAATGTGTGAGGATTCTAGGTTCTCCGCATCCTCACCCATACTTGTTATTGTCTGTTTTTTAATTAGCCATCTAGTGGGTATGAAGTAGTATCTCACTGTGGTTTTGATTTGCATTTCCTGATAGCTAATGGTGTTGAGCATATTTTCATGTGCTTATTGGCTTTTTGCATATCTTCTCTGGAGAAATGTCTATTCATTTTCTTTGTCCATTTTTAAATTAGGTTATACTAGGTCCTTACGAGATACATGATTTGCACATATTTTCTCCCGTTCTGTGGATTATCTTTTTGCTTACTTGGTGGTATCCTTTGAAGCACAAAAATTTTAATTTCAGTGAAGTCCCATTCACCTATTTTTTCTTTTGTTACTTGTGCTTTTGGTGTCCTATCTTAAATCATTGCCTAATCCAAGGTCACAAAGATTTGCTTTTATGTTTTCTTATTAGACATTTAGGTCTGTGACTTATTTTGAGTTAATTTTTGTTATACGTTTTTAAAATGTAAAAAAAGGTGTTATGAAAAATATAGAATGACTTATGATTTCAGGGGGAGATTCCAAGCATTATGCTTTCTTATTCCTGAATCCTGTAATATCTGTTGAGAATTTGAGAGTACTAGCTGGTGCATAGCCTTCTCTGCATGACCGTAAAGGCCTTTAGGCAGTTTGCTCTTTTGGACACATGGTGGCAGCAGAGCTTTGATGAATGAAAATTCTCATTTTCCTAAACTTAGTATTTTATAATTATGAATCTTCTTAATGCTCTTGGCAGTAAATTGTTGAGCAGTAAGTTTAAATTGCCTTTCAGATTAAAAATTATTTAAATTTATGAACTTTTTTTTGCCATGAGTTTATTCTGACTTTTCAGGTTATGAGGCCAGTTTGTGAAGTATGGACATGATTTGCTTGAGTTCTCCAACCTTAGGACACAATTTTCTCTTATTACTCTAAGGTCTTTTATCCACTTTTCTTTCATTATCTCACTCCTGTCCCTATAATCTTCGTGTAGAGATAAAGTAATAGAGTAGCAGTCAAAATGTTGATTAATGCTAAAGATAGTCTCAAACTTACTCCTAAAAAACATTGGCAGACTTACATTCTGGCTTAGAAGATAGATAATATAGAAGTTGAGCATGTGGGTAACAGTTTTTTCCTTCAATAAGAAAAACTGCTTTATGTCATCTCAAGATTGGACCCAAGATTTCCTTTTTAGATCTGAATATTAAACAGTAAAATTAAGTGATACAATTATTCCCTGACAGTTATTTTCAAGATAATAGAAATAATGAACATTTATTGAGCACTGACTGTTTGCTAGACACTATGCTAAATGCCTTATATGCATTGTCTTTTATTCTCACAACAGCTCTAAGAGGTAAGTTTTATTTTTGGCCTGAATTTTCCAGAGGAAGAGATGGGTTTAGAGAAGTTAAATAATTTGCCCAAGGTCACATTAGTAGGTAGAGATGTACATGTATGTATGTGTGTTCATAGCAACTATATTGTACTATTTTGTGTTTAATTTTTATAGATATGGTATCATACTGTATATATGTATCACTCTGCAACTTATTTTTAAAATTCAAATCTATAGCTGATTTGAAAATCTATAGCTTTTGCTACTGTGTATAGATATCTGGTCAATTTGTTTACCTCATGAATAGATACTACTTTCTATTTCTTTGATTTAGCTGCTGAATAACAACTTGTCCTTGAATTTCACCTAATTTTTAGCTTTACTTTTCCAGTAGAGGGTATACAAAGTGTTTAATTAAATTTTTTCCTCTGTTAACAGAGTAATTTATTACTTTTTAGTATAATGATCAGAAAGAAAAAGTTTAATACATGTAATTGGTATAATAGTCCCCTTGTTTTATTTTATACTGCAGGTTACTTATTTTTGGATCCTATGACAGAGAGGCAAATATTCATTGCACACTTGAGCTGAGCAGTGGCGTTTGGGAAGAAAAACAAAGGAGTTCTATTAAGACGGTAAAATAGATTTGCATAGCTTTACATCTGTATAAAGTTTATATTCTATAAGTGTTGTTTTATTAATATTTCTGTATCTTAGAGTTATTTTTGGTCATATGCAAATAATTATGAATAGCTCTTATTTGTCTTGTTGCAATATATCCATAATAAAATGAATCATGTAAAACTATAGTATTAATTGCTTGCATAAGAAACCTTGTCTAACTAATTTTCCTTTTATAACTTTAAAGTTGTTTCATAGTTGTGGAATCAGAAGGAAATGATTCTGAACACCTTAGAAAGCATGTAAATTGAGAGCATTCATTCATTCATCAGATATTTCATGAGCACTGACTTTGTACCAGGCACTGTGTTAGATGCTGCGGAAACAGTTCAAGACAAGAGACCCTGTTTTTGTGGTGCTGTCATAGGGGAGAGGTTTGATAATCATCTGCCTGTAGAGAGAAAGGATTATAGGAGGATGGGGTAAACCTGAGAGATCAGATCAGTTAGGAGGTATTTAGGGGGAGGTGTTGGCTCCTTTTAACTAGGTGGTAGCCAAGGAAATGGAAAGAAGAGAATGGATTTGGGACATACTTTTGGTGTGTGAAGGACTTAGAGTTCCAGTTTCTTTTTTGATCTCTCAGAAGAAACTGTCACCTAAATTGCAAGACTTTGAAAAAAATGTAAAGGCTTTTAAAATATTTTAAGTGCTATAATTAAAAATACACAGGGCTTCCCTGGTGGCGCAGTGGTTGGGAGTCTGCCTACCGGTGCAGGGGACACAGGTTCGAGCCCTGGTCTGGGAGGATCCCACATGCCGCGGAGCAGCTGGGCCCATGAGCCACAATTACTGAGCTTGCGCGTCTGGAGCCTGTGCTACGCAACAAGAGAGACCGCGACAATGAGAGGCCCGCACACCGCGATGAAGAGTGGCCCCCGCTCGCCGCAACTAGAGAAAGCCCTCGCACAGAAACAAAGACCCAACACAGCCATAAATAAATAAATTAATTAATTTTTAAAAAAATACACAAAAACAGTGCTTTACTCTCAACATTTTTTTTTAATTTTATTTATTTATTTTTGGCTGTGTTGGGTCTTCGCTGCTGCATGCAGGCTTTTCTCTAGTTGCAGCGAGCGGGGGCTACTCTTCATTGCTGCGCCACGGGCTTCTCATTGCGGTGGCTTCTCTTGTTGTGGAGCATGGACTCTAGGCGCATGGGCTCTAGAGCGCAGGCTTAGTAGTTGTGGCCCACAGGCTTAGTTGCTCCACTGCATGTGGGATCTTCCCAGACCAGGGCTTGAACCCATGCCCCCTGTGCTGGCAGGCGGATTCTTAACCACTGCACCACCAGGAAATGCCCTCTCAACGTGTTTTAATTGGACTTGTTTGGGTTCTTTGGATTCCTAAATGAGTAAAAATTGTCACTAGTTATTAGCTAATTTGTTGAGCTAATAACCAACAACCAAACAACTCAACCAAAGTTGAGTTGGTGTTTTCTGAATATTCTGCATAGCAGTTTTAATAGCAGTTATGTTATGCTTCTTGGAATTTGCATAAATCTAGTTGTCTGTTAAAGATTTTAGAGCATTTATCAAGATGTTGTCTACAGAATTTCTTTATTAAGCTTATGAAGTTTCACAATGAAAATAGAATCCCAGAATTTTATGGCTGAAATAGGGAAGAAAAAAAAAATCAGTGTCCTAAAGGGATCCTCAGCCTTTTTTTGTAAAGAAAATTTATTTAATTTACTAAGCATATACTGAAATATTGGGCTGGCCAAAAAGTTCGTTTGAGTTTTTTTCACACCATCTTAGGGTTTGGTAATAATAAAATTCCAAGAGTGCTTTTGGAACCCCTAGACCTCTCCAGAGTTGCTTTTAGTCTGTTTTAAGGTAAGATCTATTTAGCACATCAGTAGTTTTTTGCAGGAATAAATTATAGTTGTGTTCTTTAAAGCTGTATTTAGTAAGTTAGATGTTTAGCTGTTTCTATCACATTTAACTCTTGGTGGCAGTATAGCAAATCCTATGATTATTATTTGTAGCCAATATTTAGGAAAACTTTCTCTCTATTATGTCTTCATTATACTGGTGAATAGGTACTTTTGAACTGTACTACCTAGCTGTTTTATAGTAGTAGTAATTTGCTTTTTGGTATTTCTGGGATAGTCTGTTATTCTGCATAGCATTTTTAAAGAGTTACAATTCTCTTAAATAGATACATAAGCATATTGCCATGCTGTCAAAAATTATGACTTTTAATGGTTATGTGGTATTTTTTTGGATGCCTCTTTGACTTTTAAATTGTTTCCAATTTCTCCATGTAATAATTGTGAACATTCTTATATAAAAAATTGAGCAGTGTGAAATTCTTTTGGAATAGAGTAATTTTAATGAGTATGAGATAGTAGGGAGAAGTAAAGCTGGAAAGGGAAGATGGGCTGACCCCCAGAGTTTGAATGTATGAAAGTAGTTGGGAGAATAGGATTTGGGGCATGGGAATGACAGGGTCAAAATAGTTTTTTTTAGGAAAATCTCCCCTTTCTCTCATGGTTGTTCATGCCACCTTTAAGTTACATCTCAAGCAGTTTGAAGCAACTCCTCAGAGAAAATAACCAGCTTTATAATTTGTTCTGAAATAATAAATACATGAAAAAGCAGTATTGTTTTGTCTAGGTATGAAATGGTCATAACTTGCCATTGCAATTGGCATTTTCAGTTTCCTTTATTATACTTGCAAAAATATGAGATTAGACAGCTTTAATATTTTGTAGCAAAGGTTAGTAAGACTTTAATCTTGAGTCATAATTTTAGATCTCAGCATATGTCATAGGTAGTTTTGGAGAAGGAATTCTAGGTTACTAATTACATCTGGTGTCAAAAATGTCAGCAGCACTGAAGTGTCTCCAGGCACTAAATTACATATGTCTGAATTTAATAACTCTAGGGAGGAGAATTAGAGTGTTTCTCAAGATTACATAAAGCATTACAGAATAGGATTTGATAATTTGAGATACATTGTAAATTTGGCTAGCAAAAAAGTACATCATTTAAAAAAAAAGGTATGCTAAAAAGTATTTGAGTTTAGAAGCTATCTTTGTATAAATAAATAATTCAGGTTTAAATCAGTTTTTTTAATTTTGAAATTTATTAAGTGAAGTTAGCCACCAGTTTCAGTGAATATGCAGAATGAAAGAAAAATTAATTACGTATTTTAAATATGCCTTTGAGTTTTTCAGACATTTTTTAAAGCATAATGTACCTTATGCTGTTAAATTAAGGAAGATCAATAATAGATGGAAAGCTTTAAATTTGTAGTATTTGCACAAATATGGGGGGGGGGGTGGAGATGGGTTGGGCAGGTGTGGAGATGGAACAGTTGTAATGCAATAGCTGTGAGTCCTAGCAAAATCTAATGAATAGTGGCTTAAGCAAGAAAAGGAATTATCTGTCTCGTGTGATAAGCCCTGGGTTAGTATGGCAGCTCAGCAATATTGTAATCAAGGAGCATGGCTCTTATTGGCTTTCTCCTCCATCATCCATAGCACAGGGTTTTTGTCTCCATGGTTGCAAGATGGCTAATGCACCCCTAGGTATCCATCTTTCAAGAAAAAGGGTGAGGCGTAAGGCATGCCGAAGAGACATGTCAGCCAGGTTTTGGTTTTTTAAAATGCTTTCCTAGAAGTTCCACTTATATCTCATTGGCTAGAACTAAATCACGTGGCCTCCCCCAGCAGTAAGGAAGTATGGGGAATCATTTTAGTTTTTCAGCCTTAGTAGAGGTAGAAGGCAAGGGAAAAAGAGTTACTAATGCCTTTTAGAAGGCCAGTCCACAGTCTTGCCACAAGAAAAATTCAAATTTATTTGATGACTTTTTATTTTTAATGGAATTTTTCTTGAATTGGGATATCAGGGAATAGTTGAAAAGAAGAATTTAATAAATACCCTGCATAGAACCTACTTCCTATTTATTAGATATCTGAGGAAAGTTTGGATCAAAATCAGACACTTAGGTCAGTGCCCTGCTTATTAGCTCATTTGCACAATGAAAGAGCTCATAGGGTAAATGAGGTACTTTGTGGTAGTGTTTGTTCCTTAAAAATAATAAATAAGGAACATTCCTCCTGAGAATCCCATAAGATTTGATAGCAAATAAATTAGAAATTAGGCTTAAACAAAAATTATAAGATCATCTTGCAAGAGACGAGAGAGCCAATACTAAAAATATGTTTACCTACACCAAAAGAGACAAGGCACTTTATGATTTATTTCAGTCTGTTGCATTATGCAGGTTTGGCGATGATAATTTGCTTCCCTTTCACTAGGGAAGAAAATTCAAGGAGTTTCAGATTTTAAAAAAGTTTCAGGCCATGATATTTCAGTAGGAAACTATGAAAACAACTGTATAACTCTAGAATTTATAGTACTTATCAAATAACATTCACAATAAAATTAATCTGACATATATTAAACATATTGAGTATACATAATCATTATTATATGCATGGTAAAGCAAACAGATCTCATAAATGTCACATAGACACACATAGTTTTTAAGAGGGAGAGATCCTGAGTCTTACCCTCCCAGAGTTGGAGTTCCCTCATCTTTGACCACCCACTTGCTTTACCCTTAGCCCCAGGCATAAAATAGGTTATCAGTAAATGTTCTTTTCTCTTACTCTCTCTCAACTTTCCTGCCTGTGCCATCCATGTCTTCTCTTCCATCATTTATCCCCACTGTCACTGGAGTCTTCAAACATTGTTTTATTCTTGGTGCAGCCTGGAATTCTTGAGGCCATTTGGAGAGAAGAGAAGAAGGCACCATGAATATGAGCTGTGGAGCCTCTGAATCTGGGAGTTCTGGGGTAGAGGAAAAAGCACTGGGGCCTTTTGGCGCCTGGCTGTTCAGTCTAGTTCTTTCCCTTGTTCTCCATTCTGAATAAAAGGAGTTATGAAAAGAGTTTTAATTTTAAAAACAAGCTTTTTAATGTACATTTTTTGATACTAACCCTATTCCCTCTCCTTCCACCCTACCACACTATGCACTCAGACACTTGATAGCAATTGTCCTTTGTAAGGGTCAAGTCTTTCCTTCTCTAATTAGAGATAGAAGGCTAAAAATCTAACTTGTTAAGTCAGTCCATTGGCATAAATATGTCACTGTCAAAGAGGAAGGAAGAATATCGATTTCTTCCTTTGAAGTGGAGATGAATTAGAAAAGAATCTTCCCTGAATATATTAGGTGGACAAAAGAGAGATCCTGGAACAGTCATGTGTTCATTGTAAAAAGAAGTAGAAGCACTTCATGTAGCCCAGTATGCAGGTACCAGAGGGAACTATGGATGGTTAAAGACATTAGGAAATGTCATATTTCAGATCTGTCTGAAAAATAAGAAGTAATAAATTCCTGAAAAGCATTCAGCACACAACTTGGGGAGAGTCCATAAATAATAATTTGGAGCTCTTAATCAGAATGAATGTTTTCCTTTCAGAGGGTTATATGGTGTCAGCTGGCAACTTGAAATTGGCCACTGCTATAAGAAGGGCTTTAGATAGGGTCTACTGCACCCAAAATTATGAAGTCAGAAGAATTATCTAGAGTCTAGACTTTATCTTTTTGTTTGATTTGAGTGGTACTTTTCCTTCTCTGTACTGCTGCTTCCCTATCAAAACCTCATTTTTTATATATATATAAATTTATTTATTTATTTATTTATTTTTGGCTGCATTGGGTCTTCATTGCTGCATGCGGGCTTTCTCTAGTCGTGGAGTGCGGGGGCTACTCTTCATTGCGGTGCGCGGGCTTCTCATTGAGGTGGCTTCTCTTTGTTGCAGAGCACGGGCTCTAGGTGCGCGGGCTTCAGTAGTTGTGGCACGCGGGCTCAGTAGTTGTGGCTCGTGGGCTCCAGAACACACACTCAGTAGTTGTGGTGCACAGGCCCAGTTGCTCCACAGCATGTGAGATCTTCCTAGACCAGAGCTCAAACCCATGTCCCCTACATTGGCAGGCGGACTCTTAACCACTGCGCCACCAGGGAAGTCCCAAAACCTTAAACATACCCTTACAATTAGACATTTGAAGAGATGATGCCTACTTTCTAAGAACTGTCAGTGTAGGAAAAGAGACATGTAAACCAGATATGTCACATATGTAATACTTTAGAGTCTGAAATATTGATACTTTTACCATATACAAAGAGCCAAAGTCTTTTGCCCGTAGGATCTGTACTTGCTCCCTTAAATCCCACTACCTCGAACAAAACTAGACTGTGTGTGGTATTCTGATAATTAGGAGACAGTTTGGGAGTGGTGTTAGTGGAATCATTTTAGAGCAGAGGCAAGGAAAGCTCTGAAACTATGGGGAGATGGAATTTGAGTGGAAAGGCCTTCATAATAAGATCAGCCATGTTTAATTGCCAAAGATTGAGCCTGATAATATGCCTTATAGAGTTCAGTGAGTCTCCCTTTACTTCCAGAGTAGAGGTTAGGGCCACTGAATACAGGAAACATTTGGTAGAGGGAAAGTAGTCATTTTGGAGAAAATACAATGTATAGGGAAATCTTTCCTGTCTAATATGAAGATGCCAAACAAGCATATAGAAGAAATGGAAACAGTAAATGCATTCTCAACTTTCAGAAAGCTTTTGATGAAGATCCATACCAGAGGCTCCCAAATCATCTAATTACTAGGAGAATATTTTGTCGCAGATAGATCTGCATTAAGGATAGGGGAAACAGGGTAAAAATGACCAGGTGTGATATCCTGAATGATTGAGTCCGGGACTTTGATCAGTTTTCACAAATGATCTAAAATAGCACTGTCCAATAGAAATTAAATGCATGCCACTTAGGTAATTTTAAGTTTTCTTGTAGCCATATTTTTTAAAGTAGAAATTAACAAGTAAACAATTTTAGTAATCTTTTATTTAACCCATACACCTAAAATATTGTCATTTCCACATGTAATCAACATAAAAATTAAGGAGATTTTTTTAATAGTCTTTGAAATCTGGAGGATATTTTACACTTAGAGCACATCACAATTCATCCTAGCCACACTTCAAGTGCTCAGCCACATGCGGCTAGTGGTGACTGTATCAGACAGCACAGATGTAGAGGGAGCAACGTACAATATAATATTCAGATTTGCACATGTCATTAAACTTCTGTCGATAAAACGTGCCAAGTTAAAAGGTACAAAATTGAAAAAGCTCTCTCAGGACAAATATGTAAGAAAGAATTCCAAACTGCCTAAAATATGTGAGATCTAGGCTCCCTAAAGAAATAGACAATATATCATTGTACCTCCAAAACAAGACAACTTTTCATTAGAGTGGGTGTCACAAAATGAATATGCTTATTTTAAAACTATGAAGTTCTCAGAGAGAATAAATTATTTGTACATTTCTTGTTTCTATAATACAAGAAATTTATAATTGCTAGATAAGGTGGGGAGAAAGAACTGAACTTTATATGGAAGTGAGATAGCCATATAAAGATAAATGGATGGGAAAAAATTAATGTTCTTCAGCTGAAAAGACAAAGGTGGGTGAATGATTAACGGAAGCATATAAATATACAAAGTAAACAATAGAATGATCAACAGATTTATGGAGCAAGGAACTAAGTCTCTGGGTCTATGAAGATAAATCTCATAGCGCTAATGATAATTACATGCTAAATGCTAAAAGAAGGGCACTTAAAAGGTCTTTGGTAATACTGCATACTACGTACTTGCTGATAGACTTTGCAGGAGCACAAATATGCTATATTCTATTTATGCTATGTGTCCTGCACCTAGTAGAATTCCTGGCATGTAGCAGTTGTTCAATGACTGTCCTGGGAGGAGGGAGGGGAGGATAAGTGGCCTTCATGGCTCCATACTTCTCACAGGACAGGCTCACCATGCTTCCAGCTTCTGCTTGATGCTCCAGCCCCTGGCCTCACCTAATACTACTTCTTCCCTCTGTCCTTCCAGCCGAAGGGTGGTAGTGACTATCTGAGACAGAGTTGCTTCACTGTCTCCTGTTTGGTTCTCAGTTCTTCCATCACTGAGCAGCCATTTCCTCCTTTTAAAGTCCTTCTGTTTCAAATATTTATGTGTGTTTGCCTTCTTATCAGTCCCTAACTGACTCACCAACCAATCATCATTTCTCTGGGAAACTTTTCCTAATGAGCATGAAACTCTTTGTTAATATTTATCACAGTTGGGAGTTTTCATTTATATTTGTATGATAATTTGATTGGGGTTATCTCTGCCAGTATCTTCCTTTACAGCAGATACCATGATTGTTTTTGCTTTCAGCACTTGGCATTTAGTGGGTATTCAATAAATGTTTTTGGGAACACTGAAGCTGTCTGTTTAGCTATGAGCCTCCATTTACCCTTAACCTTTTTTCTTCCAAACTTTCAGCATGACATAGTTACATTTCTGTCTCTTTTCTTCCTTCAAGGCTATCTCTGATGTATGGTTTAAGCAAATAAAAATGTTTAGGTTGAGGAGGTCCACAAAATTAGATTTACTGCTCAATATTCCTTCTGTATAAAAAGCCTGGTTTTTAGAGTGAGGAGTTTACAAATACGGTACATAATGGTATAATGGCATTATTGAAAATATCAGAAGAACTTCTTACCCAATGCGTGTAGTTCAGCATAGCCTAAATAAAATGACTGTGGCATCTAAAATTTTACTTGCCTTACTTCCCTTTTAGTTTTGGAGAGTTTTAGAAGTTCTTGCTGAATGATATTTGTCCATGAATTATTGAGTGTACATACAAAGAGTCTCAAAGAACTCCCTAAAGAACTGTGGTTTCAAAAAAAAAAAAAAAGAACTGTGGTTTCAAGTAAGAACATCAGAGACAGACAAATTAATAAATACATTAGGCTAGATGCTTCAGAGTTGGCATTTTGGTGTGTTTATTTAAGGCCAGATGCCTTGCAGATAGTATTATTTGGTGCTCCTATTTAACCATTTGCCATTTACAGTCTTAATCTTGTCAAAAGGAAGAGAAAGATTAAAGCAAATAAAGCTTTTTTGAAAATGTCAGTTTTTATGAAAACTCTGGTTTAGTTCCATTTGATAATATTTGCAAATACAGTAGGGACCAAAGAAATTTTAACCATATGTAATGTTCTATAATTTGGCTTCTTAAATAAACTAAATGCCTTTGAGCTTTAGTAGTAAATCCTATTCAGCATTTCCACTCTTAAAGTTCATCTTGGTTAGAAATGAGGGATGCAGTTTTCTGTCTCATATTTTCTAAGTGTGTTTAATATGATTGTGAAATTCTGTGAAAAGAGTAGAAACTTAGGTTAAAATATAGAAGTGTCTCCAAATCAAGTCAGTGTAAGGCACTGGGTATGAGAAAGAAGAAACTGAGTATGAGGTGCAAGGCAGTGAGAATGTGGTCCCTTCCTTCAAGGAGGAGGAAATAAGAACAGTATGATGAGCATCAATATTACTATAGCATATGAATGCTCTAAGAGAGTTTCATAATAAAGTACTATGAGGTTCCGTTGAAGGGGAGATAGCATTCTTTTGGAAAAACCAGGAAAGAATATTTTGAGGTGACATTTGAGCCAAGCCTCACAGTATATATAGGATTTAAAAATGGTAGTAAGGAGGGCATTTCAAGGTGGAAAACATGGGGTAAACCCAAATAAAGAGTATGAATGTTTGAGTATGTTTAGGATACATTGAGTCATCCAGGTTGGCTGAAGAATATGGTAATGCAGGAAGATCATGCAAAACAAAAGTAAAAGGATTGGACCATGTTATCCAATTAAAGAAGTGCTTTAAATACCAGCCTAAGAAGTTTGGCTGTTACTCCCAGACAGTTAGCAGTTATGGAAGCTTTTAAAATGAAAGTGATCTCATCACAATCTTGCTTTAGGCAGACTTGGCTCTCACTTTGAGTCTTAGCTATTTCACTTATTGACAGAAGGATATTTCATTTATTGACAGTCCCCAAACCTGTCTCATCCACAAGTATTTTATTCCTCTATAAAATGGGAATGATAGTACTTCACATGGTTGTGTAAGGGATAAATGAGACTCTGTATATTAAAATGTCTAGCACAGTATCTGGCATATAGTAGGTAGTAAGATGTTTACTAAATCTGGCAGCAAATGGGTAAAGTCAAGGATGATTTGACAAGGGGAAGACTTGAAATAGAAGAGGTGAAGGGTAATGAAGGTCTGAAACAGAATGGTGGTGAAAATGGAAAATAGAATCATTGTGGCTTGGATACCACTGGAAATGGAGGGGGTTTTGGAGAAGGAGAGAGGAAGCCAGAAAGACGAGAGCCATGAGGAGGGAGAAGGAAGAAGAGGAAGGAGATCTCATTCTGGATGTGTTGAAGTTGAGGTACAGTGATGGTCAAAAGTCAGTCCAGAGATGGATTTTTTTTTTTATGTGCTGCTTTGATTATTCATTTTCATTTGTTTGTTTTTAATATTTTCAGTGCTGTTGATGAAAGTTTTAGTATCTGGTAAGTTGAACACTTTATTTGGGGTATATGCTCTGTTTTTAGATTTCTTTTTTCAAGTAGGATAAAGAGAAGCAGAATGGTTTCACAAAAGAATAATAAGAATCTAAATATTTTTTGAAAAGAGCTTTTGAGAACAAGTTAAGGAAATAATATTAATGAAACTTAAACGTTGGTTTTAATAAAACTTAAACATTCTGTTTCTTAGAACCCTCCAGTTCACTGCAATCCAAGTAAAACTGATTCACTAAGTTCATACTTTGTCATGAACTAAAACATTCCTATTCAAGGCACAGTAGCACCTTACCGTAGAAATCCATTTAGCCAAATAGCTCATTTTCTGAGTCATACACTCAGATGCAGGATACAGAACTAGGAAATAAACAATTTAGAAAAGTGTTAGAGAGGTTTTGTCAGAGATCCTGCAGTGTATACAATTCCTTGCCCATGTGCGTTCAGTCCAGTGATATTTAGGAGCAATAACAAGATGTGAGTGATTTCTCTGTGCCTCTCAGGATTTTAAGACATACGCATTAACCATTTAATTCTTACAACAACTCCATGAGAATAGGCACTATTATCATCTCCATTTTATGTACGAGGAAACTGAGACACAGAGAGAAAGTAACCTACCCAGATCATCCAGCTAAGCAGGTGGTAGAAGCAGTCTGCACACCCAGAGCCGGTATTCTTCATTACTGTACCGTCTCCATGAATGGTGGCTTCAGGTCCAGCTCTTCCACTCAAGTTCTATGCCCGTGAACAAGTTATTTCATAATCTCTAAAAAAGAGATAATAGTAATGGTTAAACACTTTGCCCAGTATCATGGTAACTGTAACAGTAACTTTTATTACTGAACTTGACCCAAATGCCGCCTCTTTTGCTCCAGTGTTTTTAGTGCTATCTGATATTTTGTATATCCTTATAAATCCCCCTCTCCCTTTAAAATCCTTCCTATAACAAGGGGAGGAGGACAAGGAAATAGCTTCCTCAAAGGATAGTGTTGTTTTAAGACAAGAGTTTCAAATGGTGACTTTTAAGAACCTCAGCAAGTTTATTAAAGGCTATTATAAGAAGGATAGAGATCAACTAGCTGTTGGCCATCTCAGCTGAGGGTAAAGCATTGACAAACTTAAATTTCAGGAAGGTTTAAGACAAGTAAGAACTTCTTAGGAATAAAGAGTGTTAATGTCATAGCACAGTAAAAAAAGTCTAGATGTCTGTAATAATATAATTTTAGAACATATAGGAAGTAGCAGCACTCATTTTTGCATTTTACTATAAATGTGAAGTTTATCATTTACTTATTGAAGGTACTTTAAGATGCATAGGCCAAAAGTAAAACCAGGTTGAAATTTGTGTTATCATCTTCAAACAGCCAACTGGAAAGGGCAGCAACAACAATGCTTAATACATGTGCCCTATCAAATGAGTATTTCCATAAGGTGTTGTGTATTTCTCCACATAAATATTGACCATGAATAGCATTTAAAGTGGGTTTAGGGACAGCTGCGTTTCCCATTTGTAAGCATGTTGATTACATTGATACTGAATTGTACTAGGCAAATATGTGGTTATATTTGAAAGCTGTTTATATATAAATAGTATGCTCTATACTGGAAGAGATAATGTTTTTATTAATCACTGTAAAAAAAGACTACTTCTGGGTCAAAAATTATATTTCTTTAAAGGTTATCAAGTGATTATCTTATAGACAGATAGCTTGTTTTCTAAATGATGTGTGAGTTATCTTTCATAAATTGATCAACACTGAGAATGTTGTCAGAAGTCTAAGTAAGAAACCATTGAGCATAAGGAAGTAGCTATCATGAAGCAGAGTTTTAGTTTTTGTGGTGATACATTCATTTGTGAAATTGGAGGATACTTGCATATTTTAACAGTAAAATCAGTAATTTCTATAAGATAAAAGTGATATATGTTTGGAAATTGGTATGAGCTTTCTTTTTTTGCCCATATTAAAAATAAATTCAGAAGGCTATAAAGAAAGCTGCAAGAGTCAGCCATAATCCTGCTATCCAGAGAAACCACTAATAACTTTTTAGAAGAACTTTATAAATAAAAGTATACACACACTATTCATGAGGTATGTTTATGGTTCTCTTTTTTTTTTTTTTTACATCTTTTTTAGAGTATAATTGCTTTACAATGTTGTGTTAGTTTCTGCTAACAAAGTTAATCAGCTGTATGTATACGTATATCCCCATATCCCCTCCCTCTTGCGCCTCCCTCCCACCCTCCTTATCCCACCCCTCTAGGTAGTCATAAAGCACCGAGCTGATCTCCCTGTGCTATGCGGCTGCTTCCCACTAGCTATTTTACATTTGGTAGTGTATATGTGTCAGTGCTACTCCCTGACTTCGTCCCAGCTTCCCCTCCCTGCCTCCCGCCCCTGTGTCCTCAGGTCCATTCTCTACATCTGTCTTTATTCCTGTCCCGCCCTTAGGTATGGTTCTTTAAATAAGAATAAAATGAGATTGTGTATTTTATAACCTACTTTTTTTTCCAACTTATCAATATACTGAGGGCATATTTTCATCTCCATATACATGTATTATTGTTTTTATATCTGCATGATATTCCACTGGGTACCATAATTTATTTAACCAATCATTTATTGATAAACATTTAGACTTTTTCCAATTTTTTGATGTTGTAGAGAAATCTATAATGGCAGTGTATATATATTCATGCACATTTAAGTCATGGTTTGGCACACTTTTTCTATAAAGGGCCAGATAGGAAATATTCTAGGCTTTGTGGGCCAGATAGTAACTGTTGCAACTACTCAACTCCGCTGTTTTAACTGTAAAGCAGACAGAGACAATACATAAACAAATGAGTGTGGCTGTTTTCCAATAAAACTTTTTTAAAACAGCTATAGTTTGCTGACCCCGATTATGATTCCTTGATCAAAGATTACGCAAAAATAAAAGGCTAGTAATACGTATTTCAAAATTGCATCCCAGCTAGAATCAAGTCTTTAAATTAGATAATAGTATTGTATCAATGTTAATTTTCTGACCTTGATAATTGTACTATGGTTATATAAGAAAATGTCCTTGTTAGGAAATACACACTTAAATATTTAATGGTGAGGGGGTATCACGTCTGCAACTTATTTTCAAATGGTTCAGGAAAAAATATGCAGAGAGAGAAAAAAATGTTAATAATTGGTAAATCTAGATTTAGGATAAATGGAAACCCTTAGTACCATTTTTGCAACATTTCTGTAAGTTTGGAATTATTTCAAGATAAAAAGTAATAAAAAACAATCTGGCCCTAAAGCTCTCATACTTCCTTAGTGAGGTGTAAATCACCCTGTAGAAGGACATTGGTAATATAGGAAGCTGAGGGTTGACTTGGTGATTCAGAATCAGAGCTGTTTCTATTTGACAAAGGAATTAAAAAGGGCAAGAGTGTTCCACTCCATTGTTCCCATAACAACTCAGACTTTACATACTTTTCAGAGTTTTTTATTTCACTGGAATAGTTGTATAAATTTTAAATTATTATAGTTTCAGATCAAAATATTAATGGAGACTTCAATCACATTTAAAAAGGGAGAGAGAAGAAACCCTTTGTATTGCAAGGTAATCATTTGGACGTGATTACTTTCCTAACAGCCTTGCAACCTGGGCAAAGGATCAGTTTTATTCTTTGGATCTCTTAGGTCAATTGTATTTGTATAATGGACTTTATTTTCTCAGCATATTTCTACATCTTTGTTGTCTCTGAGATGAGGCAATGAAAGGATGCAGTCCTAATTTACCATTCAGTTGCTTTAGAGACAAGGTTATCAGATGGCCAAGCTGGCATTCCGTTTTAGAGATTGAGGGGCTTCACTTGTATTTTCACCCCAGAAAGAGGTCTTCCTAATCCACCTGAAGAGAGATAATAAAAGTGCCTGGATTGTGCTAGATATTTATTCCTGGAGTTCATTTAATCTTGACAACAACCCAGTGTGGTAGACATTAGTATCCTCTTTTTACAAATAAGACTCACAGAGGCTAACTCACTTGCCTGAGACCACAAAACTAGTAAACGTTAGAGCTAGAATTCAGACCCAACACTGAATATAGACCATCCCAGACACTTCAAGAAAGAATTTTGAATCTGTCCTAGTACTGAGGAGGAGTTGATTTCAGTATTTTTGTTGTTGTTTGTTTTGTTTTTTAACTATTCATTAAGAAGTGATTACTGAAAATCTAGGCATTCTACTGACAAAGAAAATGTTTACATGTAAAATCCATGTGAGAGAATTTAGGATTTATTCCCTGTACTATGCAAATATGCCCCTTTAAGACCCCCCCCCTTTTAAAAATAATTTTTGTCATCATTTGGGACGGGGCATGAAAATTTACTTCTGCAGTGGCACTCTTTTATTTATCTGGCTTATGAGTTTAAGATCTGTTATGATTTAAACCTTTATGAAGTGGTTAAACTTTAATGACAGGTCTTTGAAAGGTTTTGTGGGAGTTGATAGTAATTTGTATGCCAAGAGATAAAAACAAGACATTTGCCGTATGTCTGTTTCAAGAGTTATACTTTATGTGAAAAAGGTAGTATGATTACATGCATCCCAATTGTGAATCCTCTTTGCTGATAAGAGACAGTTTCAAAGGAGACAGCTAATAAGCATAGTATCTGCTTTTTTCTGTTAGAGTGATAAATCTGAATGGAGGACGATTGAGAATTTAGTTGAATCCTCGGAAGCAAAATAGTTACCCAGTAGTTGAGAGTCCCATGAAATATTTCAGTTTGAATCTTCTGTGCTGTTAAAACTGCCTGAGTGTAAAAGTAGATTAAATTGATACAGAATGACCCTTCAGAGACTCAGTATTTCTCTTTCTTATGTATTTCCTTTTTCATTCTAGAACCTAAACATTGTTTTATTAACTTCTCAGAATTATAATTTATTGACATATGCTTTAAAAGCAGAAATTGAGTAATAGTACTCTAGTTCTAACTCAGTTACTTCATAACTGAGCCAAATGTTACTTGCGTTACTTTACACTCAAGTGTGTTTGTGTGGGGGAGAAGAAGAGGGAGAAGAAGAGAGGAGGGGAAGGGGAGACAATGAGTATGAATAAGAACATGCACTTTTCCTTGTGAGTGTTTAGCATAGTACTAATGAAGTTAGTGGAATCATCAATTATGGTTGTGATTTTTAAAGGTGATGGATGGTAAAATATGAAATCTGGCTCTAGATCTTCAACAGCCTCATTGCTGCTTCTAATTGAGATGGACAGTAAGCTGTTGGTCCCTAGCCAAGCAGTAATCTGTGCCCTGTAACCGTAAACAAATTGGTTTGACATCTGGTTTTCAAGCAAATGACCAGAAAGTTATACCTCTAACACACTCTGTGCCGAGTTTGTTGTACATCGAAGTTCCCCTTGCAAACGGCTCAGTAACTTATTTAATATAAAAGTTGTTCTAGTTTTAGAAATCTTGACATCTCAAATATAAATCAGAGTTTGGGAATAAATCTTTAATACTCTAGTCATAATTGCCTGGGTCCCTGATATTCAGAATTCAATTGCCACATCTCAAAGCAAGCCAAGTAAAGGTGATCTGTACAATGGCCCATCAAAAACGATGATTTTTAGTCACCATCTGGAAGTCCTTAGCATGTAGAGTTTTGGTTACTTTGACCAAAGGAGCTGTATTGTATTTCGTGAACACAGAAACCAAATTTTGTAAACCCAAGTGGCTTTCTGACAGAAATATTTGGATGCTGCAATAATAGGATGACTTTTTTTTTTTAACATCTTCATTAAAGTATAATTGCTTTACAATGGTGTGTTAGTTTCTGCTGTATAACAAAGTGAATCAGCTATACGTGTACATATATCCCCATATCCCCTCCCTCTTGCATCTCCCTCCCACCCTCCCTGTCCCACCAAAGACCATTTTAAAAATTTGAATAATCTCAGAATATCCAGGGTATTTGGTTGGCATAAACAAATAGTTCTACTTTCAGGCATGAATTTTTGAAAGCTTGAGTTTATAAGCTAATTGCTCTTAGACTCTCTATACTTGTTACTCTAATTCTACCCATGTTTAAGATGTTTCCCCAGCCAGAGGAATAGTACACTTTTCTGGGGTAATAGAAGTAGGAAGCCAGGATGCTAGGTGGTGTCAGCTTTTAAAAAGGAAGGGAAAGCAGGTCAAATCTCTATAACCTATGAGAAAGTAGGTAAAGCTAGAGAGCTGGCCTGGTACTGAAAAGAGACCTGGAGGAGGAGGAGAGGGTAGAGGTTTGACTTGACAGAAACAGGAGTTTCCCATATAAACTGTTCTATATAGGTTCCTTAGCCAGTCTACAAAAGCCCCTGTTATAGCTGACAGGGTACATGTTTTCAATTTTTAAAACATATAGGCAAAAAAAAAAAAACATATAGGCAACAAAACCACTGCAGATCAGTGCAGTAGTAATTGACTACTACAATGAATAGGAAATGCCCTTCCAAGAAATGTTTAACGACAGGGATTAAACTATGTAGATGGCTCCTTCTTCAAGGCACCCCCCTTTTGGAATCAGATGCTATTTGGCACTAGCAGCCGTCTGGCATCTTTTTCTTCTCAAAAAAAAAAAAAAAAACAAAAACACACTCCTAGAGAAGGCTCTTCTGTTGTTCCAGGCCATCACTGCCCTGAGGTAATCCAGTCCCTAACCATCTGAAAAGAGCTGTGTTAAGTGTACTTTCCCTTCCTCGTTTAACCTTGTTGTCCTGGGTCTTTGGTGGCTGGCTCGGGGCCTTATCCACTGCACAGGAGAATGAAGGAAGGGAGAAAGGAGATTTAGGTTTCAGTTCTCCCAGATAGGTGGGAAAGTATTAGTCCAGAGACCTTTCCCCTTGAATCTTGGCTGGTCCTGGGGCCAGGCAGGCAGCAAGGCTGGGCTGAGCTAGCCCAGGAATTTAGAGCTTGCATGTGTGCTGCCCAAGTCAGACCTGTTTCTGTACTTCTCACCATTTTGGCCATTGTGTGTAGGATTTCAGAACTAGGGCATTCTGTCTTTCATTATTACCTGTGAGGGGTCAGTCTAAGCAGTCTCTCCAAGTGACAAGTATGCTCATCTCAACAGCAGATTTCCCTGAGAAAAGCAGGGAGAACTTTATGATTTACTTTCAGGGCCTCAGCCTTCATTTAGCAATTTCTGAAGTGCCTCTTTCTCAACATTCAGATTTTGATTAGGTAAATAAAATGTATCCATGGGAGAGGTCTATTTTCTGACCCCCTAGTTTTGTACTTTATGGCCTTGAGAGTACTTGAGTTTGGGGAATATGGATAATGTTGAAGTGTCCTTTGAAAGGAGAAGCACTTAATGGTTTACAAATACATGTATCTTTATGGAAGTTTCTTGTAAATGGTATGTTTTTTAGCAAGCAATCAAACTTTGAAGCAATTTGAAACTTGCTTCACTTTTAAACATTTGACTTTTTTTTTTTTAGGGAAAAAACCTTTGTCTTCTGCTAATATTCATGAAATTGGGATTATTTTTAAAAGGGCTTGGATAGATCCATGTGGATTAAATATTATTTGCTTTCAAGTTTTCAGCCACATCATAGCATTAATTAGTACATCCAAATGCTTTTTATACCATTTACCATTTATTAACTTTGACTATCTAGGGCATGAAATGGGTAATGGAATTGATGTTATGCTGCTTTCTTTTAAGATATCTTTCAGTTGAATGAACCAAGATTCCCTCCCTCTTCACATAGACTGAAACTTGTCAAAGAGCTGTAATACTGAACTTTTTTTCACTTCCTCAAGTATGTTATGCTAGCCCTCATCTCTTCCCTTCAAACCTGCTGGTCTCAGATATATTGCCTCCACTTCTGACCTGGCCTAGCAAACTACTACTAATCCTTCAAGTGTCAAATTAAATTTGTTTTTTAGGAATGCCTTCCCTGCTCTCTAAATGTTAGGTGAGTCCTATTAAATCACACAAGTAATTACTTGTTCATGCCTACCTTTTCTACTACTATGAGGCCAGGGAAGCTCATCTAAGTTGTTCACAGTGCCTAAGCATTTGAATGAGTGAGTGAATCACTTAATGCATTTTTTTTCCATTACTTTTCTTCCTCAGTAGTTTTGTAATAGTTTATGTTAAATATGTGTTTTTTAGGTCAGTATTGGTTTTCTGAAAATATTACCATCATTTCATTTTGGGGAAAGGAGGTAGAGAATACACCAATATGCCTGAATATCATGGGCATCTTTTTTTAATATAATGAGAATTCTGGTAGAATAGGTATTGGTTTACATTATGGACCAGGAATGGTTATCCCATTATGGAATGGGAATGGTTATCTGCATCTAAAAGCCTACTGTTAAAAAGTTCAGTTTTATACAGGTGTTGTGTACATACATGTACAGGTTATTGTGTCACTTTTCCCTTTCCTGTCCCCCTACTCTACTAAAAAAAGCTAGGAAATGGTCCTCATGATGTCTTTTTCAGAAGCTTTTTTGATGAAGGAATACTCAAAAGTATACCTGGTCACAGTTATTCAGGGTCTTTCTCTTAGTGATCCTTTTACTCTTCTTGCATTTTTGGTTTTTTGCTCAATGTTACAAGCTCAAGTAAGAGAGAACAGTTTGTAAAAGAGTTATATTGATGTGTTATTAAAATATATCCTCTTCTTATCCATTGTATAAAATTATGTCCATGTTAGGAAGGGATTAAAAAATCAATATGTTGTTCCCCACCCTGCCCCCCGGCAAGGTGAAAATAAGGCATCCCAGCTGGGTCCAGGAAAGGCTAAAAGGATGTCAGAGTGTGAGAGCTCTTAAAGGCTATCTTGGTGTTTTTACTAAATTGCTCTCCACCAGATAGGTACACATACAGCTAGAATTTTTTAACCTGTGTCTAACATGATTGGTGAAGTTAAATGCAGGCTGTCTGCAATCTTGTATGTGTTGACTAGTGATTAAGCTCATGTAATTGCTGTTTAGTATGTGTCAGCAATTCTTGACAATTGATAAACTTTTTTTTGGTATGTCATGCAAAAAAATACTAGAAATAGTATTTCTCTTCCAATAGAAGTTTATCTTTTGGTTTCAACAAAATTCAGGCCAATTGACACAGGCTAAGCCACAGAGAAAGCACTTTCCATCCTACATTTTTTTTTTCTATTCCTATGATAGATTGGCTTATTGATTATTTATCTATGTTGACAACAATATTAAAGAATTTCTTCATAACAGTTCAGAGTATAATCAACTACTAAAATATGAGTTGCAGATAATAAAGCCCACTTTATTTAGCACATGGAGGGTGCTACAAGGGCAGGGAGCTGGGGTGTGCTCCTGGCCCAGCAAGGACGGCCTCCAACAGTCCTCCACTCCTCCCAGACTCTCCGAAGCCCACCGCACTGCTCCTGGGAGTAGGGACAGCAGCTCAAGCCTGGGGACGCAGCTTATGAGCTTGGAGGTGCCTGGGCCTGCACCCTTCAGAGACCTTCTCTGTTGCTAACACTCCAGACCTGGAGCTGCCAGCCTGGGGGGTCCTCTTGTTATGGAGCAAGGGCTCCTGTGGACTATGAGGACTATTTCCTAGCGTTTTTAGTAGAGTAGGGGGCAGGAAAGGGAGAAGTGACACAATAACCTGTACACATATGTACGCAACACCTGTATAAAACTGAACTTTTTAACAGTAGGCTTTTAGATGCAGATAACCATTCCCATTCCATAATGGGAAAACCATTCCTGGTCCATAATGTAAAGGTGCAGAAGGAGGTGAAAGCCCAACACTGACAGCACGTGTTTGAATCAAAGTAAGGGTTTATTTGCAGGGTGCCAAGCAAGAGAGTGGGAAACAAGTCTCAGATCCGCTCCAATTTGGACTTTGATTGAGGGGCTTTTTTAAAGGGGAAGAACAAAGAGGCTGGGATTAATCATCAACTTGTGACATTTCTTTTTTATTAATATGTGATTTTTTTAAAAAATTGAGGGATAGTTGATATACAGTATTATATAAGTTTCAGGTGTACAACATAGTGATTCATAATTTTATAGGTTATATTACATTTATAGTTATTCTAAAATATTGGCTATATTCCTTGTGCTGTACAATGTACCTTTGTAGCTTATTTATTTTGTACATAGTAGTTTGTTGCTTTTAACCCCCTACCCCTATCTTGCCCCTTCCCTCTTCCCTCTCCCCACTGGTAACCACTAGGTTACTCTATGTGACATTTCTTTTTTTTTCTTTTTTCTTTTTTTGTAATTGAAATATAGTTGATTTACAATATTGTGTTAGTTTCAGGTGTACAGCACAGTGATTCAGTTTTATGTATGTATTTTTTCAGATTATTTTCCATTATAGGTTATTGCAAGATATTGAATATAGTTCCCTGTGCTATACAGTAAATCTTTGTTGCTTATCTATTTTGTGTACAGTAGTTTGTATCTCTTAATCCCATACTGTATGTGACATTTCTTTTTTTTTTTTAATTTATTTATTTATTTTTGTCTGTGTTAGGTCTTCATTGCTGTGCACGGGCTCTCTCGAGTTGCGGTGAGCAGGGGGCTACTCTGCGTTGCAGTGTGCGGGCTTCTCATTGCAGTGGCTTCTCTTGTTGCAGAGCACGGGCTCTAGGTACGCAGGCTTCAGTAGTTGTGGCACACGGGCTCAATAGTTGTGGCTCGCGGGCTCTAGAGCACAGGTTGTGGCGCACGGGCTTAGTTGCTCCATGGCATGTGGGATTTTCCCCGACCATGGCTCGAACCCGTGTCCCCTGCATTGGCAGGCGGATTCTTAACCACTGTGCCACCAGGGAAGTCCTATGTGACATTTCTTAATCATAGTTTAAGGAGTCAGGATGTCTCTGTTTTATGATTCTCAGGCCAGGTGGTCCATGGTTCAGGGGTCTGTTAGCTCGTCTTGCGCTGGAGAAACAACTTGAGTTTGTATGTTAATGATGATATCTACAGCAGCAATTTTGGTACATTAATGATGTTAACAATAGTAATCTTAGCCATCTGACTCTAGTTGATTAATGTTCGGTTAGCACAGGATTGGGGTAAGAGGTGACAAAGAAAGGAAGTAAAATTTTAGATAGAATAACTGTAAACTCAGTAAGGGAACTCTGTTTTAGGGGGACTTGGTTTTACTCTGTAGGACGATGGTGAGGATAGCACCACACTTCTGAAGCCCCGAGCCCCCATCACCTCCTGGACAGGCCCCTATCTGCAGAAGAGGCAGCCTCTGGTGTCAGGAGGAGCTGCTGTTATAGCACTGGCCCAGGTGCTCCTCCCCTTCTCTGACCCATCTTGCAGGCGCTAAGTCCCTGCAAGGGCGGGCGGCGGAGGCCCCTGGCTAGGCTCGGGCAGAGTCCATCCTACATTTATAATGTATTTGTAGCTTTGTAGTTAATAAATACAGCACTTTGAGTTTAATGAGATATTGTATATGATGGTCTCTAACACGGTGCCTGCTAAGCCAGAACCCGTTTGAAACAGATACCTACTAAAACTCACTTAAGCAAAAAAGGTGTGCTTATTTTGAGGATTCCATGGTATTTCATGCCACAGTCAGGTGTCAGGGCCACTGTTCATGGTTGTGTGGGCTAGGCTCTGCATAGCTTTTAGTAGTACAGCCAGGCCTTAGCAACAAACTGGAACTAGAAACTAAATCACTGTCAGGCCTCTCTCTCTTTGCAGACAAAATGAGTTCTGCAGATGTTAGTTTTTCCTTAATCATAGCTTATCTTTTGGAATAGGGGAGTACCCAGATTTTGGTGGACTTAAAAACATCTAATTGGCTTTTTATGAGAAAGGAAAAGTTATTACATGATTGTTAGAATTGACTGAAGGTCTCCCATCCATAATCTATTCCTGTATTTGTTATCAGACATTTTACCTCCACTTTCATCCCGCTTTTCTTTTTTTTTTAATAAAGATTTCATGATTAGCAACCCAAAGGAAAATATAGTATTGTTCCATGTTCACTTTTTCTTCACTATGCTTTTATTTGTCCATAAGAAATACAATTTTTTCTCTCCCTGCTATTCCTTTTTTCAGCCCCTTCCTTTTCCTTTCATTTGATATGTCTTTAGTCTACTACATAGAGGAAACCGTCTAGCAGGATGAAAACATAATTTTGTGAAAAGGTAGATATTTACCACCATTGGTATGATTTCTGTTCTTTGGAAGTAAAGACCATGCTTGAGCCCATTCTTCTCCTAGTGGGTTTGAACTGGCTTCTGTTCTCTTACTGAGTGTCGATGTCAGTCACCGTCTTTGTCTTTTCTAATAGGATAGTTTTTAAAGTCATATGATCATAAAATTATTTTAGCTTCTCAATCTTGATCCTGTAAAAGTAAATTAAGGTTTGAATGATAGATAAGATAGTTTAAATATTCTAATGCCCTGAATTGATGTTTGTTTCATAATATGTTTGCCTTGTTTCCTCAGCTGTATATTGAGTTCATTCACAGCAGATTGGCTTTTAAATTTCCTTTTGTATCCTGTTTTGACTAGTAGTGCTAAGTCTTACTAATAAGTATAATAATAAATACTGAAACTTTTCATAGCTCTGCATCTGAGAAAGACATTGTTGAAGACATCATATTTCACCTCTAAATATTTCAGTATGAATCTTCTAAAAATAGAACATTTTACATAACTACAATAACCATCATCACACATAAGAAAATTAATAATTCCTTAATTTCACCAAAGTCTCAGTCTATATTAAAATGCTCCCAGTGTCCCATAAATGTTTTTGTAGATTTTTTTTCCCTGAACTAGGATCTTACCAAGATTCAGACATTACATTCGGTTGTTACATCTCTTTAGTCTTTCTTTGTCTCTCTCTCTCTCTTTTTTTTTTTTAACCTAAATGTTTCTCTCCCCTTTTGGGTGATTTTTCAAATCTGCTCATTCCTTCTACATTTATTAACTGGCTTCTTCTTAGGCAGGAGTAGGGTGGGGGGGTAAAGAAAAACTTCGCTTTGAGTGCTAATAATTTAATATGTAAACAAATGGATAGGTGAATTTAAGAGCTAATTGCAGAAGCAGTACTTACATAAATCCTACATTTAAAGTGAAAGCTATGTTGTTGAAAGAAAAACCTCCAAGAAAAGCAAAAGGCTATACAAGACAGAAAATGTAAAGATGTCCAGGTTCTCAATAAATAATATTTCTATAGTCATAATATTATAAACATGACTTTCAGTCAACCTTGATAGCTTAAAAATAGTTTAAAAATTAATATAATAGTTATCAACTTTCATGGTAGAGTTTAGAAGGTAGGAGGTATAAAGAGAAGTGAAGGGAAAGAAAGAAGTCCTAGTATCAAGAGAGATATTGTCTGTAGTTGATGAAATAAGAAATATAGGGGTATAAGTATATTAATTAAAGTTATAAAGAGGATATGTAGAGGAACTAAAAATAATGATGTAACTCTACTGTAATTTGGGGGCAGGAGAATGGACTATCATCCTTGTCTATTATAGTATGAAGTCAACACGTCTAAAATTTGATATCTTAAGAAATAATGATGTTAATTTCTACAACTAATATCTGTCCTTAGGCTAATACCACACTGTCTTAATTATGCTAACATTATATAGTAAGCCTTGAAATTAGGTAGTGTAAGTCCTTCAGCCTTGTTCTATTTAAGGATGGCTTTGATTATTCTAGGTCTTTTACCTTTCCAAAGGCCTGCAAAGATTTTGACTGGGATTACTTTGAATCTGTAGATAACTTTGGGAGGAATTGGCATCTTAACAATAATGAGTTTTCCAATCCATGAATATGGTGTCATTCTTCATTTATTTAGGTCTTCTTTAATTTCCCTTTGCAGAAGTTTTCAGCATACAGGTTTTGTACATCTTCAATTAAATTTAATCCTAAAAGAAGATGTGGTGTATATATATATATATATATATATACCCACACACACACACAATGGAATACTACTTATCCATTAAAAAAAAAAAAAAGATGAAATCTTGCCATTTGTGACAACATGGATGGACCTTGAGGGCATTGTGCTAAATGAAGTAAATCAGAGAAAGGCAAGACCTTATGATTTTACTCATATTGTGGAATTTAAACAAATAAAAACAAAATAAATGAACAAACCAAACAAAAACAAACATGTTGATATAGAGAACAAAGTAGTGGTTACCAGAGGAAGGGGCCGGGAGGAGAGGTGGTGGTGAAATGGATAAAGGGGATTAGTTGTATGGTGATAGGTGGAAACAAAATTTTTGGTGATGAGTATACACTGTAGTGTATACAGAAGTAGAAATATAATGTACATGTGAAACTTATATAATGTTATAAACCAATGTCACCTCAAAAAAGATAAATTTTAAAAATTTAATCCTAAGTATTTTTATGCTGTTACAAATTAATTTGGTTTCTTTATTTTCTAATTATTTGTTGGTAATATATAGAAATATATTTGCCTTTTGTATATTGACCTTGTACTCTGTGACCTAATTTCACTTATTAGTTCTAAAAGTTGTTTTGTAGATTTCTTGGGATTATCCATGTATAGGGTCATATTATATGCAAATAGAGACTGCTTTTCTTCTCCCTTTCCATTCTTTATGTCTTCTCTTTTTCTTACATCATGACCCTAACTATAACCCCCAGTATAATAATGAATTGAAGTGGTAAGAGCAGAAATCCTTGCTTTGTTCCTGATCTTGGGTAGAAAACAGGTCTTTCACCCTTGAGTATTATGTTACTTATAGATTTTTGTAGATGCCTATAATCAGATTTATGATGTTCCCTTGTAGTTCTACTTTGTTGGGGGCTTTTATCATAAATGGATGTTGATTTTTTTTGCAGCTATTAAAATATTTATATGGTTTTCTCCTTTCTTTTCTTAATATGGTGACTTATACTAATTGACTCCTGGGTGCTTGAATCAGCCTTGAATTCCTGGAATCAACTCCACTTGGTTATGATTATTATCCTTTTCATATATTATTGGGTTGAATTCCCTAAAATTTTGTTAAGAAATTTTGCATCCATATTTGAACACTGGAAAGATTAGTCTGTAGTTCTGCTTTCTTGTCTGGGTTTGGGAATTAGGGTTACATTGGCCTTAACACATGATTTAGGAAGCATACCCTCCTTCTCTATTTCTAAAAGATTCCAAGTAAGATTATTTCAACACTTCACAATGAAGCAGTCTAGACCTGGAGGGATTTTTTGTGTGCAAAGGTTTATGAATTTGATGTTTTTAATTGATATAGGGGTGTTCAAATTTTCTATTTTTTGTCAGTTTTTCTCATTTGTTATCTTTCAAGGAAATTTTTCCATTTCATCTAGGTTGTCAAATGTATTGGCATAAAGTTGTGCATAATGTTGCCTACTGTCTTAATGTCTCTAGATTCTGTAGTGATATTCCCCTCTTATTTTGATTTTGGTGGTACACATTTTTGTTTATCAGTCTATCCTAGAGGCTTATCAGTTTTATTGACTATTTCATTGAATCAGCGTTCATGATTTCTCTGTTTTAGTTTCTATTACATTGATTTCTGTTCTTCTTTCCTTCTACTTTGGGGTTTCTAGTTTTTTAAGGAAGGAACTGAGATCACTAATTTTAGAATTTTTTTCCTGATATAAGTATTTAAAGCTATAAATTTCCTCTAAACACTGTTTTAGTTGCATCCCACAAGTTTTGATAGATTGTATTTTCATCATCATTCCACTCAGAATTTTTTTTTTTTAATAAATTTATTTTTTTACGGCTGTGTGGGGCCTTCGTTGCTGCCCGCAGGCTTTCTCTAGTTGTGGCGAACAGGAGTTACTCTTCGTTGCGGTGCAGGGGCTTCTCATTGCGGTGGCTTCTCTTGTTGCGGAGCACGGGCTCTAGGCGCACAGGCTTCAGTAGTTGTGGCACACGGGCTCAGCAGTTGGGGCTCACAGGCTCCAGAGCGCAGGCTCAGTAGTTGTGGCACACGGGCTTAGTTGCTCCAAGGCATGTGGAATCTTCCCGGACCAGGGCTCGAACCCATGTCCCCTGAATTGGCAGGTTGATTCTCAACCACCGCGCCACCAGGGAAGCCCCCAGAATATTTTTTAATTTCCCTTCTGATTTCTTCTTTGACCATGAATTACTTAAAGTGTGTTGTTTTACTTTCCAAATGTTTGGGGTTTTTCTAGTTTTCTTATTGTTAATTGATTGCTAATTTAATTCCATTCAAAGAATGTATTTTGGATTTCAGTCTTTTTAAATGTATCGATGCTTGTTTTATGACCATAGCACATCCTGGTGGACTTACCATGTATACCTGAAAAGAATGTGTATTCTGGCATTGTTAGGTATAGTGTTCTATAAATGTCATTTAAGTCAAGGTTGATCATGTTCAGGTCGTCTGTGTCTTCGTCTGTTTTTTCTAGTTATATTGGTTGCTGAGAGAAGGACGGAGAAACAGGTATACCTCTAACGGCAGGTCTGGTAAAGTATTAATTGCAAAGGGACATGCATTCAAGTCAAGGAGAATTTGTTACTATATTTTATAACCTACCACAGGGTTCATTTTAATTATTCTTTGTGCTTTTGTATATTTTTTAACTTTTCTGTAATAAAACCTTAAAAACCAAATCATCTTTGGTAATGATGTCAGAGTTTAGGGAGTGCATGCCACATGCGATACCAGATGTAGGAAAAATATTTAGGATTTCTATTTGTTTATTTTCACCTCACCATTTAAAAGGTTCGATGGCACAAATGTGCAGTCTGAGCATATGTTAATGTATATTGTCACAATAAAAGATTTCCTCCCTCCTTTATTAGTCTGTAATAATAATCACTGTGGTATAAAAGCGTCAACTGTAGTGCTCTCGATGTGTTGTGTTTTCTCACTCCACTACTGTGAACCCATTGAATCTGTTTTCATTTTTTTATCTTTATCAAAGGTTGAATTAATAAAGGGGAATTTACAAAGTGTCGGACTTACACTTCGTCTTGTGCAGTCAACTGACGGGTATGCTGGGCACGTCATAATTGAGACCGTGGCCCCAAACTCGCCTGCTGCAATTGCTGATCTTCAGCGGGGAGATCGACTGATTGCTATTGGAGGTAATTATGCTGATGTGCAATATACCTGGCATTTACAGAGAAAACCAGAGAACAGATGTGGGGGTTTTCCTCTCTTCCTTCATTTCTTTTTTTTTTTTTATTATTTTTTATTTTTGGCTGTGTTGGGTCTTCATGGCTGCGTGCAGGCTTTCTGTAGTTGCAGCGAGCAGGGTCTACTCTTCATTGCAGTGCGTGGTCTTCTCATTGCAGTGGCTTCTCTTGTTGTGGAGCACGAGCTCTAGGCGCACGGGCTCAGTAGTGGTGGCTCGTGGGCTCTAGAGCGCAGGCTCAGTAGTTGTGGCACACGGGCTTAGTTGCTCTGCAGCATGTGGGATCTTCCCAGGCCAGGGCTCGAACCCGTGTCCCCCTGCAATGGCAGGTGGATTCTTAACCACTGCGCCACCAGAGAAGTCCCTCTTTCCTTCTTTATTTCTATAAGCACGTTACTTTTACAATGGAAAGAAAGTAATAACTATACTATAAATAAAAATGTGAAGGAAGCCTTAAAAAATTTAAAACACATGTCATTTTAGTTCTAATTATAAATCTTTAAAATACGTCATCTTTAGACCATTTTCCTCCTTCTACTTCTATTTTTTTTTTATTGAATGTGAAAGAAAGGGCAGGTCAACAGTTATCTTTCTGTGTGGCCACCACCATTACTACTCTGCGTCTAAAACTGACAATGTTAGCACTACTGCCCCCATCACTTAGGACTAGATAATGAACAGGAGAGAGATTCCTCGTCTAAGAGGGCATACCTGAACTGTCCTGTGGCCCCATATTGGTTGCCCCTTATTGTTCCTGACTGGCCAGCCATTTGTTAGTAGATTGGCATTCAGAGTGCAGCCCAAGTCACTGTCACTGGCAGAAAAATGTGTCACCTGCATGCCTTCCTATCAGCTGGGTTGATACCAACCAAAAGTCTCTATTGTTAGGCAGATTATTTGCTTGCATGTTTATAAATAAGCAGTAAGACTCACTGTGGACACCAGTGGGGGAAAAGTCGAAACCTTTTCAGACCTTTGTAGTACCTGACCCACCCATTCTAGGCTTGTCAAGAGATTTCTTGAACCCATGGTTGGTTACAATTGAGCTTTTAAAGGCAACATGGAATATTCTCTCACAGCTAAAACAATAAATAACAAGGTAGATTAGTTCCTAAATTAAGGAGCAGTTGTCTTTGGTTATATGTCGAAGAAACTCTACCTTTAATTCATATCCATCATGACAATAAAATAATGAAAATTATTTAATTGCATACCTGGAAGCCCAACTAAGTCAATATTTCACATGGAAATCCCTCTGATTATGTCATAAACAGTGCTTTTCAAACTCTCTTGTGTATTCCAATCACCCAGGCATGGTGTTAAAATGTGGATTCTGATTCAGTAGACCTGGGGTGGGGCTCCAGGTCCTGTATTTCTAGCAAGCTCCCAGATGATGATACTGGTTCATAGACACTTAGGATAATAAGGCTATAAAATAAACCTCATCTGTTACATAGTTATTTAACATAAACATAACAGTTATCCCTCAGCTAAAAATCGTAGTTCAGTATGAATTTTTTATATGTATACATACCCTGTTTGGTTTTACTTACAGCATAAAATTGTTTTCTTTTTTACGTCCTTTATGAAAGATTTTTGTTTTCAATTATACAAGTAGTAAATATCTATTATCAAAAATAAATAAATAAATCCAAGCAATATAAATACAGGCAGGGTGAAAATGCAAAAGTCATCTCTTCGTGTCTAACATTTGTAAAAATAATAATAATATTCATTGAGATAAGGGGAGGGTATGATACACATTCTTTTTTTTATAGCTATACTTTATTTGTATGGGTATACAACATTAAAAAAACATTTAGTAACGGGATTGGTGATAATTGAAATAAGATTGGCAAAATGTTTGTTATATTTAAGCTCAATGATGGAGTTCATTTTACTATTTCCTCTGCTTTTGCGTATATTTGAAATATTCCAAAAGAAAAATAATCCATATTTGGCTGAACAGTCCCAAGAGGCAGATGTTAAGTCACAAAGAATGAATTTAGATTGAGCTGAAGTTTTTTGCCTACCTCAGATCATTAGAAGGACTTAATTTTTATTTATGTCAAACTACAGTTTTGCTGGGACATAGTGTGGTTAAAGGGAAGCAGCAGAAATTAAGGCTGGATGAATCATGAAGTCATACTAGAAAGCTCTGAATTTCAGTATGAGTTTGTAGGCTAAAGGTTTTTGAGCCAATGTTTTAGGAAAACTGGGAAGCAATATATGTTTGGTGATTAAAATAGGGAAGATCTAAGTGAGGGATCATAGTAAAAAGCTGTTTATTACTACAGTGGAAGCCAGTGGTCAGGAGGATCTGAACCAGGAATGACAATGGACTGGAACTCTAGTAGGATTGACAGCAGGTGGAATCTAGGGAGTCAGCCATCTCCATGATTCAGATCGGCTGAACGGGGAGGGTGGCAAATGGATTCCCGTAGTAGTGAGAACAGGAAGAGGAGAAGGTCAAAGAGAGATTTTAACTTCACTGAATTTGTAGTATCAACGAAACATCCAGGTGGTGATATCCAGAAGTAGCTGGGAATGTACGACTAGAGTGAAGAAGAGGGGACGCCAACCAAAGAAAAAGTTGATAGTTGAAACTACTGAAATGGGTGTAATCTAGGGAGAGAACAAAAAGGCAGAGAAACTAATGACAAAACCATGGAACGTTTGCATACAAGGGACAGATACAGGTGGGGGAAAAAAGAAAGCAGAGATGATCAGAGCCAAATTAGTACAGTGTTGTGAAAACCAAGGAAAACAAGGTTTTAAAGGAGAAGAAGGAAGGGAATTAAAATTTTAGCAAGGATAATTGATAGAGCAAAGTCCTGAAGGGGATAGGGAGTAGGATCCAAAGTACAAGGGATACTTCCTCCTCTAAGATAGCTTGATCCTGAAAATGATTGGCAGGGAGAAGAGGTGGCTTCTTACTGATCTTCAGTAAATAAGGTGATGTCATCTACAGAATAAAAGAGAGTAGGAAGGGTGGGTTTCAGGGGAATAAGAAAGGTTTGAAGCTGGTGTTTGGAGACTTAGTTGTTTAGAGACCAGTCAAAAGAATGCTAAAGCAGCACTGAAAGCCTTGCTGCAGATAGATGGTATAACTCGGGAGTTGTATCCAGGTGATAAGCTCAGGAGCAGGAAAGGGCGATAAGGGGCTAGCAAAGCTGGGGATCAGAAAGACAGGTAGATGGTAGAAGAGGAAAGGGCTGGGGCAAAAGAATTAAAAAGTTTGATGTGAACACCACTGAAGTCTTGAACCGAGGTTGGGGAGAAAAGCAAGTGGTATCAGGAGACCAGCTGGACCATGAGAGCAAAGGAGGAATGATTGGACATGGAAGCTACCTCAAAACAGATTCAGTTAGCAGACAGGATTGTTAGAGGTGGAAATAGGAGATTGTGATCAGAGGTTAATTTCCAAGTAAAAGATCTTTGATGTGGAAAACTTCCAAGTGATGACCAGGTCTAAAGCATGGTCTTGCCTGGGCAGCCGAAGTAGGAGAATATAGAGGTTGAGGAACTCTGAAGTCAGGTTATTAGATGGGGCTGGTGTTACTTTGATTTATTTAGGATGGGCTTAAGACCTTTGGAAAGCAAAGACCCCTTCTCACCTTTCTGTAACTCCTACAGAAAGGGTTGGCTTAGGTAAGTACTGTTTGGGGAGGGTAGGGAAAAAAGAGAGCCTTTAAAAGATACACCTAGAATATCCCTAGAAGAATACATCAGAAGCTTTGATTGCCTCAGGGAAGGGACAATACGTCTGGGAGATAGAGGTGGAAGGGAGATTTTTCACTGTACATCTTTCTGTACTTTTTGAATTTTGAACTAATTGATGTAGCACCTATTAGAAAATAAAATGAAAACTTAAGATAGATATTGTTGATATAGATACAGATAGTAAACAACTTATTTAACTTTAAAGCCTTCCTTATTCTTTCTGGTCCTGAAAAAGATTAGTTTGATGGGTAGGGCTAATGAAAAGAATCTGTAAGGGTCCACTATTCATAATAGTATTGGGGTGGCCAAAAAGTTTGTTCAGTTTTAAGTGAAAATAAAAGACATTTTTCATTTTCACCAAGCCTTTTATTGAACAATGTATTCACTAACAGAATGAACTTTTTGGCCAACCCAATATTTTGCTAAGTTTATTTCAAGCATTGGTCTCTTAATTTGAATCATTCACCATACAGCTTGTAATCCCTGATGCATTTTACAATTTCCCTCAATATAATCACAGTTTCCCATCATTTTAAGCCTGGTTTAACCATTAATAAAATCCTTTTCAATAGGTCTCACTCTGCTCACTTCAGTTCAAACTGAGGAAAAATGTCTTTTAAACCTAGGAAGGAATGGGAAGCAGTTAGGAGTTAGCAGCTTGACACCTTCCTCAGGATTTTCATGTCACCATTTGGTTTGAAAAGGTAAACATTTCCAGGACATCGGAGCAGTCAGGGTTTAAGAATCAGTACACTGATGTATCCATAAGCCCGTAAGATATTTTAGAGGTTTCACTATTACTTTTCCATTAGTTAAGTAATCATGAATTAATGGCAATTACACTTAGTGAATTTAGGTAATTTTTACTGCAGTAATTTACATGTTTCCCTTTTAATATCTTAAAACAGGTGTGAAAATCACATCTACACTGCAAGTGTTGAAGCTTATCAAGCAGGCTGGTGACCGAGTCCTGGTATATTATGAAAGGCCTGTTGGCCAGAGTAACCAGGGTGCAGTGCTGCAAGATAACTTTGGACAGTTGGAAGACAACTTTCTGTCAGGCTCATGCCAACCAAACTATGAAGAGGAAACAAGTGGGTTGGCAGTAGATGCTGAAAACAGAGACCTGGATTCTGAATTTGAAGACTTAGCAAGTGATGTGAGAGCACAAACTGAGGTCAAAGATGAGGCACAGTCATTAAGTCACAGTCCCAGACGTACTCCAACAACACTTTCTGTTAAACCCCTTGGAACTATATCACCAGTTTTAAACCGTAAATTAGTTGTAGGAAGTTACCCACCACCCCCAAAACTTCCATCCAAAGAAGGAAATAAGCCCTTGGCCCTAAAATCTTCTGAGATAACAGAACCAGCACAAGTGTCAAAACCCACCCAAGGATCCACTTTCAAACCACCTGTGCCACCACGACCGCAAGTCAAAGTTCCTTTGCCTTCTGCTGATGCCCCAAATCAGGCAGAACCAGATATTCTCGTTGAAAAGCCAGAGAAGGTGCTGCCACCGCCTGCTGCAGATAAACCTGCTGAAAAGCAAGCGAAAAATCTGGATCACGTAGAAGAAGCAGCTGCAGCTAAGCAGTCTTTAGCAAAGCAAGAAGTGGCAAAAGATTTGACTTCAGAAAGTTCCTGCCCTCCTAAGGACAGTTCAGATGACCATCAAACGTGGGAATCATCAGAAATTCTCTATCGTAATAAGCTAGGAAAATGGACAAGAACCAGAGCCAGCTGCCTCTTTGACGTAGACGCCTGCCACAGGTACCTAAACGTCGCGCTGTGGTGCAGGGAGCCTTTCAAATTAGGGGGTCTCATCTGTTTGGGGCATGTCAGCCTAAAACTTGAAGAGGTGGCTTTAGGATGCTTAGCTACATCGAACATGGAATACCTTTCCAAATTCAGACTGGAAGCCCCATCACCTAAGGCCATGGTCACGAGAACCGCGCTACGTAATCTGAGTATGCAGAAGGGGTTCAATGACAAATTTTGTTTCGGTGACATTACTGTTCACTTCAAATATCTGAAAGAAGGAGAGCCAGACCACCATGTAGTTACTAACTTAGAGAAAGAAAAAGAACTCCATTTGGTCGAAGAGGTTTCTGCCCTACCTAAAGAGGAGCACTTTGTTGGACAGATGAGTTTAACAGAAAATAAACATAGTTTCCAGGATACTCAGTTCCAGAACCCAACTTGGTGTGATTACTGTAAGAAAAAAGTTTGGACTAAAGCTGCTTCCCAGTGTATGTTCTGTGCTTATGTTTGCCATAAAAAATGTCAGGAAAAGTGTCTAGCCGAGACTCCTCTTTGTGGAGCAACTGATCAGCGGATAGACCGGGCCCTGAAAAATCTCAGGCTGGAAGGACAAGAAACCCTCTTAGGCCTGCCCCCTCGTGTTGATGCTGAAGCTGGGAAGTCAGTCAACAGAACAACAGGTTTGACAAGACATATTATCAATACGAGCTCTCGTTTGTTAAATCTGCGTCAAGTCTCTAAAACTCGCCTTTCTGAGCCAGGAACTGATCTAGTAGAACCTTCACCAAAACACACACCCAACACATCAGACAACGAAGGCAGTGACACAGAGATCTGTGGCCCAAACAGCCCTTCTAAACGGGGCAACAACACAGGAATAAAATTAGTGAGAAAGGAGGGTGGTCTGGATGACAGCGTTTTCATTGCAGTTAAAGAAATCGGTCGTGATCTGTACAGGGGGTTGCCTACAGAGGAGAGGATCCAGAAACTAGAGTTCATGCTAGATAAACTGCAGAATGAAATTGATCAGGAGTTGGAACATAATAATACCCTTGTTAGAGAAGAAAAAGAGACAACAGATACGAGGAAAAAATCACTTCTTTCTGCTGCTTTGGCTAAATCAGGTGAAAGACTGCAAGCTCTAACACTTCTTATGATCCACTACAGAGCAGGCATTGAAGATATTGAATCTTTAGAAAGTCTGTCCTTAGACCAGCACTCCAAAAAAATAAGCAAGTACACAGATGATACGGAAGAAGACCTTGATGATAGTGAAATAACCCAACTAATAGACTCTCAGCCATTCAGTAGCATATCAGATGACTTATTTGGCCCATCTGAGTCTGTGTAACAGTCTGTTTAAACTTTCAAGTGATTGAGGAAAAGTTGCATCTAAAGTACCACAGATATAACCACATTTAAACCCTCTTATTATGCACTTTGGCCTGCTTCTTCACAGTTATTTGCTTGTGTAAGAACTAGAGTGGAAAAGGTGGTTTTCCAGCAAAAACATGACCAGCTCACTAAATTGGTTGTTTCAGATTGCATTTATAGCTATGCTTTTTGGGTTTATACTGGGAATTTATTTTTACTAATTTATTTTTAACTTTTTCTAATTATGTAATTATGTAAGCTGACTTTTCGTGTTTATGTAGGTGTGATGTCTCATTGTGTTTTTTTTCCTTCCTCTTCCTAGTTTTTGAATTAGTGTTAAATAGGATACTGTCCAGATTCTTGAAATATTTTCATTTCCATCACAGTTATAACAACAAATTTGCTGCATGCCCAAATTGACAACAGCAATCATTGAGGGAACAGGTTTTGAATCTTACTTTGTGTTATGAAGTTTGTCATATCTACTTGCTTGAGATTTTTGTTATTTTGGGGTTTGGGGGAGTGCTTTTTGTTTTGATTTTGCCAAATGTAACATGAAAGCAGATGCCGCAGCTTTAGTTAGTTATGCTGATTTAGTAAAAAAAAAAAAAAAATTTTTTTACATATATTGCTTGTTTTTTATGCTTTTGTGAAATTTTTTTCTAAAGCTTATGTGCAGTTTAAGTACAGTGAGAATATAGTGATTAATTTGAAGAGCTTGCATTGAAAACCAAAATGCAATAGGGAATAAATACAGAATGCAGTTGGTCAAGAATTTTGAGAGGATGACCAGATTACTAAAAAAAACAAAAAAAAAAACAGTAACCAGTAGGATTTTGAAATATAATCTTTCAAAATGTTGACACTTGCCTTTCAAATGGAAGTACTAAACATTTATGATTATTTTTCATCTTCAGTTCTCCCATAGGAAATAAAGCATGTAGATATTTGAAGTTTCAGAAGACTGTTCTTAAAATGACCTTGTTGATATCTGGTTTGGCTGTTTTGTTTTAGAAAAATAGTCATGCATGAGAATGCTGTAAGGGAGAGGAATCATGCAAAATAGATTTATTTCTTTGTCTGACATCCTACAGGCTTAAAGGAATGGTGATCGTTCTGAATGCTTCTGTAGTTCAGACTGTCTTATTAAAAAAAAAAAAAAATTACACAGCATAGATACATAGGAATTGGAACCATTTCTCTTAAAATGAAGGTCTAGTCTGATACTCAGGCCATCATCATGTGGATCCCAATAACACATGACTGAGGGAAAACATGTGAGCATGACCTCTGTTGGTATACCATAAAAGTTTTGGCCTTTTATATGTCTATAAAATAGATACGTACATGTTTTTCCCTTTTGTAGGTAACTGCTATGATAATTGCTATATAGTGAAACTGACATGAATTTAAAACTAGATGATGGCAGTTTTTATGGCTGGCAGGAAAAGGCATAGTATAATAGTAAGGATTCTGGCCCAGGTCTGTGACCCAGGACTCCATACAAGAGTTTAAGTTCAAGCTCTTCTGTTGGCCATTAGTGAACTGTGTAACCATAGGCAAGCCACAAAAGGGCTCCATGCTGCAGGCTCCCCAGCTGTAAAGTAGGAATAAACAAAATTTTTTCTACCTCACAGGATTGTTGTGAGGAAAACAACAGCATAACTGCAAAAGTTCTCTGAACAGTAAAAAGCTATTGAAATAAAAGGGTTATATGGATGATAAAAATATTTTTATGGGTAGAAAAGCCATTCCACTTTTAAAATCAATAGCCAGTTCTCATTCTTGCTATTTTATTATTTATTAAGTAAAATATTAGGAAACTAAATACCTTTCTTGGCCAAGTTTATAACAAAAATATATCTGTGTATACCCCCCATTTTTATTTAAACATGCTTGCATTTTAAAAGAACACTGCTGTAGAAGTCTTTATACACCAAATTCACTGAAAGCTAAAATGTTGTTCTGTAACAATAGCTTGAAACAATCTGCCCAATGTAATAACCAACTGTCATCTTATCATAAAAAAATCACTTACCACTGACAACCTGGAAGGCAGAGTAAGTGGCTGGTGGTTTTGGATTATACCATGGAAGTTTTAGTGACATCCAAGCATGCTGCTGAAACGGATGCATTTGAAAGAGCTGTAGAAATAATGCAAAACCTTGGTTTCATAAAAATCTACTCATGTTTTAAAAGTATTTAACTCTGTAGAACCACAATTCTGGAAAGCTCAGTAATGCTGCTAATGATATTTGTAAAGTATACCTTCAATGTAGTGCAATATTTTTCTATTTACTGGGAGAGGCAGTAGAGGCATCACAGTTGTAGTTTCGTGCAAGGGGGGGGGCGGGGGGTGGGACACTCCAATAGCCTAAGGAATAGTAAGGTATAAGGCTTCAGTGAAAACAGTTGTATTATATCACAGTCCTGATGTAATCTTTCTGCCATGCTATGTTATCAATAGCTAAAAAATAATACTAAATAAAAACTACCACAGAAAACAAGAATATCTTCATTTGATGTCATCTGAAAAAGGTGACTGCTGCATCTCTATGGAATTATTGCCTGGTATAATTGGGCCATGAAGATAAGCTTAACAAAGTCCGCTTTTGCTAAACAAAATTGCTATTCTGAAAATTGTCTAAAAGCGTTAAATTTTGGTTTTACTATTTTTTTAATGCTGTGAAATAATCAGATTTATGGATTTGCCTCTGCTATCTAGTAGTAATTGGACTAAAGTGTATTTGCTACATTGGTATTTAGATGAATTATTAGGTTAGACAGTCAAGCTGAGCAATATTTTAGCATTTAGAATCAATTCATATGCTACATTTCTTAATATCAAACCTTACATTCTTCAGTATCAGAACTAGTTAAAATACTATGTGGACATTTTGTGAATTTGAGAGGAGAAAACACATGCTAAAAATTTGAGGGTACTGTCAATTCTAAATTTAAGTATTTTTGAATTTTTTGAAAGGCAGTTTGAAGGTATTTGGCTCTTACTACTAGTAAGATAATAAAATCTTAAGTCCCCTAAAAGTGAATAAATTTAAAATCACTTTAGTTTTAAAATGAGTTTATTTCTAAATTGAGAGATAACAGCTTTCCTTTAAAAACAGGGTTGGGGGAGGTTCCCTTAAGCCTTTTTAAGCCATGGATCCATTTTAAGATCTGTTTAAGACCATGGATTCTCACCCCTGAAAGGTGCACACATGTGCACCCTAAGTCTTATGGAACTTCCAGGGGCCGTGGACCTACTGTGTCAAGTGGCTGCATATCATAGTTATTTTCATCAGATATAGTTACTTGTTCGTAGCAATGAGGAAAACAATATAACTTTAGAGATGCAAGGATAACTTACTGGTTGGTTCCACACTGACACCATGTGGCTAGTTACATACTTCAATTTAAAACAAATTTTGCAAAGCCAAAAAGTATGGTTCAAACTAGTCTGGAGTGGATTTTACCTGATGCCTGCAAGCAAAGAAGAATAGTTTTTAATTGAATACCCACAGTTAAAACAATACCTTCTTACATATTTTATTCCAATGATAATATCTGGTTAACAAAGGAATACAACAGGCACAGTAGTGTTCAGAAGATTTATTAAGTAAACTAGCTAAAACATGACGTAGGTGGATACACTTTAGCAGTCAAAAGAAAGAATTGAATATTCATCACTACCTCATTAAGCTTTTTGTATCTGCTTTGCCAGGTACAAACATAAAAACCACCTCTGCTCAAAAAATAAATGTTCAGAGAGCTGTGTGTTCTTTGTTCTGATACACACATTAAAAAAAAAAAAAAAAGCTGCTCTTTTCATAGTCTTGCCAACCCCAGAATACTAGTCATATAAAAGACCTTACAATTTTTTTCTCCTTCAGATACAACTGACACCTTTTGCTCTCAAAACAGTTCTGAAAAATATATATCTTTTATATGATCGCTAGGGATCACCAGCAGACATGGCTGCCAGTCATTCTTGAAGAGACTGAAGCCTTGCAGGCAAAAAGAAAAGAGGGATAAGGTACATGGTATTGGGAGTGAGGAGAACCACAAACCCCGCAAGAGAATTGATTTGCAGCACATTCTTTTTTAAGGCTCTCCCCTACAGAAGTAGAGAACAATCCTGCCTTTTTACTTTGGCCATAGAAGTGCCTCCAGCAAAGAAGAGTCCTTGTGTAAGTCGCCCAACGCAAATACACGAGTAGGACACTTGTTTGCTTCCAACACATGCACTTGAAAACCAGACTTCAGATCAAAGCCCCACAAAAAAAGCTTCATAAAGAAAATGGGAAGTATTAGCTACTTTCTTAGAGAATTATAAGGTTGAGGGGTCCTTCCAAGTTAACAGGAGCACAATTTTAGCTTAACAAAGAACTGACATTAAGTAGTTTTTGTTTACGATTACAGAACTACAGAATGAACAAGTGTTATTTGAGACATTCCACACTATCTTCATATCTCATACAAAACTCGATGTAAACTAACAATGTTCACTAACACGGTACTTGCTATCACATCGAAAAGGCACATCAACGTCGTCATGCTTAGAAAAACTACATCACACAGCACTAGGTGATACAGTATTACATAGACATTTTTAGATGTTTGGGTTTTTTCCTGCCTGTGAAAGGGGGTGAGCCCTGACCACCCTATTATTTTTACCTGTTTTCCTAACACGATTGAAGACAATTTCATTCCTTCTTCATCTTCATGTAAAATTTGTTTTCACATTGATGTGAACAACTTTCAGAAGTCTAAAAAATAATAGTTTCAAACAACTCAAAATTAGTAGATCCCTAGAAAACACTTGGATGACTTCCAGGTCAAAGATAATTATAGTCTGATTTTTTCACATCACAGCAGCTGTTAGCCTTTTAAATTTCTTTTCTAAAACCTGAGCTAGGTGTTGATATATCTCATCATGCTTAAACAACCCTGACGGTATAAGGTATATCTATCCTCAATTTTCTGTCATCCGGTAAGACAAGTATATATCTGAAAAGGAAAGCTTCTAGTTGTTTATACGTTTGGGTGCTTTTCTCTGCTTTCAGAACATTTACTATTTTACCCTTATTGGCTTTAATGTTTGCTGCCAACCACATGACATGTAAACATATAATTCACAACCATCTGTTTCCAGGTAGGTGATTACATAGAAAACTAATGCCCGCTGAGATTCATGGATAAATCCGAAAGACGACTGGCTCAAGTTCTTGTCTTCTGCATCTGAGATAACTAGCTTTTAACTCATGAATATATTGACAGTACAGTTGACCCTTGAACAACACGGTTTGAACTGCACGGGTCCACTTATATGCAGAATTTTTTCAATAAATACAGGCTGCAGTACTACATGGTCTGTGGTTGATTGAATCCAGAGATGTGAAACCATGGATACGAAGGGCTGACTGTAAAGTTGTACGCAGGTTTTCGACTGCATGGGTTGTCGGCACCCCAAACCCTGTGTTGTTCAAGGTCAACTGTAATTACAAGTTCAGTAACTCAATATTCAGTGTCACTATATAATATATGCCGTCTTACTTGATTCTGTTTTTCAGACTTCCTTCTAGTTCCTCATTATTGGAAGTGTCTCGGAGATAATGCGTGCTTTAAACACTCATTACCAATATTCAGAAAATATATAAGACTTTTTTGCCCAGGTGTTCGTGAATGTAAGTTAAAAAATTATATTTGATTTGGATTCAAATATTTATAGATTTACACTATTTCGTCAAAATATATTGTATAATATTTAATAAAATCAAATACATAAAATAAAGTTTTCAACACTATTTATACAAACCCCTAGAAAAGCTGCTTTTTCTTTATAAGGCTGTTGGCAATCGATCATAACCATGGAAAAGAAAACCTTTGGTTGTTTTACTCTTTCACCAGGGATGAGTGGTATCACTAAGACAGTTCTGGATGAGTCATTTTACTGGAAACGCTGTTTTATACAATTAGATACTTGGATGACTTTTGAGGGTCTCAGTCACTTTCAGATTCTTCATCCTCACCTATCGGATACGACTGGATATTATTCTGAGTATACATTTTTGTTTTAATGGGGCAGTTGTGATCCATGAGGATAGCCTAAAAGAGAGCAAAGTGCAGATATATTAACTTACTGTTTCATAAAGAGAAGATAGTCTTACCCTGTTTCTAAGGATTAGCAGTTTGAAAACTACATATAGTACCACCCACTATCAACCAACCAGTAACTTGGTGCAACTGCCAGGTGCCTTCCCTAGAAGACCTGGAGTTCTAAACTGAAAATTCCAGGCAATAGGAAGCAGCAGCAGCAGTCTGCAGTATTCCCATTATACCTGCCAGGAGCCATAAGTCGATTTGGAGGAAGCTGTAAGCTATGAAAAAAGGGATATGCAGGTTAGGTTTAGGTTATACTTAGAATCTTTGAATTAGGGTGGGGGGATCCTGGAGGTCACCCAATGCACCTTCACAGTGGCAACACTTAATAAGGAGGTCCTCCCTCCTTAATGAGGCAAGCTCTCGTGTTAGAAACATCCCTGAGGCTGGACTAAACCTGTCTCCATGTTTCTATTTGTGGATCAAGTTCTGACTCCAGCCGTCTTCACAGCCTGCCCTTACAATATTTTAAGACCACGGCCATGGCCCCTTAGATTTCCCTAGACTAAACGTCACAGGGCCCTTATCTTTTTAAAAATGGCATTTCAGGAGGACCTCTCCCCAAATCCTGGCTGGCCTCTTGCTCAAGTGTATTTTAAAAAATACATTCCTCTCATGTACATAAAAATCTCATGCACTCCCTTATTGTTACTGAAAACTTTTTTAAAGGTCAACTGATCCTCAACTGATAAACATCCTCAGTTGATAAGCACTGCAGTCATCATTCTTCACGAAAGTGTACAGACCAAGCACGTAGTCTGAGTGCACAGCTGGGGTTTATCACGCCAGGACTGTGCTAAGCATTTTCAATGCAATACTTCAACTTCACAATAACCTATGTGGTAGTTTGATAACCCTCCGTGTAGGCACAAAGGTTAAAGAACTTGACCAAGGGATGTACAGCCAAATGGGGCAGATACGAGCCCAGGCAGCCTATGCCAAAGTCTGCTCTGGCGATGCCCCACAGGACAGCAGGAGTGTAGAGCACGACATCAGGTGCAACTGAAATGAATTCTCTCATCAAGAATGTCTTTCACGGGCTTCCCTGGTGGCGCAGTGGTTGAGAACCTGCCAATGCAGGGGACACGGGTTCGAGCCCTGGTCTGGGAAGATCCCACATGCCGCGGAGCAACTAGGCCCGTGAGCCACAATTACTGAGCCTGCGCGTCTGGAGCCTGTGCTCCGCAACAAGAGAGGCCGCGATAGTGAGAGGCCCGCGCACCGCGATGAAGAGTGGCCCCCACTTGCCACAACTAGAGAAAGCCCTCGCACAGAAACGAAGACCCAATACAGCCAAAACTAAATAAATAAATAAAGGAGTTCCTTTAAAAAAAAAAAAAAAAAGTACTTATACCTTTAAAAAAAAAAAAAAAAAGAACGTCTTTCAGAGTTTTCCTCCATGTACACTATTCCCTCCAGTGCCTTTCTGTGCAGTTTGAAAATCTAAATGGCAGCACTTATCTGGATTAAAATTTATCTTCTGTTGGCCTATTGCAACCTATCTTGGCGCTTGTTAGCTACTCCTCCCAGTTCTTGCCCCACAGATGTGATAAGCTGCTATGTCTCCACTCAAGTGCTTAACCCATTTATCATTTCCCAAGAAATGCTAAAATGATCTGCTGTGTGGCATGTTAAGATAAGGACTTCCAGGACCCTCTAAGTTAGGCTGCCAGCTCAAATTGTCAGCTGCAAATTTAACTCTATTTTTTTCATTATGCTTCTTGCCAAGTGAATTGATACACGGACTTCATACAGAGCTCAATTTCTAAAAATAAGTAATTGAGGCAACAGACACTGTATACCAGGACCATTCTCCCCACGTGGGTGTGTGCTCGTAACACAAAAGGTCTAGCCACCAAAGAGCTCGATGTCTTGCCTCTCTAGATTGGTGATCCTCAAAGAAATGTGCCCAAGAATCACTTGAGGGGGCAGGTTAAAAATGAAATCCCCCGTCCCTACCCTCACATGAGGGTGAGAAACGTGCTGCGAGAAACACCGCCCGACTTATGTGGCATTTTCTAGGGCACAGTAGGGTCACATGGCTGACAACAGCTTACTGGGCACCTACCAGATGTGTGTCAGTGCCCTTAAGGTCCTCTACCAGCAACTTAGGTACCTCACTGCACACGAGTGACAGGTTCCATAGGGTTTGCAGGCGGAGCGCTCACTGTGGGTTAAGTGCTCAGGGAAAGCAACGTGGAAGCGATAGGGGTGGACTTGAAGCTTGAATGATGGAAAGGATTTTCACAGCGAGGGAGTTGGGAACGAGCACGGCAGAGGTTATTTACCAAACGAGACATTAAGTAAAACAGCCTGCCTCCCCGCCAACCCCACCCCCACCCCCGATCTGATGATGAGGCACAGGGAGACGTTCACGGGAAAGCCCAACCGGGGCCAGACTGCAGGGCCCCAAATGCCAGGCAGGGGCCTTGACCCCAGGCCCACGGGTGGCGAGGCAGGCTTGGAAAGGATGGCCATCATTCTACCTTATCACAATTGCCTTCTATCCCTTGGTTGTCCACCATTATACCTAACGGTAGGTACATGTAGACTTAAGGACCTCTGGAACCTAGCACTGGGTACGTTAATACAGACTCAATTAAAAAACTGCATTGCAAGGGAAGAAGTTCAGTCAGACCAGTTATTTGGCATCATATCGACTTAAATAGAATTTATCAATTAACCAAACTGCATTTGTTGACACTACCTATATCAGGTTAAGAAGTTTTCTTTCTTAAAAGATCATCTGTAGCTTTTAAAACCTAGCTTACTGGCTTCTGAACCTCTTTTGAAAGATTTATTGTGCCATAGTTGTTGTTTTTTTTTAAGTTGTACATGATTAAGCCAGATGGCATCTAATAGTCCAAAAGTGCCACGAAAAGAGGGGCATGAACAAGATCAAGTGGGTTAAGTCAAGTGCGCGGGGGACGTGTGCAGAGTGGCCCGGGGAGCAGCCTGGTAATCAGAGCAGTGCTCCATGCACTGCTGTGTGGAAAAAGGTGTGTTTGACTCTGGACTGAAGAAAAAGTAAAAAAAAAAAAAAAAAAAAAGGGGGAGGGCATTTTCATCTGAACTCAGGGCAACGCCTGGTTCCTGAGAGTTGAGCCCTGGTCCTACCAAATGCCTGGTTTCATATCAGACACAGGAGAGGCAGGATTTCCAAACTGGTAAAAACATGCTGGACCAAGTGAAGTGTAAAAATAACACAAATACAAAGCTGGGACAGTGAAAAAGTAAAAGCATTAAAATGTAAGAGTTCCAGGCTTCAAGACTTTGACAGATACCAGGCCTATGTGCTAGAAAAGATTTATTTACCACATCTTTAAAAAAAAAAAAAAAAGTGATGGTTTTGCATCAGGGTCACCCAGTGAAAGAAAGCTGCAGTCCTCAAACCACCTACTTTCCTGTCTGGGCAACAATTAGAAACTTCAAGAGTAAGACCTAAGAAATGTGCCCTATCTTTAAAAATAATTCAACCTGAAAAAATAAAACTCCATTCCAGAACACAGCTTTCCTCCTCACTGGGTATTCTGACAGTTAGAGGCTGTAAGCAATTGTCTTATAACTGGAACACAGTTTCCTAAATGACAGAGTTGGTGTTTCTTATACTTGCAGAGGAACTGGAGTAACAGGCTTTTTTCTCTGCCTGTATTGATAACACTGATTATTTAAAAAAAGAAAAAAAAGCAGAAATCCAATAAACCAAATGGAAGAAAAACTCAAGTGCTCACAAACTGCTTCATGACTGGATGACTTAGGGTCCATAAAACAGCACTCGAATTTTCTATTTCTAGCTGAAGCCCAAACACCACTTAATCAGAATGCTTCCTAATGAAAGAATGAGTTGCTAAGGTTTGTGTACCTTCTCTGGCTCTCACGTCCCCTGCGTTTGGTAACTGCTGATCCTGAATGCCAGCACTTGTCTGTGTTGGATTTTCTCAAGTGGGCAGTAATCGATCGTCCCTCCTCCACGGCACTCACTGCTTCCTGCCCTCGCTCCCCTCATCATCCGGCGCTATTGGTTTCCACCTGGTTCCTTCCTGCTCTGCCTGCACAGTGAGTAGGTGGCAGCTATTGGCTGCCACCTTCGCGTGCTGCCATTATGCCAGTCAAATGGCGTCTGACACGATGCATTCAATTACGGGCATCAATTATGGGCAGGCAGATGCGCATTCTCTCAAGTTTTTAATGATTCATCTTGCCAGGCACTTATTAAGGATTTTGACATTTTACAGTGGAAGTGGCTTCTGGAAGCCTGTCATTCTTATTGCTTTGCCTTTCAGAATTGTCTCTTCCACTTCCTTCAGCACTTTTCTTTTTAAATGAACTAAAGCCTTAGTTTAAATGTGGGAGGAGGCACTGAGGCCTGACTTCCGCCCATCACATGGGGACCCCAGAGTGGGAGCTGGCAGGACAAGCTCACCCCCACCCCCCGATCCCCTGACCTCATCCACTTCCTCCAAGACCTCAGATAAGCCCTCACGCTGCTGCCAACGAACGGATAACACAACAGCCACTAACGTCTGCTGCTCGGCGAGGGAAGCCCACTGGGCAGCCCTGGGCTCTGAGAGTAAAAGGAGGCTCTCATCTCAGAGAGGAAGAGAGGGAGGAAACTGGGGTACTGCTGGGCTGACAGAGTAAGTCAGGGTTAGGTGAGAGCAAGAAAGGAGAGTGGGGTGAGATGGGAACGCGTGACAACTTATTGAGCATTTACTGTGTGCAGACTCCAGGGTCGCATTCCACTAGTATTCTTTCATTTAATCCTCACAACCACTCTGTGAGGTCGAGGCTATCGTCTTCCCGTGGGACAGACAGCTCGGCTCCAGGGCTGCCCATGCTGGCCCTGCGCTGTCTCCTGAGTCTTAAACAGTCTCCTGGATGACAGAAGCATTTGTAGGTGATTTTTTTTTTTTTTTTGGTCAAATAGGGTTGGGAGTAATCTTCATTCAGCCTTAATCAGATTGATACGGTGGCAACAGGACAAGTATTGTTTTCTGTGGTTGCACAGAGAATTTTCTGACCCTGATTGGGGCCAAGGTACTGTGCTGGGGTCGGACAAACAAAGGTAGACAGGCAACTTAGACAACCAGGCTGGAAAACAGGAAGTGCCCCGAGAGAGATGTGACATAGTGCTATGGCTGTGGCTGTTCGGAGCTGGCAAGCATAGGCAAAGAGGAAGAGTCAAATGGCTCGTGAGTAATTCAAAATCACCTACTTCAATCCTATAGAGTAAAGGGCACAAGACCAGTGCTCAGTGCTGGACATATGTTTTAAATATACTGCACATATTAATAAATACAAAAAGTGCCCAAAACAAAGACTGCACACAACCTAACTTCAGGGTCTGTGTCTCTCTTTAAATCCACTCTTTAGGGATAATCATATAAAAGGGCAGTCAAGAAATGCCAAAGCCTTAAAACCCATTTCAGGTCAAACATCAGACAGAACTTCTGACGTACTCCCTAGAGAACAGCAACAAGGGAACCTCACACCCATTCCTAAACGCCAAATACCATCTCCCCCAGCCTTGTTTCTCTCATTCATCTTTAACCTAAGGCCCTCATCTTTCAACTAGACGAGTGTCTATCACCATTTGATGTTTAAAAAAAATCAGCAGCAGCACCAAACCAGGTATGAATGCTTATCAGAAAGGGTAAAATGACCAATGCATTTCAAAATTCAAATTAGAATCAATAAGTATGAATTTATTCAGAAGAGGAACACTTAACACTCAATACTACATCTTGCCTATAGCTATGATTCTGGTCATGAAATTATGAACTTAAACGTTATACATACGTGCTAACATGTGCCCAAAGGTGCATAAACAATATTTTTCCATAAGCGTCTGTTACCTACATTAAAACCATCTCCAGAATCTTATGCAGTAAGGACTAAGACACTATTACTGAAAGCTGTAAGGGTTAGGAGAAAAGCAAACAGGACCAAAACTGGCTGATCTTAGAAGTAAGCACAAGAGGCAAAAACGTTATCTTCAAGATTTTCAAGAACCTTAGAAAATTAAATTGAACAATCCCTGTTTATATTTGGTTGATGAAAAGAGCTATATTGACTGCTAATCTATGTACAAAAATAGTTTCATTCTTCAAATATATAAACATAATGCTTGATACAGTAAAACAAGTAGCTGCCCTATGTGGTATAAACTAAAAAGGAACTCTTACCATTTACACTTGGGGAGTTCTGTTCAAAAGGAGCAGAAATATATTTTAGAACTAAGCCATAAGACACTATCCAGGAGATGATAAAATTATCAAGAAATACTTCATTGCATCCTAAAATTTGCTTACCATTTTTTCTTCTTTGGCAGGTGGACTTCGGAGAAAAAAGCAGAGAGGAGCAAAAAGAATATCAATTATTCCAATAATTGTCATGAGCCATGGAAATCCAATTGCCTTTGCGATAGCCCCACCAGCGGAAGGACCTTTCAGGAAACAGAGAATTAGATAAAGCTCTCTCTAAATGTCTTGTAGGCAGAAAGATGCAAAGGTTTAAATAATTTTCAGTAGGCATTATCAATCATGCACTGAGAAAAAAGGTTGTTTTGAAAGCCAATGTCCTTACCTATAGCATATCCCATACAAAATGCTACATCGGCAATGGCATACACACTCCCATAGACGGACACGTGCCGCAGGTCAACCAGGTAGCCCATGATGGGCATCATTGACGAATCCACCATGCCTGTGGACAATCAGGGAACACAGTCTATAGAAAACTGATGGAAACCAATAATGAACTGAATGTCAGGGACTGTGTCCTAAACTCACGACCCTGCCAAGATTTCTCACTGCTACCTGCAAGCCTTGAGGCAAACTCCCTACAACATACCTTTGGCTGAAGACAGATTGAAGGTGCTTGAGGCTGAGACTGGAACCCAGACCACCATTTGCTGTTCTCCACCTTGCCTCACCTTGTCCTCCACTGTCTGGTGGACAGCACCCAGTCCTCTGGTGACTCACCTGCCGTTCTTCAGATCCAGAGGGATGCTGGTTACTGGTTGTGTGGACCCCAAGCCTGCTTCCTGTGGGTGTTTTCCTGATTCACTATTTTCTGGTCCACTAGTCCTTTGCCCTCAAAGAGTGGGCAAACCTACATGCCTCACTCAGCTCCCTCCCCCAGCTCCCTCCCCATCCACACTGTGGCCTCACACTTAGATTATGAGAGTTAAAGTTGGAAAGTATTAGGGAGAATCAGAAGGAACCAGAACAGGAAGGAGTCTGAGGGATCATCCTGCCCTACTCAGGAAATTAAAATCGAAAGAGTTTTGCTCATTTACTTGGCTAAAAAACCAAAACCGCCACCACCACCTCCAAGACCTGTATTAGAATCTCTGGTCTCTTGAATAGTCGGGGACAGGAAGCATAAAGAAAAAACACATATATTCAGAGTTCTGGGTCCAAATCCCTGGCTGGGTGAGCGCTGTCATGCCTTCTCTCTCTGAACATCAGTCTCCCCATGGATAAAAGGGAGATGACAATGACTGGCTGAATGAGGTGATGGCTGTGAACACGCCCAGCAGGGCGTTCAAACGATAGACCCCGTACCCGAACACCCACCAGGGGCAGGAGGGTAAGGGACACTTCTTTCATTCAACTAGTATTTGCTGATCACCTAACATGTGCAAGTTGCTGGGACACAGGGGAGAACAAAACGAACAAAGAGTTGGAAAATAAATTACGACTGTGGGGCTTCCCTGGTGGCGCAGTGGTTGAGAATCTGCCTGCCAAAGCAGGGGACACGGGTTCGAGCCCTGGTCTGGGAAGATCCCACATGCCGCAGAGCAACTGGGCCCGTGAGCCACAATTACTGAGCCTGCGCGTCTGGAGCCTGTGCTCCGCAACAAGAGAGGCCCGCGCACCGCGATGAAGAGTGGCCCCCGCTCACCGCAACTGGAGAAAGCCCTCGCACAGAAACGAAGACGCAACACAGCCCAAAATAATAAATAAATAATTAAATTTATAATAAATAAATAAATAATTACGACTGTGATTGAGGCTATAAAGGCACTGTGAGAGGTTATGTATACGTATACATACAAGCTAGGAGAACCTAACCTGGTCTAAGGGGTCCACAAAGGCTCCACCCTTTCTACTGTACCAAAGAGTCAACTCCTGCCTTTACCCTGTGACAGATTTACCTTTCTTTTTATCATGATCAATGTGTATATTATAAATGAGAAACAAGCATATGCTATTTATCCAAAATATTAACAAGGTTTTTCCCTAACATATTACTTACTGTTCCTCACATTACTGCAAAGACTCAACCTCTTTGCCTGTGAAAATTCCTGCAGTACAGCTGGTCATCAATACATCAGTCTACCTTTTCTGTACCAAACCTTATACAAAACATAACATGTGAAGTCTCTTTGTCCCCCAGCCTCATATGAGAAGGTCTGTGCACAGATATGAGCCCAAACAAATGGATTCTGAGGAAGCAGTTCTCCTGTTTGCCCAAGCTCAGCAGTGGAGTGTCGCTTTGCTTCTGTAAATAGCAGGCTTTTTATAAGACCGGTTTTCAGGAAATAAATGACTAGTACATGGAAGCCGGTACCTTTCTATGGACGATCTACAAGCCGTACATGAGCTAAGCTGCCCACAGCCTCCTGTCAAAGTTCTAGATATTTTAGATTGAGTAGCTATAGTCTGCCCAAGTAAGAGGAACTCTGTCTTAGTAATGGGAAAACAAAGTTTTAAATTTAGGTAAAAGACTCGTGTGACTTACCAATTGCAAAACCAACTCCAAAGTTGGGAGCTATGAGTCCATAAATGTTTTTTGCAAGAGGAATCTGTAAGAGGAAATAAATGTTATGCTAAAATAACATGCTGGGGCTTCCCTGGCAGCACCGTGGTTAAGTATCTGCCTGCCAATGCAGGAGACAGGGGTTCGAGTCCTGGTCCGGGAACATCCCACATGCCACAAAACAACTAAGCCCGTGTACCACAACTACTGACCCTGCGCTCTAGAGCCCGCAAGCCACAACTACTGAGCCCGCATGCCACAACTACTGAAGCCCACGCGCCTAGAGCCCGTGCTCCGTCACAAGAGAAGCCACCGCAATGAGATGCCCGAGCACCGCAATGAAGAGTAGTTCCCACTCGCCACAACTAGAGAAAGCCCGTGCGCAGCAACGAAGACCCAACACAGCCAAAAATAAATAAAATAAAATAAATAAATTTATTAAAATTAAATAAATAAAATAACATGCTATCCAACTCTAAATCATCTTGGAAAGTCTTAAAGATATGCTTTCTTTGGCCTGTTATGCGTGTTCCCTCCTGGAGGAAGTAGGAGAAGAAGCAGGATGAGGTCTGGGCAGAAGTAGACCCTCCAAATCTCTAATATTCGGAGTTGAAATGGGTTTTGTGACCACCACGAAAAGCTAGTTCACTGCCATATGTGAAAGTTCAGCCTCGTCCATACACCATTTTTGAAAAGAACCATAAGGTCTCATTTGGGATAGATATTGGCCTTTAGTAGAAGATGTTTTATTCTAGAAAAACATCTTGCTATTGTTTCTGGCTACCTGCCCTAAAGTGTTTAAGACACGCCAATGTTTAAGATGTTGGGGAGCGGGCTACAAAGTGAAATAAAAACTATGTAATAAAACATTCTAAATAATTTCCAACCAACATGAAGTGAAAATAAACCCTTTGGAGAGTCTTGTCCAAAATTTTTAAGATGATAAAAAATGATGAGAAGAAAATGGAAGATGTAATAAAACTCAATGTCAACAAACTTCAAACTGCTATAAAATATTTCTTGGTGATTTCTGCCCAAAGCAAAAGTTTCATTCACAGATTATTTCCACTTGCCAAATGTCATCTTTCACTCACACATAAAATGCTGATTCCGACAATTATCATTCCTAGAAGAGCACAAAGCCACCTGTCAAAAAACAAAAAAGCACCATCAATACATGATTTCCTCCCCCATCCAAGTTTTCAATGGAAATCAAAAGAGTAAGTTGTAATCGTGAAGGCAGAAACACTTGGAATTATTTTTTAAAGAACTACATTATTATAGCAGAGTGAGTGTTGTCTCATTTCATCTTACCTCCCCATCTTGTGCGCAAGGATCCCAAAAATATTGGTTCCAAGGAGATAAGAAATACTAGCTGGTAAGAAAGCAACGCCTGCAAATGTATGAAAAGGACACCTTATCGGTACTGATATCAGTCACATGTGAGAAAAACTAATCACTGTGAGACACCACGCTGGTGATTAGAGCTGATGAAATGAAGCCCTGGGGCCTGCACCCAAGCAGCTAATATCCGGCTGCTGCCACAGCCCGTCTGGGCCCCACGCCGCTTATCCGGCCGCCCAAAGCTGCCGAGACGCTCCAGAAATGAGATTCCTCCCTCTATCATCAGCTTCATCTCGCCTCCACCTCTGCCTGGTGGCGAGCTTTACCCGGAGACGACACTGACAGCTCCCGGCATGGGCAGTGAGCAATGGGCATCTGCTTCTGTTCCCCACCCCCCGTTCATGATTTGTACGACAGGAGAAAGACATGGGCATTGACAAAATCGAGGAACATTAAGATGAGGGCAAAAAAACATTAAAATTATCCCACACCCCTTCACTCATATAATCACCACAGTTTTCCCTGGTAAGTTTTACATACATAAATAAATGTGTGTACACAGGATTTAGGCTTTTTGCTTTCAAAAAAATATGGGATTATACCTATGGTTCTACATCCTGCTTTTCTCAATAACCTTCATGAACATCTTTCCATGCCAGAAAAATAAATAAGTAAATGTCTCCGTGGTCATTTTTTGTGGCCAGAATGGCTTGCTGGTGACTCCTGACTCCCAGAGTGAAGCATGGAAACCATCTCTGAAGCCCAAGCTTCAAAGCAGGGATGCAGACCAGCTCAGGGGAAGCCCCAGACAAGCTACATCTTTCTGAAGCGAGTGGGGTGCTGAGCTCACACATGTGACTCAGAAGCCAGCATATGTTATTTTCCATGGACAGCAGATACAGTTGACCCTTGAACAACATGAGTTTGAACTGCACAGGTTCATTTGTACACAGATTTTTTTCCGATAGTAAACACTACAGTATTACATGCCCCATGGTTGGTTGAATCCACAGACGTGAACAGCAGCTACAGAGGAACCACAGACACGGAGGGCCGACTATAAGTTACAGAGGGTTTTGATCCGTGCAGAGGGTCTGCGCCTCTAACCCCCGAGTTGTTCAAGGGTCAACTGTACTCTCAGACAGCAAACACCCACTTCACCATTCTCAAGCCCAAAGCATGGGATTAGGAGGCATGAAACAAGGTGTTCATTTCAGCTGGAAACTTACCACCCAAGGCTTAATTAAGTGGGTCACTTGAACCTCTTAGAGCCCAAGAGACGGTGACAGCTCCTACTGCACACACCTCACGGGGAGGCTCTGAAGATCACACGGCAACGTGTGCAATAAGGGCTGTGGCACCAGCCCTCCCAGCCTGATCCCTGTGCCCTGTCACTCCATACAAACCCCACCTCACTCACCACTCACCCCAGCCTGCTGACCTTCCCCAAACTGCAGTAAGCGCCTGCGGGCAGGGACCACTTCATGGGTCTCCCCGCAGCCCAACTCCACGGTGGCACACGGGAGGCGCCCAGAACACGCTGACCATTTAGAGGAAAGACCCTGCGTGAGGACGTTCACTTCACAGAGCTGGAAGTACCCAAGGCCGTCCCTTGAAGGCACCCCCGTTGGTCCAGCACGGGCTTACTCCATGGGGTAACAGACAGGGTGTGGTCGGGAGCCGAGAGTCCTCCTTTCTTGACTTCCAAGCTGCGGACGGGGCCATGCACTCTTCGGACCCCAGGTTCCAAATTCCCTTTTCCTGTTCTGACACAGCCTCAGCATCGTCTGCCTCGCCAGGACCTCCACCCCCGCACACAATCCACAGAACCTGCCTCTCGGAACTCAAAGAAACCTCAGTGTGCCTCGGGGAGGAACGGGGTCCCAGGAGGGGGTCATCCAGCTCTGCTGGGAAACCTGGGGCCGGGAGCCCACGACTCCTCCAGACGGCGCTTCAGGGGCGCCTCCTCCTCCTACAGGGCCGCATCCTAACACCAAGCCCCAAGCCTCCCACCACCTCCACCCGCCGGCCCTGGTTCACATTCCAGAGCCAAGAGAAGCTGGCTTCAACCCCCTCCCCCAGCCCCGCCGCCAGCGCGTGGGGAGAGTGAGAGGCAACCCTCCCGCCGCTCGGCTTTCGCGACGAAACACGGCCTCAGGCTCTGGGTTGTTCCCCAGAGGCAGGGCGCCTACGGCGGCCCCTCTGTACACGTTCACATTCTCGACCTCGAAACCTGGTTCCCAGAACTGCCCCAGCCCACGACGGACACACAGCACAGGACCACTAGCATCTGAGGAAAAATAGAAGGGCTGAAGGAATCCTACGAGCCTCTTCCAAGGTCTGGCCCCTCGGCCACGCCCCTCGGCCACGCCCCTCTGGGGCAGCCGCACAGCGACGAGTCTCTGGAGCCCCAGCGGCGCATGCGCTCACCCGGCTTGCCGCGCACAGACCTGCGCTTCCTCCAGGCCCCCGACCTCGCCTTCCTGGGGTGCTTTCCAGCCTTGGGCAGGGCTTCACACTCTCACCACAGGATCCCCCCAGGTTCCTCTCAGGCCTTCATTTGTGCCTGTGGAGATTTTTTTGAATCTGCGACTAATTGGACATCTTTATCCCTCCCAAATTTGTTATCACCGGCAAACACAGCGAGACTTCTCTCTAGGCCTTTCCCCAGCCGCATGAGAAGTGTTGACTGGGGCTGGACCACGCGCGAGCCCCTTCTCTTCCCCTGGGGTGCCGGTGCCTGCTCCCTCGCCTCCGCTCATACAAGAAAGTTTAACCAAGAGGGACCACCCACCTGCCCCTAGTGCCTTTATGGAAAGTCTGGCCTTGACCACAGGCTTGACCTGCACTCAAGGGAGAGGCCTGGACCATCACAAAGTCCACAGAGAGCTCATCCTGGACACGCAGCCCCAAAGTGACCATGAGAATGAGGCCTTGGGCTTCTTCCGAGCTCCGGGTGACCCATCCCTGTCGTCCCCAAGGACTCAGCTAGGAACCAGAATGGGGCAGGGGTCCCATCTGGACTCCCCAGAGGGAGGCTCGGAAGGTTGAAGTCATCACATCCCAGAACCACAGGAGGCTGGCCATCATCTTGTCTTTGCCACCCAGCTAGGCTGGCACGGGACATGCCTGGGGTCACAGCTGGCTGGGAGCAGTATGGTCCCCCACCAGCAGGCCAGTGTCCTTCCCTCCATCCCACACTGCACCACCACACCTCGTTAAAGAACCAGAAGAAAAAGTCTGTTTCCACCCTTGTCTGGGGCCTGCTCCTCAGAGCCTGTGCTTCCCTTTTGGGGTCATAGCCCTCACCATGAACATCAACTTTTTGATTCCCTAAGCCTCAGGGTGTCAGGGAGAGGTCATCTGACCCAGGACTGAGGTAAAGAGATGCCATGATGATTCTCTCTCCACCAACCCAAAGCCAGGGCCACGCCCAAGTGGCAGCACAAGGGGTTTGAGGGACGGGCTTGCAAGGGAGCCCCCTGGAGCAGGGATGGGCTGCGTCTTTACCTCCCCCAAAATGATGGCCCAAAACACTGCGTTCAACAAGAACAATCATGCGTCCCCTACGCAGCTCCTAAGATTGTTTTGCTTTGACTTCAAATCTTACGGTCTTTCTCCAGAAACAATCAGAGAAGCAAAAGGTAGAACGGCTTCCATTTCCACACTGGGCTGGAGAGAGCTCACACAGGGAGGGGCTGAGCTGCCCGGGCCTCCGGGGAAGTCCTGTGCCACCTCCTAGAGCTGGGTCCTCGCCTCGGGGACAGGCCCACCCAGGGGCCTTCTCACCCAGGCTCGGAGGGGCCTGAGGGGCTCAGGAGAGGGGGCCGAGAGGTGGCGAGGCCCACCTAAGAGGAGAGCTTCCCCTCACTGGAGATGACACTGCAAACGGGAACAGAAATCTGATTCTCTTAAGGAAACCCAAGTCTAGCTCTGAGACAAGGAAGGAGCCATCTCACTGGTGGAAAGGTACAGGGTCGGGGGAACATCTGGCCGGGGTGATAAGCCCCACAAGAGGACCTCCTGATGAAATCTAGGCAGCCTGCGGCCTGCTATCTAACCCGGATGGCCTGGGTCCCTGACTGACGTGAAAGACTTTCTACAGAAAGCCTCGGGCTGTGTCTGGAGAAGAATAGGGCAAAGCAGCTGAAGAGCCCTGCACATGGCCAGGACGCGTTCAATTAGGGTGATAAGTCAGTTAAGTGGAGAAAACAGAAACACCAGGAAAGCATCTCTGCCCAGGAGCACGTGCAAAGCCAACATGGGAGCTCCACTCACAGCCACGCGCCACCGACACAGGGAGCCTCCTGTGGAGACCTGAAGACGCTGATCAGCACAGGCCCAGCGGGAAAGAGCCCGAGACAAACAGCTCCCAGGGTGTCATCCGCCGGTACCAGCACCGAGACACGAAGAATGTCTCCTCATCTTTTGCAAAGCTGCTATTCGCTAACTCGAGGACAGAAAACGTCCACCCCTCCTGCAAAGTGGTGAGCTCTCCTTAGAACCTTTGAGAGCCTTTGGGTTTCCTCTGTTCTCTCCATGGCCAGGAAGTCCAGAGCGAAATTCCTGCTAAGAACTAGCCTTAGTTTACCTCCCAGAATCTTTCCTCCTTCACTGAATGATTCGTTGTTGGGGGCCCGGTTTGGTTTGGTTTTGCGGCATAATCCACGAACCATACAATTCACCGTTTTAAAGTGCACGGTTCACTGGTTTTTAGTATATTCACAGGGCTGTGCAACCATCACCACGATTTAACTCCAGGACGCTTTCATCACCCCAGAAAGAAACCTCACACCCTTTAGCAGTCCTTCCACATCTGGCCCGACCTCCAACCATTTGGGGCTTTTTAATGAAGGATTTTGGGGGGTTTTTTAATGAACGAACACAGAAATTCAATGCAGAACCCAAAAGGACTAGTGCCCAGGCCAGGCCAATTGGAGTGAGGCCGGAAGATCAGGGACCAGCCCAAACCAGGAGGCAGCATCTGCCAGGACGCCTCCGCAAAGGGAATGCAAGTTCACCTGAGGAAGGTTGGGGGCACTAACAAGTGGGCTTATTCAGAACTGAGAGTCTCCATCTGAAGATGTCAGTGTGTAAGGTGAAAGAACTATGAAAAGAAGATAAACCTCTAGGAAGGACAATTGTTAAATTCTTAAAGAAATGTGTGTGTGCAGGGACTAGCCTTCCAGGTACTAAGCAATATTCTCAAGCTAATTAAATAGGAGGGTATTGACACAGGAATACAAGCAGACAAATGGAACACAAGAGAGAAATCCAGAAACAGACCCAAGAACACACGGTCATTTCCAGCATGACAGACGTGGGAAATACCAGATGGACTCCTAGGGTCCCTGGCTATAGGGCTGGCGAGCCATAAAGAAAACAGTAACACCAGATCCCTATCACACACCTTATAGCAAAATGAATTCCGTGTAAATCCAAGAGTTTAATGTAAAAAATAAATCACAAATTTACTGGAGGAAAACATAGTGAAAAAATAATCTTGGCAAGGGAAAGGCCTTCCTGAGCCTGACTTGAAATGACAATGATGTAAAGGGGAAGCTTGCTAAATCTGACTCAGAGCATTTTAAATGTTCCGAGTGGTAAAAACTTTTTTTAATTTAAAATAAAATAAAATAAGATTCCACCTATAAAGTCAAAAGACACACAACAAAGGGCAATATTTGCAAAACATCTGATAAAGGATTAATAACATACAAAGAACACTTAAAATCAATTTTTAAAAAAGGACAGAGCTCAATAGAAAAAATGGGTAAAGGATATTAATAAGAAGTTCACAGTAAAGGGAATAGATATGGATAATAAACATATGAAAAGGTGCTCAATTTCACTCACAAAGAATTTGTAAAAATAAATCAAAATGAGACCCCCTTTCTCACACACTCGATTGGAAAAGATTGATAATACCCGTGTTAGTGCAATGCTACCAAATATCAAAATGCCAGTTTAAGTTTAAGAATTTGCCCTACAGATATATGTACTTCCAAACATGAGCAGGAATACGTGGAAAGGATATTTCACTGCAGTATGGTTTCTGATGGCAAAACTGGAATGAACCTAGATGTCCAGCAATAAGGACGGGTTGAAAATGTATGGTATAACCTTAACATGGAATAAAAGGCAATCAGAGCGGAAGGAATGATGGGTTTCCAGTTAAACAGGGCAGACTGAAGCTACGAGTTTTTCTCTATTCCCACTCGAAATTCCATTTAAATTTTAGTAAAGGAATAAAAGAAAACTATAGACCCTCCCCCTCTCTGCCCAAGGAGAGGCAAAATGAAAGGGGAAAAAGCAACAAGAGGGAGGAACAAGGAGAGGGAGAGCAGAGATGGACACAGCAGAGAGCACTGGAACCTTCCACCTGCTCACAGAGCGGGCAGAAGCAGCAAGACCTTTGTGCCTCAGAACCCAGAAAATTAAGGGACTGAAGGCTCCAGGTACTGTGAACATAAGGCTGAGGGCGGAGGCTGTCAACCAGAAAGAGAGCAGTTGGACCCCCCCAGCCCTCAGTGGTTCACCTAGCAGGAGAGGGTTTCTTTAGAGAAACTGAACTGAAAAGGTTCAGGGACCCCAGGCAGCATGGAGACCAGGGATGTCACAAGAGGCTGAAATGGGAGGTGAAAAGAAGTCTTCCTACTGAATGGTAAAGGGTATCATTTCAACATCCCTCCACCACCCCACACGTACACAAAACCACTTAGGGTAAATGTGAAAGGGCTCTTCAAAAGTGTGATACGATGACACCAATTGTAAAAGTTCAATAGAGTTTAGAGGAGGAGGATGAAGAAATCAATGGAAATAAGGGAAGGCAAAATAAGAAATTAAAAGTATAAAACATAGAGGTCCCAACATCCAACCAACCTGAGTACCAGAAAAGAGAAGAAAGAAAATGGAAGAGCGGGGAGGGATTAAAGAAATAATACAAAAAGGTTTCCCAGAACTGAAAGAAGGGATTTCCCAAATGAAGAGGCTGACCAAGCAAGTGCCCAGCACAGTGGAGGAAAGGACTCCCTGCAAATCAGCATCGTGGATGCTCATCACCTAGAGACGAAGAGAAGATCCTTCGAGCTCCTACAGAAGATGGGGAATGAGGACACTGGCCTCCTCAACAGCAACCCTGCATATGCCAGAAGGCAACAGCAACCCTGGCCTCAAGACTCAGAAGGAAAAGGATTTCCAACCAAGAATTATATACCCAACAGACTAAGTCCACCAAACTCAGGATGAAGTTGAGGTAAGGATAAAGATGCTGCTGATAAGCAGGATCCCAGAGAACTTTACCTGCTGTGCACCCCCCTCAGGAAGCTGCTGGAGGACGGGTTCCAGCATAATGAGAAAGTAAACCAAAAGAGAGGAATACAGGAGAGGAGGATACAGGAAACAGAAGAGAGGCAAAGAAGATGCCCAGATATTAGAAGAGGAAAATCTCTGGATGGCCCAGGGAACAACTCTAGACTGGAACAGGAAGTCAGAGTGATTGGGACAGATGTCCACAGACAAGCAAAAACACAGAAAGGTTAGGTCTGTGGATGTACTTGTCCATATTTAGAGGGTCTTTCATCTCTGCAAAAGAGTTTGAGGGATATATTCATAAATGCTACACAGAAAACTAAGAAAATAGGAAGACACCACAATTACTAACTCCAGGAAAAACAAGAAGTTTGTAAAAAAGAAAGGAAATAATCACAGAACCCTACAGAGCTCGTCTTTGAATAATATTTACATATTCACAATAATGTCAATACTGAATGCCAATCTAATCAAAACCTGTAATACAATTGTTTTAGGAGAACAGAAGGTGAGAAAACATGTGAGTTGGTTGGTTGATATTTTCAGGTAAAGCAATAATGGCATTAAATCCTCATCTACTGTATTAGGAAGCTGGTGGACAATGTCAGAAATTGGAAAATCAAAAAATAGGAGTGTACACATTATTTAGAGACATAAAGGAAATTAGCGGAAGAAACAACTAAAAGAGTTGAAGGTGATCAAATCTGAGGAAGAGATTTGGAGATGAGGAGGCATGGGGCAAAGACTGCTGTTTTTTCATTATGATTTTTATAACATATTTAACTTAAAAATTGTGTACATGTGTAACTTTGACAAAAAATTAAAATTTAATTAATTGTGAAAAGTAAATCTACCCATTCTGACACAGAAACATAGAAAAACAAGAGGTCACACAGTGTGTAAATGGCAAGATTCCACACGGGTTGGGTTTTCAGGCATTTCACAAAGATGGTGATCAATGCAGAACAATCGAGAAAAAGACACACAGAACTATTAACAATGAATGTCACAGAGGACTGGGCTGGGAGAGGGGGAAAGATGAATATGAGATTTTTACAATTTTTACTTCCTCAGTCCCTGTACTTTGATTTTTTTAAAGCATGAATTACTTTCTAAATAAAAAATACTTTCAAAAATTCATCCTCTTAAAAACAAAGTTTGTAATGGATAAAGAAGATGTGGTACATATACACAATGGAATACTACTCAGCCATTAAAAAGAATGAAATAATGCCATTTGCAGCAACACAGATGGACCTAGAGATTATCATACTAAGTGAAGTAAGTCAGACAGAGAAAAACAAATAGCATATGATACCACTTATATGTAGAATCTAAAATATGACACAAATGAACTTATTTAGGAAACAGACTCACACCCATAGAAGATAAACTTATGGTTACCAAACAGGGAAGGTGGGGGGAGGGATAAATTAGGAGTTTGGGATTAGCAGATACAAACTACTATATATAAAATAGATAAACAACAAGGTCCTACTGTATAGCACAGGGAACTATATTCAATATCCTGTAATAAACCACAATGGAGAAGAATATGAAAAAGAATACATATATGTATGTATAACTGAATCACTTTGCTGTACACCAGAAACTAACACAACAATGTAAATCAACTATACTTCAATTAAAAAAAAATAAAACTATGTTTGTTGTTCTCTTTCCCATAAATTTTATTACTGTCCACATATATTTAATATAACTTGTCCAGTTCAGAAGTGTGAGGAAATGCTGAATGTATTTTTCATCTCTCATTTCTGCCCAGGTCTGATGCCTTGTTATTAATTATGCCCCTATCAGGGATGATACAAAAACTGGAGCCAAAACAAACCCCAAAGCTCATTGCTAACCTAAGCACTGACCCCATTAAGTGACAAACAGAAACAATCACTTTACCATCCTGCTACCGGCGGCTCAGCAGGACTACAGTAATGAGACCCAACCTGGGAACAAAAACTCTAGAACCAGAAACTCGCGGCCCAGTCTTACCCAGCTGCCACTTGTGGGAACACATGGTCTCCATCATCCAGATGGGCAGGGCTGGCTCCAGCATGGCAATCCCCATGTTTGCAAAGCAGATGGACCCTTAGAGGGAGGAAGAAGGTTAGTGTCCTAATGTTTTGGGTCTCAAGTGTCCCCTACCATTTCCAAACACAGTTAAATCCCATGTGCCCACAGCCAGAACAATCAGCTCAGATACCCAGAACGTCTACTTTTGTAAGAAAAAGACAAATAACAGGTCAAAGGGATAGTGGGGAGTGTTGCTTTTTAAATTATTATTATTACTTAAAACAACTAGAATCCCAGAGTCATAAAGTGTGGAAGTGGAGGGAGGCTTAGTGATCACTAGGTTTAACCTTCCCAATTTATTAATGAAGAAATGGAGCTCCAGTTTATTAATGAAGTAACTTGCTTGAGGCTACTCAGCAGCTCAGGCTGACCATACACAGACTCAGGCAACCTGAGGCTCCTACGTCTATGTTTCACTGTATAACAAACACAGATATTTCTAACGATGCCCTTGGTTGCCCAAAATTCAAGTGCATTCAGTACAAATATGCTGTTGAGGGATTTTTTTTAAATCAGCTATACCTATAGGGTATCCATGCAAATATCCTTTATCACTGTGTTAACCAGAACCCTTTGTAAATATAGAACCATCTGGAGAAAAACACACATTGCTGCCCCCACTGTTCTGAGAGCTTCCTGTGCTGTGCGCCGTGGAACCTCTAATTTGCTAGACTCCTGATCCAAAGAACATGGTGCGATCATAATTAAGGTATTTACATACGATGAAAGATTCTTTCATTCTTTGTAGCATTTAAAGACAGAACATAAAAATGATGCTGAAATGGCTGGACTCCCCTCGCCCACCTATTCCGTGTTTTCTTAAATTCTGTATTTGTCTATCTGACGTTAATTACAGGGCCAAACTAACAACCAGAGTTGTTCACGTCTCCCCTGTGATCCGGAACCCATACTCTGAGCCCCTGCTTTATCTAACTCTCACCCACCTCACCAGTATCTCCTGCCCTAAATCCACCCAGGCAACTGGGGAGAGCACCCAGACTGGAATTATTTAAACTAGCCAATCCTAAACTGTTTACCCTCCCCTACCTTTCCCATGGAAACTCCACTTTCTCATGGAAACGCCTAGGTTCTGGCCTGGGTCTTCCCCTCGCCCCTTTCTGCCTCCTGACCAAACCTGGTGCCTCCCCATGTGGCCCTGAGCGACGTGGCATGCCCCCTTTTCTCCAGAAACATAAGTAATAAAATCATCCTTTGGTGGTATTAATCTCTCCATGTCATCTCGTCACTCAGTCGCCTCCGTAAACTAAACCCCAGGGGTACAAACGAGACACCGCCTGCCCCCCAGCTCCACCCCACACCCCACCATCCAGGCTGCCCGGACCTGCCGACGGCCTGACACTGAGTGCCAGCTCGATTTCTATATTACCTCCAAGGGTGGGTAGGGGTGAGACAGTGAGGGCCCAGGCAGCACAGCCTGCCCACACGTGTGCCCCAAGGTGCAGGGACTCGCATCTCTGGGCCCCCATCTCTCACCACACACGTCCTCACCCCCCAGCTCGGACAGCCAGGGCTCCAGGGGAATCTCAGCTCTGGAATGTTCCCTGTGTCTTGCTGGGGGCACAGCGAGGTCCCCCCTGCATGAGAAGGTCACCACACCAGGCTTATAACCCTTTGGTCAACAGGCATGACAGACAAGGTCTAGACCAAGGCCTCTTATGCTTTGCCGGGACCAAACCCAGCAGTGCACAGCTTAACAAAAGCAGCCTGGGGTTCTGAAAGCGGCTGAATCTGAATGTCCTCAGGCGGGGCGTGCCTCACTTCACCCAGCCTCCCCCTAGCCCTAGTGTCTGTGACTGCCGCTTAGACACACCTACCCCTACCTGGAGGGGACCCTGACCGGGCCTGAGGCCACCCTGCATGGATGCCTTCTCCGGCCTGATGCCAAGGGCCACTGCTGACCACTGTGTCCAGGCCCAGGCCGCGTAAGGCTAGTCCCTCACGAGGCAGCTCCAGGCCTGTGTCCCTGGGGTGGTCTTGGGAGGTCAGCTGCTTGGATGGATGCAGCCCATTATCCTCCCCAAGAGCCACAGAACCCCAGGGCGTCCTTTGAGCCCATCTCGGCCAAGAACCCAAAGGTGTCCGCCGCTGCGCAGGATGCCCTCTGCAGAAAGAGAGGCACCCCTTGGCCCTCTGGGGCCCTGCTGTCCGTCTCTATTCACAGATGCCAAGGTGAATCAGAGCACCCACCTAAGGCACCGGCAGGGAGGCCATGGACCCATTCCAGAAGTTCAAGGCCAAACGAGGACAGCCTCTGACACAAACACAGTGAGCAAGTTTGGCCCAAAACAATCCTCTGCGGAAGGCGTCTCTGTGACTCAGCCATCTTTGCCCCAGATGAAAAACAACAAAGGAGCTTGGCTGCGTCAGAAATTAATGACAGAAGAAAACCATTTCTTCTGACGTGTAACCTCTTTGTGCCTTTTATGTTTTTCTACAGCCCAACGTTTCCAGCAGCAAAATGAACGCCGGTCCTCACCACCCACCCCCACCGCCTGGCTGGGAAGAACCAGGGGTGCTGGGGGAGCCCCACCTGCGGCGATGAGGATGTACGGGTCCTTCAGCAGGGTGGTTAGCGGCGTCCCCTTCTGGCTCTGTCAGGGAAAACAGGGGTCAGAAGAGGCCACGCGGCCACCGCAGCACCCACCTTGCCCTGCTGCTCACCTCCGGCTGCACCCGGGACGGCTGGAGCACGAACAGCTGAATGGCTACAGGAGAAAAAAAGAAGAGGTGTGGCCCCAAGCACCTGCCCCCAGGGACGCCAGGCTCAGGGCCCCCGAGGTCACGGCCAAGGGGTCCACGGGGACTCACCTCCATCCAAGAGCACCAGGGCAGCCAGCACCAGGAACGGAGCTGTCTTCCCCACAAACTCGTACAGCACACTCCCAAAGGGGGGGCCCACTGCAGGGAAGAGAGAGAAGGGCCAGTGCCGGGCCCGGGACTGATGACCACCCCCTGGTCTAGAACCATCTTGCGTTTCTTGCGTTTCTCCCTCTACTTTGTTCCAAACACTGTGTGGGGTGGCCACCCTACATTCTGTTCAGGACTGTTAAGTTGCCCTGGCAACTTCCTCCAAGTGGTTTCACACCTGAGACATGGAATCACTCCCAGAGTAAAGGTCAGAGGAAGTAAGACCCAGGCAACAAAAGTGCACAGGAAAGTGGACCAGTGAAGACTTCACAGTCATTACACAGCAGCACAGACAGGAACTGTGGGCTCCCAGATGAAGGCCAGGAGTGTAACAGAAAAGGGAGAGGACCTGGATCTCTCAGGGAAGGTGTTTGCATCTGGTCTGGGAGCTCAGCCAGGGCAGGTGGAGGAGGCAGGCTCAGAAAGTGGGACAGTCCTCAGGTGGGATGGTAACTCAGAGAATGTTCAAGAGGAGGGGCCTTGGCAGGCCATCCTGTTCAAGACTTGGGTTTACATCTGGGCCTGGGAGAGAGGTCTGGGGAGTCCAGGTCCTCCCAGGTCAGGACTCTTCCCACCATTTTTCAAAGGCTCCGTGAAATTAGGGAAGAAACAGAGGACAGTAGTGTGAAAGGGGGCTCACTGTCCAACGCCAGATAGGCCCCTCCCCCAAGGTGGCCCCCACAGTGGCCCTCACCCACCTAAGACCCCCATGGCCAGGCCTCCCAGGGCAATCCCCATGGCATTGCCTCTCTCCTCGTCATCTGTGTACACGCTGGCCAGCATGCCCATCCCTAAACAGGAAAAGAAACAGTGACAGCCAAGCTCTGGGAGCAACAGAATAACCATCACAACCTGCCCTCCCCCACCCCCAGCCCAGACTGTGGTCTTCCCACACCTGCCAGACCAACAGAACATAAGGCCAAGCAGCATCCAACAAGGAGGTGGTACCTTCTCTGAGAACCAACCACCAACCACCACCACCAATACCTAGATTCCCTGAATTATTCCAACTCATTCTGCAGAGGGCTGCCAGCCTGGGCAATGCCAGTGGCCCCTCCAACAGACGGAAGCCCCGGAGCACTGACTTAGGCGTTTCCACACCTACCAGCTACAGAAGAGCAGGAGGAGCCGATGCCCTGCAGGGACCTGGCGATCAGCAGGAAGACGTAACTGCGGGAGAAGGCGAACACTGCGGAAAGAGGGGCCAGGCCACAGTCACTGTAGACCCACTGGTGCTGTGACCCAATCAGCTCAAACAGGGACCTCCCTTAACCCAATGGGGTATTTCCGTGTTAACCACATTGTGCTTTTGCTCCCTGAAGTCCTCTCCTATCAACTTCTTTCTGCAGTTGTTGCCAAAACACACCCCCACCCCCACCCCCGGCTGTGTTCTCAGTTCCCAGCTGGTGGTGGTCAGAGCCCACCTGGTGACCCACACTCAGAAGGCAAACATCAGACACTTACTAACTGTTGAGATAAACATGATGCAGAAGCCCGTGAACATTGGGATTGGATAGCCAATTCTGCAAAACAGAAGCACAATGAAAACCTGGTGACTGCTTTGTATTTTTATAAGCCTTTATATTGAGTCTCTCCTGCTTACCCTTTGGGATCAGGTGGATAAGTGCTTGGTCAACTTTTCTAAAAATTCATAGAGTTGGTGCTTCCTATATGACCTTTTTGTGTTTGACTATCTTGGAGCGTGAATACATTTACAGATTGCCACTCTGAAATTTCTCTGGAATAAATGTTAATAAAATATTGGCAAGTAACCCAGAACACGTTCAAATACACAGCCCCTGTTTCTATCATTTTGTAAAAATTTCTTTAATGATAATCTTTGCTAGAGCTTCCCCAAAGGGACAGCTGCAATCAAATGACTCTAGTAAAAGGTCATCAAGTGATTCAACGGGCAGCAGATGCAATGGCACTACATCTAAGAGGCATTAGGAAGCAAGGAAATTTTCAGATCTGTCTTCACGTTGACCCCGATGAAGCCAGCTGAGAAAGACAGACCTTGTTTTCTGTGCAAAAATTCAACATCCTATTTGCTCTGTAAGACCATTGTCTGTACAGGGCTCTGCCACCAGGCGGACGGGGAGGTGGGGAGACCTTGGCCTCCTGGCATCACACCCCTGCCTGGACACCTGGCCCTGCCACTTAACCCAGGCAAATCTCCCCTCAGCCCCACAGAAAGACCACCACCCACCTCCCAGAGCTGGAGTGGGTATGAAATGAGATATGGATGTTAAACTGCTACCAGGGCAACCGGAACAGAAAAAGTGCCTCAGAAATTTTGTTTCCTCCCTCATTCTCTTCCTTTTTTCCTGTTTCTGCAGATTAAGCAAGCAGGTTGGTCCCTGACATATGGACAGGGCATGAGAGTGAAGGCAGCTTCTTTCCCTCCCACCACCTGGCCTGAGAGGGGCCAGCACTGGCTGAGCTACTGCCCTAAAGGAGATCTGTGTCAGCCCAGAACAGCCCTGAGCATCTCCAGGCCTCATCTCCCTCCAGCCCTGGACCCTCCAGATCCTGGAGAGAAACCAAATGGGAACAGGAACCCCGAGTCCCAGTCACACAGCCTGGGAGGGCTCTTCTATTCCAGGCTTGAACAAAAAAATCATAACACAATACCTTCACCTTAAGGTAACACTCCATTCTCCAAGCACTTACACACGAGCTCAATGATTTGATAAGGGCAGACGACCACCTCCCCATTTTACAGATGAGGAAACTGAGGTACAAAAAATGACTTGTCTAATGTCCTAGGGCTAATTTCACTCAGGGCCATTCAATCCAGTCCAGGACTTTTCCTTGCAAACTTTACTACCTCCTCAGGTATATGCCAAAAGGCATACGTGGCTTTAAATAGAACCCTTCTAAAAGTTCTGGTCACACTTACAAATATTTTTAACTGCTTCATGTGCATCCAGAAACCAAACAGCATCACAAAATCATAGCATTCTCAGGCAGTCGCCCTCCCACAAACCCAGGCAAAGATTCCTCTACTGTGACCTGAAATGAGCTTGTAATTCACAAAGCAGGGCTTGAAGCCAATCCTGTGAACTAGGAAAGATACCAGAGTTCTGAACTGCAGTTCAGATGCCATCAAACGACAGCTTCTCCTGTCTCAACTAACACCGAGCTGACTGCTCTGTGCTCTTACTCATGTAGTAAAAGAAAGCCGTTCACAACACCAGGTCCAACATGGCACTGCTGGATACTCTTGAAGGAAACCTCCAGGAAACTCAGAGAACTCACAGGCAGGTTATTTTCTCAGCAACTACTGCATGTCTGGGGGAAGAATGGACATACGACTGCCCCGGAATAAACACAGGCTTCTCATCCCTTTCAACATCCTACTTGGAAAACCATACATATGTCAAAGCTATTGGAATACCGGCAATATTATGTCCAGTCTACAGCCCAGCCACCGGCCAAGGTCACCTGGCAGGACACAGCTGAGGTGGGCTCCTTCCCAGGAGGCTCCAGCACTCCCGGAGACTATAAGGGTCACCTATGATTCTCACCACAATTCCATGAGGCAGCTGGCTTTTTCCCTATTTTCAGATGGCCACATTGAGGCTTGGGGAGCTGCCCCAAATTCAGGGCAATGGGCATATCTCGAGTGTCTAAGGTGTGGCAGGTCCTGCTAGCATACACTTTGGTGGGGACACCAGTCACAGGAGCAGAGGTTCACACGGGTTGAGTGGAACCCAGGGTCCACAGTATCTTTTAAAACCAGGTGGCTCCGTATCCACAGGGCTGTGTGCTCACGGAAGATCCTTTTTACCAAGGCCAGGTGCTGTGTTTCCTTTAAAAATGCTGTAGCTGCTGTTTTGCTTTTTAATTCCTTTGGGATTTTAATAAAGCACAAATGGAATAACCAAACGGCGAAGCTAGGAGGAAATTCAAAGGCTGGCCAGTCCAAACCCCCAACATGCATGAGAAAGCCGAGGTTCAGAGGTGGAGCGAGCCAATCGCTTCTGATACCACTGGGCTCCTGCTGCTTCCTTCTTGTTACCAGACCCATGCGCCCTATGCTTTCAACATCAGCCAAGCCGCTGGCAGGGCTGCCCAGTGGAAAGTGCTGGGCAGCGTCCTTCCCTGGAGCTCAGCCCCACGGCCAGTGTGGCCCAAGGGGCAGCTCCTGGCTCTCCACCCTCAGACTCTCCTGGCCCCCTGAACACCGACCTCAGGAGACTTGCTCAAGGCCCCAGGGTCACTGAGTGATGGGCAGATCGCCACTGTCCTTTCTCCTTTCCCACAATGTCTCCTAAATGGACAGAACCTCAACTGACATTAGTCATAAATGTCTGATGCGGCCTCTTGTCCCAATTCAATGCCATCTCAATTAAAGTGCTACTAAGCAGAGCCACGTCTGATGTGGCAAACCTTTAACCAAATATCCCATTATCACCCCCTCGTGAGTCATCCTGGCTCACAGTCATCCTCACAGAGCATCAGGGAGCAGTTAATCCAGTTGAATAAAACTAAAAATCATATATTTGAATCCTAGAAAAAAGTGCAAAGCAATAAAAGTTATATTCATTACATATCCCTACCCAGTCAGCAGAGAAACCCCACTTTGTCTCTAAATTGTCACTGGCAATCAGTACTTATTCTCTAATGCTACTAATTAGTTTGTCTTTACCATAAAGATTAATGTAAGCTCTCTTCCCAGGCTTGCTAAGACCTGGGTTCCCTCTGCTGTGGTAAGTGACAAAAGCAAGGACACAGAGTAGGGGACAGGGAAGGGTACAAACTGTCACCAGAGGAGACAAGAGGTGACATCTCCCATTTCAATTACCTCAACATACTCCCTGGAGCAGTAAATGGAAAGGTATTTTACATTTGCTAGGATATACTAGGAAGCTTGTGGTCAACCATTTCATAAATAAAACAAAATTCTTAGGTTCAGCCCCTGGGTCTGTCTTTTTCAGCTATCAGATGTGTGTGGGGAATTACGCGAGCCTTGGATTTCTTATTCTCCAGGGTGTTCACTGACGCACAGGTCACGTGAGGGCTTTGCTCCCATGAGAAGTACCCAATTCCACGGCCAGCTTCTTCTGATTTTGAAGCAAAGATGCTGTCACACCATCTCCACCACCCTAATGACATCGAGGATGGGAAATCCCTTTCCAGAATAGCTGGTTTCCCTGTCCATGGAGGAGCTTTCTGAAAAGGTCACTGCTTATTCCTACAAAGCCCACTTCAGACCAACTGCCTGAAGCTAAAGGGAAAAAAAAAAAAAAACCCACAGTAGATTTTGTAGAGATTTCATGCCCTGCAGCTTTCTCCGACTTTCAGATGTTAGCTAAGATTTGTGAGGAAAAATAACTGGCTTTCAAATATACTAGGTAACTATGGAAATAAATTAAGTCACTGATGCTGGCTTGATAAAAAGCAGGCCACTAACACAATGACAAGCTGAGGAGGGAACCATCCCCACCCCTGTCCCCGGAGTTAACCCTTTCCCAAGCTGCCGGGTTCGTTTGGAATATCCTGGGTCTAAAGATGCAACTACTATGTAAGCCTTACGTTAAGCAAGTGAAGACCATGATGCCTCGTTCTTAACCTGACTTACAGAAGAGAGAAATGTAAAGGTGGTTTTCACATTGTTTACCGGCCTGGAACATTCCTTTTATGTGTGTATGTCTAAAATCCACTTGCCGGACCAAAAGACAACAGGTGTTGCTAGTATAAGTCCTTCTACCCCCTTTTACTCACAACTGCAATCACGAAATTAATAGTTAAACTGGAACTATAAAATAAGTCACACAAGCCTCAAAGATGGCAATTAGATCAAGCAAGGCACCCACAGGCTTTGGAAAGTGCCTTACTGTACATGTGATCACCACACTCGCCAAAATCAAAAGGTCCTTTGCTCCCTATCTGGTCACATATTATTCAGTAAAAATATAATTCCCGAAGAGTAAATGAAACAGGAATTACTTGTATCATATTAACAGCCAAATGAGCATTTAAATGCTTCCCAAGAATTGTCATTTTTTATTCTCAGGGTTTGGCATGAGATCTTATCCAATATTTAGAACAGACAGGCAGCCTGCGTCCTGTGTCACCACAAAGCCACTCACTCAGCAGCATCGTGACCATGAATTATGGGGCCCCAGGTTGTAACATGGGGGTTCAGATTATGACCTGTGTGATGTTGGGTGTCTCATTTCAGAGTGAGTCCCACTTACGGCAAGAAGCTTTAGAAAGGAGCGGCTCCAACCAGCCTGTCTCTATGGAGCTCCCCTCACATCTCTGGGGATGCAGGAGGCCTTTCTTTTCCCCACTATCAGAAGCACTGCAGAGACATTGGGAAGTTGGACCAGCTCACATCACGGGCTGGAAAAAGATATTTTTCTAGGGCCCGGGAGGTGAGGGAGGATCCATGTCCCAAAAATCAGGCTGATTTTTCCTAAACTCCCTCCCATTGAATAAAAATAGCACCCAACAACTTACTGTTTGGACCTTCCCTCATTCAGCCTGGCACAACAAGGGAGAGCCCGAGTAGATGCAAAAAAGACAGATTTTGACCTGCATTGTTTACATTTCGTAGCCAAAGGTACAAACTGTGTAACAATAAGCAGATGGAAAGAACGGGAAGAAAGGAAGCCATTGGCCAGACTCTAGACAAATGCTTTCTCCTCCTGAGTAGCAAACCCTTTTGCCTATAAAATACTAAGATAGACCCAAAAGCTTTTGCTAAAGTCTCCTCAAGATCTGATGCTTCATGTTTTAACTACTCTTTAACCAGAAACATATTAACCAAGTGTAAAATGCTATTGTAAACTCACTTCTTTACAACACTGAAAATGTGAGTCACACGTCTTGTTGGTAATTGCGGATGTGATTGGCACAAATTACATCAGAAGGTTATTTGCAATGGCTCACAAGGAAAAAGTCTGTAAAGGGAAATGTATTTATCACTTCTCTGAGCAGAGCCGTGGAGTGCCCAGAAATGCTGAAAGTCCCCAAATTCATATCTACTGGGTTTGGAAAATATTAGAAAAAAATTACTTATCATGATCATTTTGGAGGGACAACAGAGTGTGTTGTCCTACATCAATATTAAAACTTGTTTGCATTTCCACATGACAAGGCAGTGCTAGAAGATGAAGATTACTTTGAAATTTGCTGGAGAGCTGGGAGAAATCAGCTAGGGATTAAAATTTTGCCCTCAATAAGTTCCAAAGTGGATTACACACCATACCAATAGACTAAATCTCACAGGTCACTAAAGGAAATTAGTTTTCTCTTGGCAGATAATTTTTTGGGAGCCCCAAACATGAGCCTTAGGTGGCTGCAATGTCAAAGCGTTTGGAGTATCTACTAGGGGAAAGGTCTCACTGGTTTTAAACAAGCTGCTGCCCGGTAGCATAAGCGAAGCATTAAAAACAAGAATGGGATTTTTTTGTAAGCTTTTCATTTGCCATTTACGTTTGGAAGATTGGAACACACATCATTTCAGCCGAGTTTCTAAGTATTACACTGTACAGCTAGTGACATTCACGTCCAAGTGATTGGCAAGGCGTTATTACAATAATGTCCTCAATTTTCCCATAGAGTATTTGAGCTGTTTGCTTTCTCAGAATACAAAACCCTGAGCTGTTTTCTGTAATTATACCAGATGCATTTTAAGAAGCGCTCTTAGGCTTGAGAAAAGAAAGAAAACCCTGTAACTACGAAGGTCTGTTTGGTTTTCCTCCTGAAGAACAGAGGAACCGCCGAACGTCACCGCGATAATGGTGCCTCTTGGTGGGCTCCCAGTCAGCCCAGCGTCCTGCGTTAACTTGCTCGGCATTTTATGCAGCAGCCTGATAACACTACACAGCAAACTGCAGGCTGGATGTGGCCTTGGATGGTTAAAATGGATTCAGTGGCCCTACTCGGCGCAGAAAATCCAATCACAGAAGTTGAAAATGTGCTTCCATCGGACTCACCATGAGTACGTTACCAGCAACCTGCGTGCCAGAGGACAGCTCGTGCGGAGGAGGGCGGGTCCCCTCTTTGAGCCCCTGCCAACGCCCCAGGCCTCCCACCCCCCCGAGTGGGCCCCGCTCTGAGAAGGGTCCCCTGCTTGGTTTAACGCTTGTTGTTGCCATCTTGAAATACTTAATAATATTTTAATAAAAGGCCCGGCCAGCCCTGCTCCACCTTTCCCAAGGCCAAAGCCTGGTAAATGTACAGGCCTCCCTGCTCCCAGCCTGCAGGGGTGCTGGGCTGACCGGCTTAAAACTGTGCTCAGCTCCCTGACTCTGCAGCTTGGCTTCGGAACCTCTAGTGGGTCCCAAGTGCCCCCCAAACAAGCCCCACTCCTCTCTCATCTAGCATATGGGGCCTCTTATAGCTCAGCCCCGCCGGGTCCCCCCAGCCCCGCCCTCCTCAGTTCACCCCGCCCCCTCTTTTATTCTCTTTTTTTCTCTAGTCCTTGTCTTGGTTCCTGCTACTAGGCCTGGTTCACAGGTAGGACTCTGGGCACTGCCGCATTTTTCACACTGCTGCCTTTGGGGTCACACTGTTATACAGCAGCCCCCCACCACCACTCACACTCTACCAGCTCCCACTCTTTGCAGCTGACACCTCCTCCCTTCCTCTGCAAGCCCCCTGTCCTGTACTGGGAGCCCCCATATATCAGGCAGAGCTGGCCCACCTCAGCTGTAGAAGAGCAAATACTTGCTGGATGGCCACCAGCAATGGAAATGTGAACAGTTATTCAAAGTAATGTGGGTCCCAAAAGACTCCAGAACATTGAGATTAATATAGAGCTAGTTTGGGCAGCTTGAATTATCCAGAAAAAAAAGCCTCTTCCCTTTGTGCACGTGGATGCAGCTTAGTAAGTGGCAGGGGAAGAACTGGTACACTGCCTAGGACCTCGGTGTCAGCGAGATGTTTCACATATGCAGCAGGACTACAGCTTATGTGCCACGTTCCCCACCTGGCCATCCCCACGAGCACTGACCACGCCAGCCCTGAAGGAAACCACCTCAGCTGTCTACTAGGAAGCGCATGACCAGAGGTGCAAGAGAAGAGAAAGCCACATGGCACGTACAATCCCCCAAGGATGGCCATGGTGGCAATGAAAAGGAAGACCAAATGGGAAATCGTGATTGACTAAGGACAGAAACATAAGGCGAAGGAGACTGGCTTTTTCCCCAGCTTTGGTTTTCCAGATTCTGATCAATGAATGAGAAGCAAAAATCCCAGGGGGAAGTGATCTGGAACAATATAAATATCACACTTTTTGACCAAAATGATATAACCCACCTGTTGGTCAACAGTCCTATGAACGGGTTGGTGAGGAGCTGGACGGTGGCTTTCGAGGCAAACAACAGGCCGACCTGCACGTTCTCATTCAGGAGGTCTTTGTCTCCACTGGGACAGTCGGAAGGGGCGGTGGACCTGTTAGTCACTGTGCGCTGCGTGGTGGCCTCATGCAGCAGCGCCCCCTGAAGGTGGCCGGTGCTATTGCCGGCAACCACGGTGGAGTTGTCATAATAGGAGAAGATGTTCTGGAAGCCGCCGACGGTGGAGGCTTTGAGCACTGGCTTGGCAGTCTGGATTTCTATAGCATCTTTCTCATGCTCGATGCTGTACAAGTAACTTGGGATGATGGGGACTGGGAACAAGAGCAGGAGAGTGGTGATTACACTGAAACCCTGCCCGGGACCAAAGCCAGCAAAACCGCGGTCTCATCAAACGCTAAATGAGGCCCAGACAAGTGGCATGTCTGCCTCGGGAATGGGACCTCCCCGCCGACATTGAACAACTTCACGTTGCTCAGCTCTGCGAACAAAGCCCCAGAGGCTGTGAGAGCTCTCAGGGCCAGCTACTGTGCAGACCTGACCCGCCCCAGAGATCCCTGTTCTTTGTGGGCTTTCCCATTACAGGGCTCCTTCACAGGAATATTTTAGGAAAGCAAGATTCGGTCTGAAGTCTAATCAGTGCTGACCTGGGGTCAACCAGTGCTTCTCAGAAAGAGGCTAGAAAGACCTTTAAGTGAATGAATCAAGGAAACAGAAAGCTAAATTTCATTAGGTGTCTTAGAAAAGAATAAACCTGCAGGAAGTAATAATTCTGAAATTCTGCAGCAGGCCCACTTCATCTTTCCCTTACTTGAGTGGGAAGCTTCAATGTTTCATACAACCTGGAAGATTTGAGACTTCTTGAGACTTTCGGAGAGGAAAAGAAAAACTGATGTACTGGAAGCTTTGGGCATGTGCATCACAGAGCGTTCAAGACAAAGGAGGCCTCGGGCCCTTGTTACTGAACTCAGATGAGCGCCCCGCGCCCAGCCCCAGCCCCAGCTCTGATATTCCTGGAAGTGAAACCCTGACTGTGTGATGTTCTGAAAACCATCGAGAGAGAACTTTAAATGGAGAGAAGGGAAACAACCCTTTAAAAAATCATTTTTTATTCATTAAAAATTGGGATTTTTTAAGGAAAAGCACGTCAAATCTGTTGCTGTTAATGGTGCTAATTAAGAGAACTGGATGTCAATTATTTAGTTTTTCAAAAATCCATTACAGGAAAAAGATGAAAACCAATGCTGTTAAAATTGCTCTTGATGTGGGTCCTGTAACATCTCCATGTCAAGTCATTTGTGGAATCACTACCTTTAAATGTCCCTTCCTTTTATGGAGGGAGGGATTTTGACCTGTTCCCTGAGGTGATAGACCACATTATTGACCCACCTTTCCGGGTAGCGTAATAATTATTATAACATTATTTTGAATCCTGGGAATTGCTCCTCCTTAACACATTTTTTTTTTTTTAATCGTGTTGAAAGTGACAAGGGGAAGCAGGAAATTATCAGGAGGAAACATAAGTTCTGGGTTTTATCTGCTGTCACATTTTTTGACCGGACCGCCAGGAAAACGAAGCCACAAACACGGCTACTAGCCTAGACGAGGCAGTCTTGGGGAATGTATTCTTGCAAAACGTGTTCTCCAACTTTCCCGAACCGCGCTCGGGTAAGCGGGGCGCCCTGGGAAGAGGTACCCGGGGCGGGGGGGACGCCCGGTCCGTACGTACCCACGACGGTGAGTAGCATGTTGTCCAGCAGCAGCGCGAGGAACACGATGAACAGGATGAGCTTCCGCGAGTGACGGCTCTCCTGCAGCCAGCGGAGCAGTGCCAGGTCGCTCAGGGCCATGGCTCCGGGGCTCGGCTCCGGGGCTCGGCTGCGGGCGCGGCGCGCGGTCGGTCAGGGGCTCTGCCGGGCTGGGGGCTCCCCCAACCCCAGGGCCCAGACTTCGCCCGGCCCGGCCGCCGAAGGGGCGCTCAGGGAGCGGCGCGCACCGGGCGGCGCCGGATGGTCCCGGGCGTCCCACCCTCGGCTTACCTTTGGCGAGCGCGTTCTCACCGGCACCTGCGCTCCTTGTTAATAACGCCCGCGAACGCCGTCTGGGCCAGATCCTGGGGGCCGCCCGGCTCTCCGCTGCCCCCGCGGGTCCCACTTCACCCGCTGCGCGCTCGGAAAGTGCCGCAGGACCCCTGCGCACCGTGCGTCCTGCGCCCCGGGTTTCCCGGGACGCCCTGGAGCCCCGTGCGCGGCGCCTCGGGGGGCTTCCCCCGCCCTCGGCCGGGCCCCGCTCTCCCCCGCGCCCCGGGCGGCTATCCGTCCCCAGCGCCGAGCCCCGCGGGCAGGGAGCGGGGTCGGCGTTACCTCGGGTGGTCTGCGGCTGCCTGCCCCGGCCGCCGTGGGCTCCGTCCGTCCGGGCGGCTCCGGGTCGCAGTCTCCGCCCCAGCGCCCGGCGGCCGCCGCTCAGTTTACCGGGTCTGGCTCTGACGTCAGGGCCGGCGGGGGCGGGGGGCTGGGGCGCCCCGGCCTCCTCCCTCCCGCGCCGTCACTGTGTCGGAGTAGCCACCGCCTTCCTTTCCCCGCCAGGCCCCCGACCAGGTTCTGAGCCCGGGTCCTAAGGTCGCCCCGTCCTGAGCAGACCCTCGCCCCTGTCCCTGCACTTGGCCGTGAGCCCTGGGAACCCGGGCCCGGGTGAAGTGGATGGGTCGCAGAGGGAGGATGTCAAAAGCCCCAGGGCGAGGGGTCAAGGATCCCGGGGTGAAGGGTCAGGGGCCAAGATAAGGAGTCAGGGATTAGTGGTTTCATCTGGCCCAATTAGGAGCTGAAGCTCTCTTTGAGCCTCCCTGTTCCTGAAATTGGCCGTTGAGGACATGAAGGCTAGTGAGTGTGCCAGGGAAAGAGGTCTTAGGGTGTTGGGAGCCGGGGACCGATCTCTTTCCTGGAGAAGCCACTCTGCACCCCACCACCCCTCCCGTCTCCCACCTCGGGATCCCCTCCCGTCTCCCACCTCGGGATCATGATGCGGGGTGCCACTTGGAGTCTTTGGCCATCGGGTCCTCGGGTACCCTCCAGATGGTGATGTGGAAACAGGGGGAAAGGGGACGTCTCTCAGTGTCACCCCACAGAGAGAGTGGGGTTCTGAGGGCCCCAGGCGCTGAATCCAGTTATCATAAAATAAGACCATGTCACCCTGAGCAGGGGACACTGGAGAATAGGTGAGTGCCTGGCACCTTAGTAAAAGGGCTTAGGGGGCAGCTGCCCCAGGCCCTGTGTGCTGTAGTCCTCTCCCCTCAGCGTTTTCCCCAGGGATTCTGTTTAACAAGATGGTTGAAACAGGCAAAGTGCCTGCCTGTGGCTGACCTGGAGCTGTCGTCCTCACCACCAAGGAGTAGGAGCCCACCTTTGATCTCCAAGTCCCTCCATTTTACAAACAGAAGAGAAACAAACAGACATGCCCCAGACAGAGCTGGAGCTTTGAAGACCCTTCTAGGGGGCGGGAGGAGCAGGAGTTGTTTTCTTGGAGAGCCACTTGGAATAAATGTTATCAGCTGTAGCCTCAGCAGTAGAGTCTGGCCTTGTTTTATTAATGCTTCCTTGTCAGCTGGAGACTGCTTAGAGCAGCAGGGGGATGTGTAGGGCTCCCCACTCTCTGCACCTCCTTACTTCCTTCCCGAAACCCCCCTGTGCTGCCCCCGATGTGAGAAAAATGGTTGGATAAGTAAGTAGGTCAGTAACATGCGGACTCCGGGATGTCCCAGGATATGTGCAACTTAAATATTAAACAGGGAGGAGAGAAGGAAAACCACTTAGGAGGAGAGAACAGATGGCAGGGAGCTGTTTCAGCTGGCTGTGAAGGGTATCACGCTCATGGGGTGCCCCAAAGTGCCCGGAGTTTCAGAATAAAGACACAGGTCCTGCCCCTGTGCCCCCTGGGCAGAGAGGCGTCATGGTTAAGGGCTCTTGTCAGGATGCCTGGGTCCCAGTCCACTACGTCCTTGATTGGTGACCTTGGGCACATTATGTATCCTCTCTGTGCCTTAGTTTCTCCATCTCTGCAATGGGGATGCCAACTGGACATACTGCAGGGTTGTTGTGAGGATTAAGTGGGGATCCACAGTCATCCCTTAACACAGTGCCTGGCACAAAGTGAGAGTCGGCGTCCACCATTCATCCATCCAACAAATATTTGTTGAGCTTTTAGTACATGCCAGGCACTGTGGTTGATACTGGAGAGACATTAACGGCCCAAAGAGACAAAATACCCATCCTTGGGGTGCTTACACATTCTGGTAGCAACACCACAACAGTGAACACAGGAAGCCACACCAACTCCAGCCCAGCCAGCTGGAGGAATATGGCACTAGGGAAAATGCCAATACCTGTGCTCCCTCCTCCTGATCTCTGCCACCACCCCTAGAGCACCATGGCCTATAACAGTGTCTTCAAACTTCTTGTTGACACCCCCAAAGAGTTTTTAAAAAGATAGGTATGCCTCACACTTTTCTCAGTTGACATCTAAAATATTCTTTTATCATAAATTTTAATAGTTTAGGGATATATTATGTAAATTCACCTTTATATATAAAACCATTATAACTCTCTTTTAAATGTACCCAATGAATCATAAAACTACCATATTATATTTAAAAATACTAACAAGTTTCTCTTTAACACTCAAAAAATTTACATTGTTTCCTTTATGCCTTCAAAGTATATTTTCTGTCTGCTTTCAACAGAATTTTATCCAACTGTAATGTTTTTATTATTTAAATCCAGTATTCACCACCTTTATTATATGAACTGCAACAAATATATGAATATGCATTAGCTTTTTAAAATTTTCTTATGGCCATAAGGTTCTAAGTTCTAAGGTTCTCTCTAAAATTGTGTTATTATAACAATTAGTAGTAGTATATAAATGATAAAGCCTCATATAATATGAATTTTGATAAATATTAAACACAAAAAGGAACACTGTATTAGAAGTGCATTACCTAATGAGATGGGTGGAGAGAGGATTTTTGGAGCCTTAGAAGAAGAGAAACTATATTGTTTTTACGCCTCAGAACAATGTAACCCAGCAAAATGGTAAGAGTAAGGTTGGGTGGGAGGTAAGCCTTTCCTCGTCAACTGAGAGACGGGAGATTGTTGAAAGGGGAGGTGATAAAAGAGAATCCTCGTGTCTCTACCTGGGTCCATCTTAGCCAGATCAATTTTTAAATACAGGACATATGGAAATTGAGGGTCTCCTATGGCTTGGAAAGTCTTCATACATACCCAGTGTCCTGAAGTGGCAGGTTGAGGAACCAACCTGGGAGGCCCTGCCTGATCTGGGACTTTGGGACTCTGTAGCCTCTTATTCAACTCAGCCCCTGCCTTTCCCCTCCAGCCACACTGGTTCCTCAGGACCTTTGCACGTTCTGGTTCCTCAGGACCTTTGCACATTCTCTGCCTAGGAATTTTTTTCCTCTTCCTCTTCTAGTTATCTCCTTCTCGTTCTTCATTACCAGCCCTAGTGCCACTTCTTAGGAGGAGCCACACTTTCATGGACATCCCCCCAAGTATCAGACAGGTCCCCTTCTCTTATAAATCCTCATGGAACTGTTACTTCCTCCGGAAGATGTCTGTCCATGAGGAACAATACTCACATAAGTGTGATCAGTTATCTCTGTCTCCCTAGGTTATCAGGACTGGGGATACTCTTCTTGGTCATCACTGAGGTCCCAGAACACAGCTGATGCTCATTAAATACCTGCAAAGAGGATGTGCTCTGGGTAAGTCGGGTTCCCTTCTGAAGCGGAGCCATGGGGACCAGAGAGAGAAGCGCCTTTGCTGGAAGGCAAAGGTTACACCTCCCCCCACCAGAGGCCACTCCTGCGGGACCAGGCTTTGAGGAAGCCCCCTAGTGAACACAATATTTATTTGCTCTTCCTGGGCACTCAGACTGGTGAGCTCAACCACCTTTTTCAAACACTAGGGACTGGGAAGATACAAAGGTACCACCAGGGTTGACTTTTTTTCACTAAATTTCAATATTTAGGAAAAGTAAGGCATGGAACTTTCTGGAACATAGCAGTTATTTGAAATAGGCATTATTTGAGATAAACTAACATGAGTTTAAGCTATGAATAGCATCCCGATTGGGTCACTTTTACACTTCTGTGAATTGGGGCATGTTACTTAACTTTTATGTGCCTCCGCTTCTCATCTGTCACTCAAGCATGATAAGAGGGCCCCCTGACAGAGTTGTTTTGGGGATCAAGGGAGATGATCCTTGCATAGTGCCTGGCACATAGCAGAGGCTCACACTTTAAGTGTTCCCTGGCCTCGGGAAAGTGAAAGTGCTGATATGTAGGAGGTGCAGCTGGTCTGTGGGGAAAATCCTCAGGTGCTCCCCCAACCAGAGAACTTGGAAATAATGAAAACAAACTTATGACCTGGACATTATGCTGTGAAATGCAAACAATGGATCACAGCAGAAATGAACAATAGCATCCTGAAGAGACACAATGGTTCGTGGGCCAGCAAAACCTGATACGCTGGTTAACACATGGGTAGAGAAAGGAGGTGGAGTACCCAGGGGAGAGCCAGGCACAGGGTAGAGCAGGCTGTTCGTAGATAGAGGAAGCCCCAATGGCTCCCAAGCTCATGAAGAGACACTCAGACCCACTAGTGATCAGAGAAATGCCAATTAAAATGAGAGGGAGATGCAGCGCTACACCCATTGGACTGGCAACAACTAGGAAGTTGGGTAAATGCCATATGTTGGTGAAGATGTGAGGAAATGGGGATGCTTTCCTTGGTGGTGAGTGGGAACTGGTGCAGCCTTTCTGGAGAGCAATCAGGAGTGCTTGGTGGGATTAGGTCAGCACGCACCCTCTCTCTGATCCAGTCTACGACTCGGGGAAATCCCTAAGGGGGAAGAACTAGGGTAGGCGTTGCAGTGTTTCTGGTGGCAGTGGGACGTTAGAGGCAACCTCCGTTTCCATCACGAGGGAATAAATAATTGAAATGAGGATGCTTGTGGTGGAGTGCCATGTAGATGGGATTAACCTGCGTGTCTGTGCACAGATTTTCCTAAGTCTTGAGTATGAAGGAAGGAGGAGGAGAGCAAGTTCTGTAACAAGATTGCATGTTAGTTCAGTAAAAGCACACAGGGCACCACTTATTTTGGAGGTTTCATTCCTATTCAAGGGTCCGTATTAAGCCCCTCGGAGTGGGTGCCTTTGTAGAGAAGGGGCCGAGGAGTGAGCATCTGGGATGAAGTGGGAAAGTGGAAAAAAAGTGGAAATAAACCAAGAAATGGACCTTGCAAGGACCAATGATGATAGTACACTCAGAGCTGAGACAGGTGATCAACTCAACTCCCTGTGCACGTGGTTCCCCCCAAAGGGGGCTGTGGCCTGTGGATGCCTAGAGAAGTCAAAGCCTTTCAGTACAGAGTTGGCTGTTCTGAGCGGCATAGGCTGTACGTGGGTTTTATCTCCTGGGGCAGGCAGGGCTGTGCTCTGTTTCAAGCCAGACTGACAGGAAATGAGAGCAGATGGAAACCAAGGTCCAGGAAAGAACGGAAAGCATCAGAAAAAGTAAGCTCTCTGGCTAAATGCAAAACACACAGGTGGTTTTCTGTTTTATTTTGTTTTGTTTTTTTGCCTTTTCCCTCTTATTTTCTTTATAAACTTTTAACTGTTTAAAATTATAACAATTGAGGGATTTATGGCACGGGTAGGTATATCATTTATAACAACTATAACTTAAAGGACAAGGTTGGTTGTGGGGCTATAAAGCAGCCAGATTCCTGTATTTTATGTGACGTGGTATATTATTAACTGTAAATGGACTGTAAAATGTCAAAGTTGTGTATTGTAATCTCTAGGGCAACCACTGTATAAGTAATACAAAGAAGAATAAATAGCTAACAGGAAAATTAAAATTAAATGGAATTCTGTAAAGTATTCAAATACTTGTAAAAGGCAGGAAAGGAGGAACAGATGAGAAAAAAAAAATCCCAGAGGAATCAAGCAGAAAACAAAAAATAAAATGATAGATTGAAATCCAACTATATTAACAATTACATTGTGTTCAGGGACACACGATTAAAGGACAGAAATTGTCAGAATGGATTTTTAAAAAAATAGTCCCACCTCTATGCTGTCTATAGGAGACTCTTTAAATGTAATACACAGGCAGGTTGAAAGTAAATAGATGAAAAAAATACACCATGCAAACTGTAAGCATAAGAGGGCTGAAGTGACTACATTAGTATCAGATAAAATAGATTTCGAAACAACACTTTAAATGGTGACATAAAGAAGGAGATATCATAATGACAAAAGTGATTAATTCAATAGAAGACCTAAGAATCATAATGTGTATACACCCAACAGTAGAGCTTCAAAATGTATGAAACAAAACCAGACAGAATTAACGAGAGAAAAAGACAATTTCACAATCCAAATTGGGGAATCTAACACCTAGACCAAAAAATCAGCAATACAGAATATCAGAATGATGCCATCAACCACCTTGGTTTAATTGATATTTATTTAGCCTGAACAAATAGCAGACTTCACATTCTTTTAAAGTGTTCATGGAAGGTCTCTCTGCCAGGAGCTATCTCATTCAGAGAGGGTTTTTTTTCTCTTTGAAGCCAGCTCTACTGCTGTTGAACACACATACAGAGAGTGAGGACACAGTTTTTTTTTTTTTAATGCATTTTATTTTTATTCTTTTCTGAGTTCTTCCGCATACTGCAAAAGCACATTTTCTGTATGAAATTGAACCAAATCTACTGTTCTGGTTTTAAGACAGAATGGCAAAGCAAATGTCAATTTACTTGAAGGAGGCCTTGCTGATGGCCAATGAAATTAAGCCATAGATGCTCTAACTTAATAATTCAATCACTGAATTAACTGGCTTCATGCAGCACTATCTGTAAAATGCGGGTCTCCAGGTTTGGCCACTTTGATAGAATCACTAACCTGTCCGAGGACATTTGCTGTAATTAGAGGCTGCAGAGGAGCCAGCCAGCTGTTAAGGGTAACGTTTCATCAGCTTTATGCCTTGATTCTCCACTCTCACCTGGACTTTTCAGTCATCCCCAGTGGCTACTCCAATGGCCACCCAGCCCTCCCACAGTCCAGCCTCCTCACCAGCTCAAGGGAGTTTCAGAACACCAGGGTGGTCACGCTACTTACTCCCTGTCTAAACCTTCAGCGGCCTTGCACTTGGAATAATGTCAAATGTCTTCAGTGTGGCCCAACGGGAAGTGCCTGGTCCAGCCTCGACCACTGCTCCATCTTCATTTGCCACATTGCTCTTGACTCTGATCTAAAATTGGATTCCCTTATAATTATCTGGGCTCTCATATGCCTTCAGATATCTTTGTGTATCACGAGGGTCCCAGCATTGCAGCCTGAGGAGCCCTGGCCCGGAGGCCCTTCCCAGCCTGGGTCATGCAGCCTCCATGCATCTTATGCCACTTGGCCCCTGCCTTCCCCCTCCAGCCACAGAGGGCTCCTTTCAGTAGGGTTCCCTGCTTCAGGGCCTTTGCACTCTCCATTCCTTCTGCCTGCGAAGCTCTTCCTCTCCCTCTTGGTCTGATTATCTTTCTCATTCCTAGTCTCCCATCTGTTCATACATCCTTCTCACCCCAGAGCCTTTGCTCAGGCCATTTATGCTGCCTAGAATGTCCTTCCCTCTTACCCCTTTTAACTAGTTAGTTCCCCCTTAGCCTTTATGTCTCAGGTCAAGACACAGGTAGGTTGAAAGTAAATGGATGGAGAGGTATTTCTTCCCAGGGAAGTCATCCCTGACCCCTATGCATTTGTCCCCTGTACTATATTGATAGGTCCCTAAACCTTTCATTCCCGGTACTTTTCATTATAATCACAATTTTACTGATGAGACTGTAATTAATGTCTGACTTCTATATCCCTCCGCCACGCAAGCTGAGGCCAGGGCAGGGCCTCTGGCGTCTTGCTCCCCGCGTCATCCCCCCAGAACCTCACACTGCCTGGCACAAAGTATCAACAAAAGCAGCGTTTGACTCAGGTTTCCCTGATCACTTAAGCAGTGAGCGCCCTCTGGGGATAACTCGAGGAATTGACCTCTATTCTCACAGGCTGTATAGAGACAGCAAAGTGCTATGTCCAGTCCAGCTCACGTCCTTTGCAGAAGTGACGTCCTTCACCTGCACTGTCCACCCCCTTTCTTCTACCTACCCAAGCCCCTGCCTCCTCCTACCTGGTTGGGGTTGAAAAACTTTTTTCCCACTATCCCACCAACTCACCAAAAAACCCACTCAATTTATGATCCCATAAGGAATTGCCATCTCTGCTTGTTTAACAAGCCTCAAATAATTGAGTCATTTCATGCCCCCTCCCTCCCCAGCAGTTACCTGCAGCCATCCCGCCCCCAGCTCTAGCCCCTCAGCCTCTGTTCCTTCCTGACTCTGAGTCTTTGCTTAGGCAGATCCATCCACCTTGGGAAGGGGAGCCGAGCCAGAAGCCAAACGCCCAGATGTCATCACGTGGTCACGTTTTCACCATCAAAGCTGAAGGCTCACGGCCATGGGACAGGCGTCCTCTACCTCTGTAGAATGGCTCCTCTTTCCTCCTAAGACCCCCCCAATCCCAGTCACCACCTCCTGCACAAGCAGCCCCCTCACCCGCTCCCTGGCACCAGGTACTGCCTCCAATCCATCGGTGACTCAGCGGATCTCAATGAACCACTGCTTCCAACGAGCCCCTCCCCAGCCCAAGAGCCTGAGGTGGCTCCCTAATGCTCCTGTCTAAACCCTTCTGCCTACGTTCTAGGGTCGTCCACAATCCACCCACTGCACCCCCAGCTCCCACCCTCTGCTCCAATCAGACTGGCCTCCTCAGTGCCCCAGCAACAGACATTATTCACATTCTCCTCATCCCTCTGACTCTGCAAATCTTATTCCTAGCCCGAGAGCCCAACTCAAGTGCTCTGTCCCCACAAAGTCAAGCCTGGGATGACCCACAGCCCGTCCTGGGCCGCTACCTCCAAGAATACACAAAGCCCTGATAGCCTGTCCCCCAGAACATTTACCAGCCAGCGCTCTTCCGCAGTAGGTCCATCTGGGCTCATTCTTTTTCTTTTTTCCACCTGGGTCATTCGCCCCTTGATGGCAAGGGAAGTGATTCCTTCCTCTCTGTCTCCCCCAGGAGGGCTTGCACTGTGCACTGTACAGAGTAGACCCCTGGGACCGGCATCAGGGAGGAGCCTGGGGCCAGAGCCTTCTGCCCCAGTGGGCAGAAGGCTCAGTGTCCTCATCCGCACAGGCAGTGGATGGACCGGCTAGACCTGCCCTGTCCAGCCCAGGAGCCACTCACCACCCATGGCCCTGGAGCGCTTGAAATGCCACAGGCCGAAGTGAGATGTGCTATAAGTACAAAACCTGCTGTATGGCACAGGGAGCTCAGCTTGGTGCTCCGTGATGACCTAGATGGGTGGGATGGGAGGGGATATATGTATACATAGAGCTGGTGCACTTCATTGGACAGCAGAAACTAACACAACATTGTAAAGCAATTATACTCCAATAAAAAAATATGAAAAAAAAACCCAAAAAATACACACGGAGTTTCAAAGACTTAGTATGAAAAAAATGTAAAGAGTTTCATTAATGTTTTGTATTGTTACATGCTTAAACAATATCTTAGATACATTAGGTTAAATAAAATATATTATTAAAACTAATTTCACCTGTTGCTTTTTACTTTTTTAAAACATGGCTGCTAGAAATTAAATTACCTACATGGCTGGAGTTTGTGGCTCATGTTATATTTCTACTGGATAGTGTGGGGATAGAACATCAGTGCTGGAAGGGGCCTCGGATGTTATTGAGTCTAATGGCTGCCTTTTCCACGCGAGAAAGCAGACTCAGAGAGGGGTAGAGGCTTGCCCAAAGCCACACCACGTGTGAGGTCCGGGCAGTGAAGACTAGAGCTCTGCTTCCCGGGCCTTCGTGGCTTGGGGGCAGCTGGAGGGGCCGACAGGTGGGTGCCCACAGGTAGTCCTCAGCAGCAGAGGACGCTAGAAGGGACTTGGGAGGCTCCTCCCGCCCACTCAGGGCTGTCTTTGCCCACTTGCTATGCTGACTGCATGCTGACTGCACACCCAGACATCTGCAGGGCAGGAGATTTTAGTGGATAATCAATAGTCCAATAAGGCCGACTGCAAAGCCCCAAACCTAATTATTTTGTTCAGAAACTTGTCTGTAACTAAAAGGCATCTGAGAAATCACTGTCACCATCTCTGAGGGGGAAGAGAAATCCAGTCATTATGTCCAATTGGATTTACATTGACTGTTGTCTTGTTGTAGAAGATGTTGTCTCCCTGCAAAACCAGTGTTTGGGTGCCACAGGGACACACACACACACACACATACACACTCACACACACAGATACATACACATGTATGCATACGTACACACACTCACACACATACATACACACACATAAACACAAACACACACACACGGGAGAGCTGTCTCTTTTCTAGGAGCCTTTGGGAAGGTTCTGGTCCACCATTTTTGCACAGGTGGCCAGAGCTGCTGTTAACCTGGGTGACTTTCTGGGTCTTATTTTTGAGGTTCCAGATTTTGCCACCCTAATTCCTCTGAGGAGAGTAGAAAACGAATCCCTTTAAAATGGCAGCATGGAGAGACTGAATATCTTCTGCAACCCCAGGCATTTGCCAAACCCCCTAAATGAGAGAAAATACTTGAGGATGAGAAATCTTTTGAAAATTAGTTAAGACATTTGCATGTCAAGTCACTTGTGTGACTTTAGAATTGCAATAGGAAAAATCTGGAAGCTCCTGATTGGCTGCACACGGGGGACTGTGAAAGTAAGTGGTGGTCACCCTTACAGTGAAATAACCAGTGGCCACTTAAGAAAATGAGGTAGTGCAAGGTTTACCATGGAAGAGTATCCAAGACATTCTTCATTCTTTGATTTGTGAAATCAAAGCTCACAGGATAGCGTGTCTGCTATGATTCATTTAGGAAAACAAGTGAACTTATCAAAAAGGCTATAAATACATGTACTAATGCAAAATGCAGACAGATCAGTTCTGGATGGGTGATGGTCAACCCACAATACTGTACAGTCAATACAGTACTGACTGTATTTAGTTCCAGGGACTGAAAATAGTGGGGGGAGGGAGAGTAGGAAGGTGAAGATTTTTACTCTCCACGGGTAACTTTATGCCCATCCAATTTTTTTGAAGTGTTATTTACCACAAGCTTCTATTGCTTCTTTCTCATATCTTTATTATGGGATATATCATATATACAGAAGAGGGCACAAAACATATGTTTACAGAGTAAAAAATAATTGTTCAGTTAGCCTCATGTGACCCCACCTGGGTCAAGATATAAAACCCGGCCGGGGGCTTCCCTGGTGGCACAGTGGTTAAGAATCCGCCTGCCAATGCAGGGGACACAGGTTCGAGCCCTGCTCTGGGAGGATCCCACATGCCGTGGAACAACTAAGCCCGTGCGCCACAACTACTGAGCCTGCGCTCTAGAGCCCATGCACCACAACTACTGAGCCTGCGTGCCACAACTACTGAAGCCCTCGCACCTAGAGCCCGTGCTCCACAACAAGAGAAGCTACTGCAGTGAGAATCCCGCGCACCTCAACAAAGAGTAGCCCCCACTCGCCGCAACTAGAGAAAGCCCGCGTGCAGCCATGAAGACCCAATGCAGCCAAAAATAAATAAATAAAATAAATAAATTTTTTTAAAAACCCAGCCAGAAGCCCCGGAGCTCCTGGAGGTCTCTCCTCCATCACAATAATCTCCTTTCCCCTAGACTTCCTGACTTGTTAGATTTTCTGTTCCTTACTTTTTTTACAATTCTACCACCTATGGCATTTTCCTAAAAATATAATTGAGATTTGCCTGTTTTTTATCTTTTTATAAGTGGAATCATCCTGTAGGTGTTCTTTATCTGGTTCCTTTTCAGTCTCACCAATATCACTGGTGAGGTTCATCCATATGATGTATACCTAACGCTCATTCCTAATCACTGCTGTATAGTATTCCATTGCAGGACCATATCGCAATTTCTTTGTTCCTTCTGTGGATGGACATTGTGGTGTCCTGCATTTGTTATTAGCAGTGTTGCTAATAACACACTAGAGATGTGTGTCCTGAGTTTCTCCAGGGTCTGTGCCTGGGAGAGGAACTGCTGGATCATGGGATACCCACAGCTTTACCCTTCCCAGCAAATGTCAAATGCTTTCTAAAATAGTTGCATGAATACATACTGTTAATTTTTAAAGTTTTTTTTAAGGTCTTTATGCAACTGGAAAATGAGAAGGTGAAATGGGTTGTAAATTGTGTGCCGACCGACCAGCCTGCTTCAGATCTTGACACGGCCCTTTCTCTCTGTTCTCCACAGCTCACATCTCCCCAAAGATGAGGGAGGGGCTGGTTAGCGGGGTTTGCTGGTGACACTGAACCGCACACATCCCCAGAGGGAAGGGATTCCCCAAAGCTGGTAAAGCCGAGAGGCCGCTGAGCCTACATGCCCAGCAGCAGACGGCCCATCCTCCCGTCTGTACTGCAAGCCCACTGTGTGCCAGGACCGTGCAGAGCACCTGAGTGCCTCTGATTTCCCAACGGACCCCGCAATGATCAGGCAAGAGAGCAAAGTGTCAACAGTCCCACACAGTGGGGCAACTTTGCCAAGTTCAGGGTGTTTAGATAGAAGCTGTTCTCCCATCCAAAACCTCTCTTTGCTCTTTGCATCAGTTTGGCCTTCAGAGAGAAGGGTAACCAAATAGGAGATGACTCAGCCTAGGGCTAACAATACCGGCGTGACCCTCCAGTGGGCCCAGGCAGCATGATGGCTCTAAGTGGGATTGGCTGGGCCGTGGGATTGGCTTTGGGGAAAGACTCAGGTCGCCTTTGTAATGGGGCCTGGTGTCCCTCAGTCACCTGTTGGGAAGGAGGAAGGGTGGGTGCTGCAAAGGGAGGAAAGGAAGGTGGCAGAGGGCGCGCTCTGCCCACTGGGCCCTCCTGCATTTCGGGAGCAACCCCAGGAAAGGCGCAGGGTGGGGTCAGGGCCCAAAGAATAAGTAGCACCAACAGGGCCCCAGCACCTCATCTACTAACATTTCTTCAACAAACATCCTGCCCTAAGAATGCACAGTCCAGCCAGCCAGAGAGGACAGACACAGGCCTCAGTCACAGGGTAAGTGTGCGGAGGCCAGCAGGAGGCAGGGAAAGGGGGGAGGGCAAGGGTGGGGCCTCGAGGTGGGATCCAGAGTCTGAGAAGGCAGATGCCTTAAGAGCGAAGCCCTGGGTCTACTCGGAAGGAAACAGAATGGGATTTGCTCTCTTCGCACCAGGTTCCTTACTTTGTTCACACTGAAGGCAGGATGTTGTCATCCCAGGCAGGTTTACATCCTAAATGCACCTCCTTCTGTGTATTGGTCTCTGTGTGCCCAAACAGCCTGGAGAAGCTTCAGTCTCCTTAGCATCTACATCACAGAACATTCCACCTGGAGAGAGCCTTAGCGAATCCTCAGCCGGTGGTTTTCATTCCTAACCCACTCTCTCTCTGTCTCTCTCTCTTTTTTAAGTTATGGACGTCTTTCTTCAAACAAAATGTTATAGGGAAGCAGAATATATAAAACGGAGCAAAGCAAAGCTACTCAGGCCAAAACAGGCGTAAGTGACTGGAACCTTTGCCTGGGTTTCAGAAAACTCTGTATGAAAGCCCCTGGGCTACTTCAGTCCCCTTGTACTCTGGGGAAACTGAGGCATGGAGATGTGGTCCTGACCATAAGCTCTAAGAAAGCAGAGACCCGGTTGGTCTTGTACCACGCTGAATCCCCAGCATCCCAACCCCACCCCAAGTCCTAGCACATAGTAGATGCTTAGTAAATATTCATTGGATAGTGACATACAAGCAATGCTGACTGTCTCTGCAGGGTCATCTGTTTTCCCACACGTGAAATTGCTTTCTGACGAGACTAAAGGGAGGCTTGAACCTCAGAGAGGCCCCTTAATTGCCCATGTCTTGAATTTACAGCATTTGAAAGGGTTTTATTCTCTGATCTAAATGGCAAGAACAAAAGCAGAGCAGTAAAGAGCCCAGGAGGATGAAAAGAAGCCATAATTTGCATCCAGGATGGAGGTGCCCTTTGTTATCCCACATCCAAGTCAACTTCAAAGTTCTCTGCTGAACAGATAGATGCACATCAGTCACCATGGCAACAACCGAGAAGCCCAGCCCGCCCAACCCTGACAGCCCAACTCCAGGAAGCTGGGGATGGCGGGGGAGACAGAGGGACTACAGTGGGTGGGGAGTCCAAGTACCCATTCAGCCTGGCCCCTCTGTCACCCAGCTCTCTTACTGCTTGTCTGTTGAGGGAGGGAGCTCTGGGTCACCAGCTCCACCTCAACACACGTGAGCACCTGCTACGTGCCTGGGCATCAGAAGTGCTCTCCTTAAGAGCTATACCTCAGTGTCTGGCACACAGTTATTGAACAAAACCTTGTGATGTGTAAATGAATGAAGAAGCAGCCAAAGTCACCTGAGAGCTTCTAAAATATACAAACGCCAGGCCCCACCTGAAATCAGCTGGATCAGAATCGCTGGGAGGTACACTCAAGACTGGGGAGCTTCTTGAAAGCTACACACATGCCTCTCAAGTCAGAGCGGGAGAGAGAAGAAAGCAGAGTCAAGACAGCCGCACAGTCAGGCATGTGGCTTGAGCTACTAGCAGGCTGGGGCTGCCACTCCCCAGATGGGTGGGGCGGAGCAGGGCCCCAGGAGAGGTTAGAGGTCTGTCCTGGACTTGTCCAGGGAGAGGTGCTGGGGAAGCAGTCGTGAGTCTGCAGTGCTGGGGAGAAGCCAGGACTGGAGATGGTGTTTATATCCATCAGAGTGGATGAGACCGAAGGGAGGGAGCGGAGACAGGGAAGAAATGAAGGGTCCAAGGTGTAAGCCCTGGAGCCCAATGAGGAGGGCCCAGCAAAAAAACATGAGCCATCAGAGAGAAAGCATCAGGCAATGTGGTGTTGTGGGAACCAAGAGAAAGAGACAAGCGTAGGCTGGGGAAGAAGGATGCAGTCATGCCTGGAGACCTCAGGGTACCGAGTGGGGAGCCGAGGAGGAAGAGTGCCTCTACCCCACGCGTGCTGGGGTGTTAGCCACTGAAGATGCCCCACCTGGCTGGGGACTGCCCACACTGCCTGGGCCCACGGGATTGGGACCACCCTAGAATCAGCAGGGGCTCACTGAGTGTCCTGCAAGCTTACTAAATGCATCCTTTTCCCCAGTCACAGTGGGAGTCGGGGAAGGGTGCTGGAGAAAGCGGAAACATGGCAATTTTTGCCTCCTAATCATAGTAATGGAGACACCTAGGATTTTTTTTGGCGCTTGTAAAGCTGGGCACTGGGCTACAGCACTTCACGTGGATTATCTTGTTCGATCCTCACAACAACCCTTTGAGGTAGGTACTACTGTTATGTCGACTGGCCAAGCTGCCTGTCTCCACAGGCAAAGGCCTTAACCATTAGGCTGTACTGTCTCTTCCGGGTCAGCACATTGAGGGTGCCCCCAGGGAAGTTTCTGGTGTCTGAGTACCTTCCTCTTGACTCTATCAGTCACCTTCTTTGGGGGCATCTCTGGACAGTGGGCAGTCTTACCACCTGGCAGAAACCAGGGCACAGCTCTTGTTAGTTTGTGGCTCCACTTAAGGTTATTTACTGTGTGCCTGTGTGTGCACAGGCTGATGTGGCCAAAGGGGATCCAGTGGCCGATGGCAAAGTGGCTGGACCTCTGTCTGGGGAGGACACTGGATCAGCAGGAGGCTGGCTGAAGGAGATGGACAGCATTTCCTCCTGTTGAGTACCTGTCAGCCAGGGGCAGGTTTGTGGATGTTTATTCAATTTAAGGGGCCCTCTTTAAGAAAAAAATACAAAATTGCCCATTCAAAACTAGGTTTGAATATGAATACTTATTTAGAATGAGAAAAAATAACAAATTAAAATGCCAACAAATACAAAAATATACAACTGCGTGACCACACTGTCAGGGTGGAGCCAAGCAAGGACCCTGAGCATAAGCTTTGTCAGTTTCCAGGTGAATCACCTCTGCCTTTGACACACTGACCTTGATCAGAGTCAGTGGAAGTCTCTGATCCTTTGTTTCAAGCACCACCTTCTGGGGCTTGGCCTGGTCCACCCTGAGGCAGGAGATAGATGGGCTCCAGGCTAGACATTTACAACTGGCCTCCTGTTCACACCTCCTGGGGTGAGAAGAAGATGGGCTCCAGGCCGGAAATTCATTACCAGTAAGTAAACAGTAAGTAAAATTACTGTTTACATTTCCTGAAGCAAGAGACAAACGGACTACATATTTATGACCGGACTCGCGTCTATATTTTGAGATCTGCACCTCAATATAAAAACCAGTAACAGAAATAGGGTAAATAACCGGACACTGGACATTTTTATGGCAGGGACAGAGTGGGACTAAACCCTGTTAAAAGATCAAGAGGTCATACACTTCCCATCCTTGGGGCAAGGGAGACATTGCACATGTGCAGAAAGGCTCCTTGGGGGTCAAAAAGGAGGGGGCGTCACCCCATAATAGGTGATGCCAAGGCCGTTGCATAGGCCTCTGGGCTGTAATCCATCTTGGAAAAATGTTGCGCACGCGTGTTGGGGAGGGTCCTAGGGCAGGGCAGGTGCAGAAAAAGAAACCAGATAATTGGCCAGAGGTAAACAGAGACCCGGAAGAACTGCCCTATAGAAATGACTTAACCTCCTCTTCACTGCGCTCCTCCTCATTAGGGGGACACCCACACCCTTGCTCTCCAGGTGTGCATCTCTGCCCTGCTTCTGTCTTAACTAAACAAACTGTTTCTCTGTGTGCTCTCCCACTTGCTGTTTTGCTGTGTCTCTAATAATAAACATTGTACGTGTTTTTACAGTTCTGCCTCTGTGAGAAAGGCATTTTTCACTGGGGGCAAGAGCCAGAGGGTGTGGTGGCTAAGATTCCTAGTTTTCATCCAGGCTACCCAGGTTCAATTCCTGGGCAGGGAATTAAGATCTCACTTCACGCCACCACTCACTGCTGCCTCTCCCAGATCAACCCCAACTGTGGAGGGGACAGTGTTAGGGAAGGTTTCGGCAGTTCTGAGCAGAGCCCACCCCAGTGGTCTGGCACAAGTGTTCAGGGGCAAAGGCTCTGATCCAAGCACCAATATTTACCTTCTCTGTAGATTAGTCATAGGGATTTATTCACACTACGGACGTATACCGAGTACCTACTACACGCCAACGCCATGCCAGGGCCATTTCACCATGAACCTCTCAAATATAGCTAAAAGGTTTAAATGTGTAACATGGCAGAGAGCCTGGCACATATTAGTTGCTCATTAAAGCTTCTTCCCATCTGCTAGGCACCCTCCCAAGCTGAGGCCAAGGTCAGAGCAATGCATCCAGCAGCCTACGAGCCAGTCTCCTAGGCAATCAATCCTACTTCCCACCCATCAAAGCAGCAGCTACTCAAACCTTGGCTGGGGGTTGGGCATGGGGGGTGGGGGGGAGGGGGGCGGGCGTGCGGGTCAGCAGGACCACAGGGGCTGCCCAGGCCCATCCTCTCCTCTCTGGAGAGACCCAGAAGCAGGGTCACAGCCAGGACTGGCACTCCGGCCAGGTCTTCTGTCTCCTAGTCCCTCTGTCCCCAGCAGTCCTCCCAGGAAGCACTAGGCCTCCCCAAGCCCCTTCCGGTCAGAGCATGCCTAGCCCTGGGCCTCTCCACCCTCCCACTTAGGACGGTGCTTCTCAGTGAGAATCCCCCTCCGCAGCTGAGAGACAGAAAGTGAACCACAGCCCCCGACAGCAGCCATTCTTGGGCATCACTCCCAGGGCCTCCCACCCAGCAGATTTCAGGTGGGACAGGGCATCTGCACATTGTAGAAACTTCCAGGTGTCTTTCTTGCAAGCTCCATAAGGTCCGGAAGGCCCTGCTCTCTCTAATGAGGCTGGTGGATCTGAGAAGCATCCAGGGTGAAAGGGAGCTAATGGCAGAATTACTGACAGGACGCCACCTGTCAAGTGGCTGAGACTCAAGTGGTAACATTTCAGGCACTCACAGGAGCTTGGCAGGACATGTGATTTGAGAGATGCGGGACAGCCGTCCGAGGTGCCCTTCTCCCGGCGCCCAGGGGCCCCTTCCTCCGAGGGCCCGGGCTACGATGCGCCACCTGCTGGCCTCGGAGCGCGGGGCCCGCGCGGTCTGGCAACGCCCACCTGGTGGCCACTTGGGAAAGGACCCAGCTTGGGGTCCGGATGTGGCCGGTGTGCGGTGAAGTGGTGGCCGCCCTCCTTGGCATTTGTGCACCGAAGTTCTGCCCAGAGTTCTCCCGTGTGTGGCAGGCACTGCGGAGTACGGATGGGAGGCTTAAAAGAGAGAACAATGATGGTGAAAAAGACAATCATTTCATTCGGGCAGCTCTGAGTTTGGAGAGGCCCTAGTTAAAATCCTCTAACAGAGGAAGGGGTGACAGTGGATGCAGTGGGTGCATAGGGGAGACCAGGAGTCGGGGGACACTACCCAGAGGAGGGGACATGTGTGCTGAGGCATGAACTTAAGGCTTCATCAGTCCTACAAGGGAGAAGGGCATTCAGGCTGAGAGAGCAGCTAGAGCAAAGTTCTCAACTCTGACCACACACTGGGGTCGATCGGGGACCTTTTAAATGGCTCAGGTGGCACCCCCGACCAATGACTTCTGAATCTCAGGGGGAGAGAGATGGGGAGACACATGAATTCTTTGAAGCCCCCAGGTGTCAGTGTACAGGCAAAGTTGAGAACCACCAAGCAAAGGCTTGGAGGAATGAATTTACATTTCTGCCCAGGAGTATGGGAATAAAAAGCCCGAGGTAGATGGAATATGGGGTGTGTAGGGCAGAGATGCAAGAAATGAGGAGCAGGAAGGCATGCTGGGCCATTTCCTCAGAACCAGAGAAGAATACCCAATAGAAATGAAGTAAGCAAATGATAGTGACCTTCTATTTACATAATATGTATCCCTGACAAACTCCATGTTTGCATTTGAACAGGACTCTCTACTGCCTTAGGAAGGGAGGGGCTGAGAGATTGAATATCACCTGCTATTACCTCCATGTTTCTGAGGATACGCCTCATTATCTTTGGAATCCTCTTTGAGCCTGGAAAACAGCAAGCACTCAATGAACGTTTGCCAAACTGAACTTTGAATCTGATCCTGTGCTCTCACTTGAGCGGCCAGTCTTGATTACCTTTGGGTTTGAGGGGCTTTGCTGCACAGAAACTGGGCGACTGTGGCTTCAGGGATGTCAAGAAACTCCACAGAAACCCTAGTCCCAGTGGCTGCTGCCTGAAATCCCATGTCTTTCAGTGGTTCTTGTTCACACCGTGTCAATTCCATTTCCTGAGGTAGGTCTTAAAGAGCTGAAGGGGCAAAAAAACCTAATAGGTTTGGGGAAGAGGAGGAAAGATCCAGAAAGGAAGGCCTGCAGCCCCCTCGGATTGCTGACTTCCTTTCTTTTCAAACTGGAACCTCCCGGCACTTTTCATTGGTTTTTGCAATTTTAGTTCTATACCCTGGAGCAAAATTCACCATTTACCCAGGAGCTGACTAATTTGGCCAATCACAGGACACAAGCTGATTTTTCCAAGATTCTCTCAAAGAAGCATTCAAGAAACTTTGATTCTCTCAAATAAGACATTTCTAATAACTGACTAGGGAAACAGTGCGACGCTTGTAGTACTACGTGCGTGGGCCAACCAGTTCATACACCAGTTTGGAACATCCTCTCCCAGGCTGGGGTCCCCAGCAGTGACTCTGAGACAAAGCTTTGTGTGCAAGTGGGTTATCTGGGGGTGATCTCAAGAGGAGGGGAGACAGGAGACAGAGAAATGAAGGAAGCCGTACAGGGTGCAAGTGGGCAAGTGAGGCTTGATCCCCCTGGGGGAGACGGTGTTGAACGTGGCACAAGAAGCTGGGGCCATACATCCACCCACTCCCATCGTTCACTGGTTCAGGGCTGCTCCCAGGAGTGTTCATTCCTTGGCACTTCTAGCCTGTCCTGCGCATGCCTATGCTTTAGTGGCCAGAGAAAGTCCTCAGGCAAAGGGAACTGGAGTACCAGGCCATATGGGTGGGGCACTTACAGCATCTGCCACGCAGATGCCCCATTCACATGCCAACTCATTCATGAACAGGTCACGAGTACAGCCACCAATGAGTGCCAACCCTTACACGTACCCATCCACTCACATAAGCATCAATACTTTCACATGCCAACTCAATCACGAGGTGCGATCATGTGCTGCTTGGTGAGAACACTGGTCTACACCGAATCTGGCAATCAGGAACTATCCCAGGCCCCTGTGAACACAGGTGACAATTCCTCTCAGTGCCATCAGTGTATTTTACAAGGGCTGGGATTGGGCTGATCCCATTCATGCAGTCATTCAAGAAAAGAGGTGGCTCAGACTAGCTCTGTTTCATCAAGGGTAAATGGGGAGCAGCTTAGAAAGATTTTAATTTAGCTGAATGTACAAATTGCAAAAACAAAAGGTAAATTTTTTCTCATGTTGCAAGAAATCCAGTGACATCTGTAAGGTGGTTTCATCTACATTAGGTGGGGCTTTTGAAAAATGAAGACAGGGCAATTAATTGAACTTTGGAGGATGGTGACAGTTTTTGTCTAATGTCCCGATAAGAAGGGCATTGGCCACATTTCTGCAGGGCCTCGAGACTGAAATCAGCTGTCATGCAGGGTGTCACTCTGAGGCCTCAGCTGACAGGCTGCAGTGCCACCAGCTCTAACTACACTGTCCCAAAAGACAAGACAACCAGCTGGGCCGGCATCATCACACGAGAGTCGATGGAGACTTCACTTTTTAACAGGATTGTAACACTTCCCATTTGCAAAGAACAGCATGACATTTTTGTAGATGTGAATCAGCCTGTTTTGCACCAACTTGAAAGCCATGCACACAATCTCCATCCCAACGATGATATAAATGGAGAAGAAGAAGAAGAAGTGAGGGTGTTCTAAAACAATGTCCCCAAACCCAACGGTGGTCAGTGTGACAAAGCAGAAATAGAAGGCATTTTCGAAGTTCAGCTGCTTCTCCCAGATGGGGAGGATGGCAGCTGCACAGGAAACGTAGGCGAAGACCACGAGGGCGATGATGGGGAGGAGGATGTCCAGCCTCTTCACCTGCAGCCCCGCCTCATCCGGGTTGTTGATGATGGAGTACGAGAGTCTCCCGGACACCAGCTCAGGACACGAAGAGCTCCTCTCCATGGCCTGAGGGGGCACCTGCAGTGTGTTCCCTTTCTCTTGTGCTAGAAGTCTCTCGAACAGCTCCATGTTGCTGCTTGGGATTGAGGGGGCAGGTTTGGGGCCCGGGAGCTCTGGGTCGTTGATGGCAATCCTCGGGATGGCTTCGTCTACGGGATTGGTGTCAGGTCTTCTTTCGCAGGGGGGTCCGGAGCGCCACTTGGGAAGGGGAGTGGGGAGGAAAGGGAGTTTTTGGAATTGGTGGTAGGACATGACTAAGATGGCTGCCAGGATGTCGCCTGTGTCTGTGAGGACCAGGAACATCACGGGGATGCCCAAGAGAGCACAGAGCATGCACAGGTACTCGCCGAGCCTGGTGACAGGGTAGGTGTTGCCGCAACCTGAAAAAGAGGGCAGAGCCCGGGACTGCCGGCTGCTCTTCCCCCTCCCCTGCTCAAAAAGCTTTAAAGAGACCTTCTGCCATTTCCTTTCCCTGGCATATGACATCTTACACAACATGTTTAAAAATATTCATCTTAAAACATTCATCCACTTGTCTGACACTAGGTCTGCTTTGCTGGGGGAGCAGGAGGGGAAACCCAGCTTCTCTTTAGGATGAGGGACGACTCATGTCCAGATCTTGGACCCGCAATGTCCTTGGCAGGAGACAGCCCCGTGTTTGGGAGGAGCTGACTGCCTTGCCTTTTGCCATTTCTGAGCACCTGAAGGAGGATGGGCCCAGCTCCGCTGGAGGGCTAGGAAGAGCACAGGTGACAGGACATGTGGGCTTTGCAAACACAACCCTCACCTCCATCATCCTCCATGAAGGCGCCGGTTTTTACGAAGCCACCCTTGTCCTTCCTGGGGTGTCTGGGCCTCTGTGTTTGTTTCTATATAATAGGCAGGCAATTATTATGTGCCAGTGGCGTGGACAGCAGTACAGTGTGTACAGCACGGTGTTTGGGACGGCGGAAAGCGAGACAGTGACTAAAATACAATGGCTGCCCTCAGAGCCATTTGTGACTCAGTGGGTCAGACGTGTTCATCAACCAGAGTGAAACGTTGAGGACCCCAGCATCTAGAATCTTACCCACCTCGTCTCCAACTCCAGCTCTGCCATTTACTAGAAAGTTACGTGACTGCTCACATTTTCAGGTGTCTTACCTGTAAAATGGGGATGACAATACCTGCTTTGTCTATTGACCAGCTGGAAGGATGACAAGAGACCAGCACCTCACACACAGTGAGTGCGTCGTTCTCAGGATGTTGGTGTCCTCATTCGAATGGCTGTTTTTTTTGAGCATTTACCGTGGGTTGGGGATTAACCAGCCTTCATCGGTAGGTATTATCACCATTACAGATGGGGAAACTGAGGCTCAGAGAAGTGAAGGGACTTAGCCAAGAGCATACGTGTGATAAAGTGTGGAGTTGGGGGTCAAACCCCCAGGGCCATCCAGTTCCCAAGCCAGCTCCCTCCGCTGGGTCAGGAGCACCGAGGGGGTGGGACCCTCCAACCATCAAGAACAGGATTGGAGCAAGCAAAGAGAGGATGAAGCCTCCATGCTCTTCAGGAGCCCCCTCCTTCCATCACCCCAGCCCCCCACCCTCTCGTGTCTAGAGAGGGCGGGATCAGAGGGATGTCGAACCCCACAGCGCAAGTCGTTGGATCTTCTGGAGTGGGCAAGCTCACTGCCTTCAACAAAGAGGGAGAAGTTTCTGTATTTAATGCCTATGTTTAATTTTTGGTGTCATAAAGGATGACTAATACAGAAAAACCCAGCCTAATTATGTAAATTAATTGGAAGGCAATTCCCAGGCTGGCTCATCCCCAACCTCCTCCAGGGCTGCAGCTTCCTGTGCAAACTCTGGCCTCAGCCTCCGCCCTCCAGGCATACGCACAGGATCAGGCTGCCCATCTTCCTCAGGGTTCTGGAAGAGGGCTGTGGCCCTCACCAGGTCCCATCGCTGTGCACCCCTCCCAGGGCACTCCACGCCACCCTGACTGCGTCCATGAGGTACCATTTGACGGCAGGGGTGGTGAACTCTCTGTGCACTCATATTGTTTGTGCACGTGTGTGCTTACTGCATGCAATGGGACACAGTGGTGAGCACAGCAGATATGAATCGAATAACCACCCTCGTGAGTATGCAATTACAAGTGGAGATCAGTAACAAGATGTGTAAGAGCAGACCAACAGATTAGAACAAAGGCATCCCTCCTGGATTTGCATTTATTGAGCACCTATTCTATGCCAGGCTTTCGTGGGTGGGATTGGGATACAATGAGGAACAGGCAGAGGTCACGCCCTCTGGGGGCTCCTAGTCGAGCAGGAAGCAAAGCCTTGAACTCAGCTCCCCACCTGTGCAACAGGACCCAAGGGCACCAGGCTCAGGAGTGAGCCTGCACTGGCTAAGCCTCCCGTCAGAAACCCGAGGCTGTTCCGCAGGGCTGGACTTACTGAGGGGGCGCGCAGGGTGTCTGTTGCCTCTCTTTCCCTTCCCCGTTCCCTGCAGGTCTCCAGCAGCTCAGCCCTCCCCTCAGGGAGAGGAGGCTGCAGAAGTGACCTCAGGACAGCATCTTGTCCAGGCTTCGGTGAAAGCCCAGAACCACGGAGGAGATGGGGGGGGGGGGTCTTAGGGAGAGGGAGGGGGTTGGGGACAGAGGGGGGCCCTGGAGAGGAAGACCAACGGCCCAATGTGCCCAGGACTGAAAGCCTCATGTTCTGGTAAACCCTTAAATGCTAAAACCATGGCAGCCTTGGGCACACCAGGGAGTGGCTCGCTCTAGCCAGGGTGATTGTGGAGGGTGAGGAGAGATTCTCCGGAGCAGGGAAGAGAAGAGAGGAGGGAGCCTGGAGCCCCTCGTGGTGGGGCAGGAGCTCAGAGAGGCCTGGCCGTGGGGTCTCCGGAGCCTAGGCCCCGGTGTCAGCAAATATGCCTGCTCCTGAGCTTGTCACAGGCCTTGCAGTCCTTAGGGGTGTCGGCAGCAGGGCCCAGGGGCAGGCAGCCACCCCGTTTTCCAGATGTTGCCCGGAAGCCCCCAGCTCTCGTGCGCCCCTAGGAAAGTCAGGAGAGGCTCCCCAGTGGAAGCCCCCCAGCCTCCAGGATGGAGTCCCAGGGCGAGATCTATTTTATTTAAAGAAAAGAATATCACATTTCTTACAGGATTTATGGAGTAAAGTGCCTTTTAGAGTCAGAATTCCCCGCATAGCAGAACCCCTAATGCTGGCAACCACCATCGTTACTGCATTTAATGGACAAGGAACAGGGAAGTCAGGTGACACGCCCGGAGTCGCACAGCCCACAGCCTGTGGGCACCCCTCGCCTGAAGACCTCCCTCCACACGCACGCTCTCCTTGGCAAATGTGGGTTTAGTGGATTGTAAACAAAGTCACTGTGGCTGCCTCTGGGTGGAATAGGCTTACAATCCAGAGGACACGCCACATTGCAGAGAACGCGTCAAGGAAGTAAGTCTCAGAGGGCACAGGCCCCTATGAAGGAAATGCATAACCTACCCAACTACTGAATGCTAAAATGCATAATGGAAAATCATATTATTTCTTATAATGCATGCCGATATTCCATCAGTCCACGCCACTTAGCCTGTGAGTATTTAACAGCCCGTACACTTCCTAATCCAAGGGGGCTGATCCAATTGGGAATGACTGGGGATTGACCAACCTCATACCTTTCAGGGGTCCCTTTTGCAGCATCAAGGCCAGGTGCATTTCAGGTGACCCAGAGATGTAGGGCGGGAAGCAGTATTACCAGCAGGACCATTACTGATTACGGGCAGCGAAGAACCTTCCCCAATCCTCTTCCAGTTGTAATCACTGGATGGCTTGATGTCTTAATGGACTTGTACCATGAGTGGCAGCATCGTTTTCTTGGGATATAAACCAAGCTAATGCATTTCCATTAGGTCAATGGTTCATAGCCTGGACTACCATTAGAATCACCTGGAGGGCTCTGAAAAATACTGATGCCTGGGTCTGTCCCTAGTAAGTCTGACTTGATTGGTGTGGGGTCCAGGCATGGGGGCGTGTAAAAGATATCCAGGTAAATCTGATGTGCAGCCTGGCCTGAGAACACTTGCCCCAGGAGGGTGCTTCTCAAACATCCACGTGCATCAGAATCACCTGGAGAACTGGCTAAAACACAGATCACTGGTCCCACATCCATAGTTTCTGACTCAGTAGATCGAGAATGGGGTCTGGAAATTAATTTGTATATCTAACAAGTTCTCTCTGGTAATGCTCACGCCACTGGTCCAGGGACCACGCTTTAATAACCATTGCATTACATCAGTGGTTCTCAACAGGGGGCAATTTTGCCCCCCAAGGGACATTTAGCAATGTCTGGAGACATTTTTGGCTGTTGCAACTGGCAAAGACAGCAGGGGAAAAGGTGGGTGCCTCTGGTGAGTAGAGGCCAGAGATACTTCCAAACATCCTACAATGAATGCAAGGGACAGTCCCCGCCACAGAGAATCCTCTAGTCCAAGATGCCAGTAGTGCCAAGGCTAAAAAACGCTGCCTTAGATCAGTCCCCTTTTGTTCTTGAGAAAAAACCTAACGAAACCCCATACTCTCAAGCCCGTTTGCTTCCAGTCTCTTCCTTGCGCTTGCTGACCCCCTGTAACTGTTGTTCCTCAAAGCATTCCCTGGAGCTCTGGGGTCCCTGAAAAGGCCAGCTGTGCCCTGCTTCTACCCTGCTTGAAACCACTTCCCTCCCAGAGCCCAAGGTCACTGCTGAATGGGACAGTCACAGCACTTACCTCGTGGGGCTGTCATGAGAATTAAACAAAATCATGCATATAAAGCACATTGACACAACGCCTGGCGCTGGTAAGTGCTCAGTAGTGCAGCTATTAAGTTACTCTTATTCTTTCTGCTCCTGACCTGTCCCTGCTTGGATCAACATTCAGGTGAATGAGACCGGTTCTGAAAGAAACCACGTGGGGGCGCCCTTGGACACAGGCATATGTGCCCATTTAAGAAAGTGTGTTGCAGTAGGCACAGGTCGTCCACCCAGCAGCCATTCCCCCATCTTTCCCTGGAATGCCGCTGCTCTCTCACCTGATTTCGAGATCGATACGATCCATCTAAGTCATCCTGGTAATCCAATCCCCTTGCCAGGGACTGGCTTGGGGGGTGGGAGGCTCCCAGGAAGAGTTTCTTGCCGATTATGACAGCCAGCCTTTTCTCTATCTATGAGATGCAATTATGCCCGGACGGGAAGTGGACCTTGGTGACCATCTTGTGACCCGCTGAGCAGGACGGAGAGAACCTGATAGTCAATGTCACAGCTGAGCGGCACATCAAGCGGCCTGAGAGCTGTCCCCCACTGGACTTCCTACTTGGGAGGTGACACATTTTCCTTGCAGTTTAAGCCAGCTGGGTTGGGTGTTCTGTCAGTCGCAGCTGATCCTCACGCTGACCCTCAGAGGCAGGTCTGGGAGGAGTTATAGATTAGGGAACAAGGCTCAGACGGGCTAAATTGCTCACTGGAGGTCACACAGCTCTGACCCAAGGTGGCTGGCCTCCAGAATCCGCAGCTGGCCACCGTGCTCCACCTCTACCCCGAGTGTGAGGGGACCCCGGGACGAGTGCCCAGCCACGGCCCTCGTGAGCTCAGGCCCCCCGGGGATCGGTATTCTCTTGAATTGATGCTCTCTTGAATGAAGATGGGGCCCCAGTACCTTTCGCTGCCCAAGATGGGCAGGGGCTGAGCAATGAGTCACACTCCTGGTGGGGACGCTGACCCAGGAGCCCCTGACCCGTGGCTGAGGGCAGCTCCACCACCTCCACTCCTGTGACCCCCTCACCGCCAGCAGGGGTGGCTCCTGCCAGGCCTGGCTCGGCCCCTGCACCTGGCCCACCCTGCTGCCGCGCCGCAGAGGGAAGCTGGGGCCCTTAGTTACTAGAAGGTCCTCCGACGCTGGCCCAGGGACACGGTGCCTGAGTGCAAGACCAGCCCCGCTTCTCACAGCCCGCCAGCCTCAGTGGTCTCTTCCTCAGAGGGGCCTCTAAGCCCCGGAGCTTTGCCTCCTGCCTGGCTGGAAAGCTCTCTCAGCCTTCTTTGCCTGGTTAATCTCCACAGATCCTTCAACTCAAAGGTCACTTCCTCAGACAAGCCTCTCCCCCATCCCCGAAAATCAGGACCACCCTCCCCCGTCCTGTTTCACCCACTTCCACAGCCCGAGCTTCTCCTCTTGAGCACGTCTGTGTGCTTAGCTGGCCATTGTCCCCGCCGCCATCAGACTCGGAGGCCCACCAGGGCGGGGAGGCACCCAGCTAGGTCAGCCCCAGGCCCCGCACAGAATAAGTCATGTACAGGGAGAGGCAGTGGGGTTCCAGGTTAAGACCCAGACAGCCTGGACCCAGACCTGAGCTGTGCCCCCTGCAAAAACGGTGGCCCTGCCTTGCCTCAGAGAGTGGGAATAACAACAACAGCTGCCTCAGGGTTGTTGCGACGTTTGAATGGGCTAATCATCACAAAGAACTTAAAAGGGAGCCTGATGAGCCTTAAATACACATGCGTTAGCCAGCACAGCCACTGCTGTCTGCTGTTGCAATCATAGGCGTTCGGTATTTGTGAAGGAAGCAAGGAAGGAGAGAAGGAAGGAAGGAAGGAGAGAAGGAAGGGAGGAAGGAAGGGAGGAAGGAAGGGAGGAAGGGAGGGAGGAAGGGAGGGAGGAAGGGAGGGAGGAAGGGAGGGAGGAAGGGAGGGAGGAAGGGAGGGAGGAAGGGAGGGAGGGAGGAAGGGAGGGAGGGAGGAAGGGAGGGAGGAAGGGAGGGAGGAAGGAGGGGGAGGGAAGAAGCAAAGGCCATCTCCACAGCCCAGTTCCAATGTCCGGTGTCACACAGGAGCCCACCCTTTGTGCAGCCACCGAGAGGAGGATGTGTGGCTTTGAGGGTCCACAGAGCCCATCTTAAAACGTGCAAGTGGTCACCATAGGGAAGCAGCTCTGCCTCCACACCCTCCCCTCTGCCCAGGGCTCCGGAAGGGACTTCGCTGGGACAGTGTCTTGCACAGGAGTCTTTCCCTGCGTGGAGGCTGGAGACACGTATAAAGCAAGTGCAGGGAACAGGGTGAGGCCAGCTCCTTCCTCTCCCCAAGTCCTTCCCTTCTGGGAACTGTCATCCACTCCAACGGGACACAGGAATCTGAGCGGCCCCTGCTTCCAGGCGTAGCGAGGCTCTGCCTGGGGCTCCCCGAGCAGGGGTAAGCAGAGTCTCCACAGCACCCCACAGACCTGCAAAGCTGGCAGCCTACTTTGGGGAAGGAGCACTGGACCTGGAGTGTCAACAGCTCTCGTGGGCGCCAGCTCCACTCACTGCGTGACCTTGGCCCCTGACATCACCTCTCTGGGCTTGGGCTCCCTGACCTGATTCACTGTGGGCTTTAAAGGAGGCAGCTTAGCACGGCCCCTGCAGGCAACTGTTAGCTCTCCTTAGCGCTGCAGCTCCCCTTCCTCCTCTGCCCTATTGTTGGTGCTTCCGGTCCTGCTCTGGCACACCGTCCTCCCCCTCCACGCCGTGCCCTCCTCCATTCCCTTGGAGTCAGCTGCCATCAGTATGCTGGTGACTCTGAAACCCACTCCCCAGCCCCAAGGCTGGGGTAGCTGTGCTCCCGCGATACCCTGAGCACATCACACGGACCACGTTTGGTTGCCCCTGAGTAAAGGAACCTGGGCAGGCAGGTACCCGGCAGGTTGTGTTTTGTACAAGAGCACTCACTGGGAGACAAGAAGAAACCGAAACGCAGCCCACACCTCGCTCACTGGGGCCTTTGCCCCGGGGAATGGGGCCGTGCCCACCTGAAGGAAGGGTATTCTTTTCTCATTCCCACAAATGGGCCAGTGGCAGCCCTGCTCACTGCCGTCTCCCTGAGCGCAGGGTAGGCACTCCACAGCTGTTTCTTGCACTAAATGAATTGAACACTTCAGCATCCCCACCAAGGGTCCTCCTCCCCCTCTCCCCTGCGCCCACCCCCAGCTTTCTGCCACAGGCCTGCCCTCGCCCCTGGACTTACCCACTGTGCTGATAAATGTGCAGCAGAAAATCAGTGAGCTCAGGAGGGACCAGTCTGCAGACCTGCCAAACCACTGGGGCTTCACCTTCTGCAGCAGCTTCCCGAGATCCCGCTTCCTGCCTTCCTCAACTCCAGAAAGAGATGACCAGCGTGAGAGAGAAGGTTACACCCTTTAAAACAGGTCCCGCCCAGGGGGAGGGGTGTCTTCCCCAGGGACCACGCCCCCTGCCTTGTGGCCCTCATCAACACTAAATGGAGGATCTCAGAGCCCTTTGTTCAATGTCTCTGCAGTTTAGGTACTGCTCCAGCACCTGCAGAGGTTAGGAGGTCATGTAACCCTGTGTGCTGAGCACCCAAGAGAGAGGCCCACAGGGGTCCAGCCTGAGCTCAGCCATGGAATTGCCCTGTGGCCTTTCTGAACTTTCTGAGCCTTGCAAAGGGGCCTACTAACTTCTGCTCTGTCTCTTTCAGCGGGTCTTGAGAACTGAAAGAAAAAGGCTTTTATGAAATGCAAGCTCTTGCGTGCCTGCAAACCATATCCACTCCTGGAAGCCATTAAGCCTGATGGAGTGCGGTGATCATACTGGGATCAGCTGGCTGAGGACGCCTGGGAAGAGTTGGCGGAAGCAAGCCTGGGGGCCCTGGTTTCTCAGGGAGGTGTCCAAATGGTACCTTTGGCCTGGCAGCCAGTGGGTTTTAGGGATCCCAGAAGTCACCTGCCAGCTGGCACAGTTGTAAGAAGATGTCACAGAGCCTGGCACAGCAGGAAGTCACCACTCATTTGAATGGGCACCAACCTGGGAGTCCAGACACCTGCAATCTAGACCCAGTTCTGACCATGACTAGTTCCTGTAGTCGTGGACAAAAGGCTTCTTTCTGAGCCTCAGTTTCCCCATCGGGGAGGCAGCATGACATGGCTTTGGAATCTAAATGCCTGGGGTTGAATCCCTGGCTCCATTTTCTAGTGGGTGACCTTGGGCAAGTTGTTTAACTCCCAGTGTCTCAGTTTCCTGATCTGTAAAAGGGGGACAATTCATATCCACCTCATAGGGTGGGTGTGAGGATCAAGTGAGATAGTGCATGAAAAACACTTGGCACAGGGTCTGCACTAACCAGCACTTACTGAGCATTTTAATCTCCAGTGAAAATCAGTACAAAATGCGGATGGACCAGCTGTGTTTTCCTATACCATTCTGTGCATCAGAATCACCCAGGAAACTTTTTAAAAATAAGATTCCCAGCCCAGTCCTGGAGATCCTGATTAAGTGGGTGTGGGGAAGAGCCTGGAAATGTGTATTTTAGACCAGCTCCTTGGATGATTCTGATGCGTGGCCAGGTTTGGAAAGCCCTGAACATGTTGACAGTCTGGACCCAGTGATGGCTCTGAGTGTCTGATGGCAGATGGCATCTCCTGGGTCATCTGAGTAGGCTGTGTCTGTCTGGCGCAGATGCAGAGAGAAGGAGTAGGACCCTCTATGGAGAGGAGACGCTGCCACCTGTGATCAGCCTCTGGTCTGCCCCCGCTGAAAGGACCTCCCACAGGGTGGAGGGGTCATTACCAGACTGGCTGAGGACCTGTCATACCATGGGACCCTGTTCTTCCCTTGAACTTTAGAGTCTGTTTTTCCTTTGTCTTTTATTTACTCTGTTATTTTATCTTGCTTTGTTGAATGCATCTTTCCAAGCTTTAGGGGACAGTATGGAAATAAGTGACAAATACGAATGAAAAGCAATAAGGACATATATAAAGTGCCTTGTGCCTTCCAAGAGGCTTCATGTCCATTACCTCATCTGCTTCCCACAGGGTCCCTGTGATTGGTGGGCCTGAGATTGTGGGCCTTCTTCTCCCTGGCAGACTGAGACCCAGAGAGGGCAATCTGCCCCAGATCACACAGCAAGCTGGGAGAGCAACTGGGACTGAAACCAGGACCCAAGTTCTTCTCACAACACCTCCTTCCTCCCCTGAGTCCGACCACAAAAAAAGGCCACTTGAAACAAGAAGTAGGAGAGCAGGGGGCAGGCTACTATCTTGGCAGTCCAAGCCCAATTTGGATTGTTCCTTGAATTCCAGTCCTTGTAAACTGAATCATGGGGTGGGGCAGGCAGATCTGAGGACCAGCCTAGGAACCCACAGCTCCAGATCTGGTCACCCATCCACCCCACCCCACCTCATCAAATCTCCAGCAATCCATCCTCCTCAGAGTCTGCCGGTCTGGGTAGGGCTGGGAGCTGAGGCAAAGGGAAGGGAGCACCCGCTGGGTGCTCAGCACTTTTCCTACATTCTTTACATCAACCCTGAGAGGCCGTCCATTATTCCCACCCCCATTTTACAGAGGGGAAAACTGAGGCCCAGAGAGAAGTCACTTGCTTAAGGTTGCCCAGGAATGGGCAGGATGCAAGCAGAGGGCTCCCAGACTCAGCTTCCTACAAGGCAGGTCTCTGCTCTCTGGGGCCTGCCTCTACCCAGAGAGAAAAGGTCCGCCCTGCCCAGGTATGCCACCTACCTGTTCTGTTGCATTTCAAGATGTCACAGAGCTTCTCCAGGAACTCCTCAAACTCCGGGTCATCTGCCCCCAGGTCCTGGCTGCCCTCAATGGCTGAGAAGAGCGCGGCACCCACCAGCGCGTACGTCACCAGGGAACAGTGGAAGCAGAGGTGAGGGAAGATTTTCTTCAGGGCCTCCCAGCGGCACCTCCTATCTTGAGGCGGCCCCGCAGCCTCCATCCTCCCAGGAGTGGGCAGGACAGGAGCTGCTGGAAGAGGGAGGAGCCCAGAGGTCCCGCCAGGAGGAGGAGGGGGAGTGCCCCGAGAATGGCCCGGCTCCAGCGCTAAGTGGATGGTGCCAGAACTTCCCCCAAGGACTTGGGAAGCAGGCGGCACTCCTTGCGCGTTCAGTTCCTGAGAGTTTCTCAGATAGCGCGCCCCCTAGTGTCTCAAATTAATATTGATCCATCAGGCAGGTGCGCTCCCAGCAGCCTGGCCAGCCCGAGAGCTGACCTTCAGGGGCTTTGGGAGGAATGCGTGGTGGTTGCCTTGTGCTTTGGCCTTTCCCATCCCAAAGTTGCGCTTTTGACTCCAGGTACCAAATGTGACTTTTGGCTTTTAGTCAAGTGATCATCCTTCCTGGGGGTTGTCTGTGGTACCCTGACTCTTGGACAGGTAGAAATAATAGTAATTAGTGCGGCCAGAGCTCCACAGTTTACAAATGGCCTTTATTCTGTGTGGATCTAATTATTGGTCCCAATTCTTCATTCCCCTCTAGCATACCCAGACTTGCCTTGGCCTCAAGGTGGGCAGAGCATACTTCCTTCTTAGCATTGGACTAAGCCACGTGACTTGCTCCAGCCAATCAGGTGTTAGCAGACATGACGTAAGCAGGGACCTGAAAAGTGAACGTACAATGGCACTTGCTCCCCTGTGCCTTGCCTCTGCCACTAGGGAAAAAAAAGTGCCCCACATGGTGGATGTGGAGATGTGTGGGGGTTTAGATCCCCCTTCATGAAAGGTTTCTCCATGCAGCTTCAGGGAGCATGGTTCCTGACAGCCTCCAGCTATTCGTTCTTTCGGGGTTTGCTTCAGCTTTCAGGCCCTGTTCTCCGGGAAGCCCTTGTCCAATGGCTGAGCAAGGTGGGGTACAAGAGCTTAACCATTTCTGCCGCCTGCCGGACTCCTCCAACATGAAATCTTCGCTCTCTGTTGGTCTGCCAGAGATTTTGTCAGGTCTGCATCGTGATATGAAGGCTCCCCTTGTCCCATCCTGTTTCCTCCCTTTGCCTTTACTTCCCAATAAATAGAGCTTTTGGATGCCTTACTCTATCTGTGTCTGCTTCGCAGAGGATCCAACCTGCGCTAGTGGGCAACAGGAGTGACCTGAGAGAGCAGGCTCTTAAATGGGGTTTCAGCGCTGGGTCGCTCAGTACCCACTGGTAAGGAGATGGCGTGCAGGCAGCTCTTGGCTCAAGGTAGCCATCCAGTTGTTACACTTTTGGCAATGGTGAGCTGGGATGGTGTGCAGGTGCAACAATTCAGGCATTTAAAACATACGAAAGGAATGATAAATATAAGGATAAGTTTGGATGGTTATTAGGAAGTTGCATTGATCCCCTGAAGGCAAACTTAGAAAGGGAGGTTAGTAGGACAAAGCACGGCCTCCACTGCAGTTGAACTCAGGACGGCAACTGATTTTCGTTGTCTCCTTACTTCACTATTCATTCTAAATTCTCCTTGCCCTCTGCCACCTCTTTTACTGCTTTCAATGGATTTCCCAATGGCATGACCCAAATGCTCATTCCTGAAGGGTCTGAGACCTTGGTAACCACAGCCTTTCCAGGTTGGACTTGCTTGTGTTTGTCCATTGGGTCACCTGATTGCCACCCATATTCCTCCCTGCTCCCATTTTGTGAAAGCCTTAATATCGGGTATAGTGATTCCTCCTACTTTATTCTTCTTTTTCAAGATTGTTTTAGCTACTTTAAGGACCTACTGTATAGCACAGGGAACTATACTCAATATCTTGTAATAATCTATAAGGGAAAAGAATCTGAAAAAGAGCATATATAAATATATATACACATATATATATGTATATATATGTAACTGAATCACTTTGCTGAAACTAACACAACATTGTAAATCAACTATACTTCTAAACAAAAGGCCTTTCTATATGTTTTTAAATAATCTTATCTATGTCTACATAAAACCTTACTGGGATTTTGATAGGAATTGCATTAAACCCATAGATCAATGTGGGGAGACTTGACCTCTTACCATGTTGAGCCCTCCACTCCGTGAACACAGTATGTCTCCTGTCTGTCTCTCCTGGCCATTGCTTTTGAACAACACCTTAGCGTGTGCCCATTATTCTTTACCCAAGTCAAGAATCAACATTGTAAGATAACAATGCATAAGTCATTTGTTATTTGTTATGTAATGCATTCTGAGTGCTATTTAATGTGTTTAGGGGCAATGTTAATGGATGAAAGTATTAGATGGTAGAGGTCAGAAAGTGTATTTGTACTCCTCTTTTTAAGTCTTTTTAGAAGACATATTTCAACATCTAGAATAGTCTAGAGAATAACAGAACCTGTGTACTCATCACCCTTGATGATAGGCATCATGATGTAATGCACCTTCTGGAGGTAGACTGATTGCTGGGAAGAGAAGGACCCTGTGATGGGCCACAAACTGACAGTAAGTGAGCTCCAGCTCATTGGCCAGATTATCTAGCTGCATGTCACTCAATGTGTGTGTACAAGAGTCTTTTCACCACATTTCGGCCAATGTGATGGTGGCAGCAGGAATGGGTAAGAACCCACAAGAGAAGGGGACTCTTGTGGATAAAGTCAGGGCCATGAAATCCAGCCACCACTCTCCACTACATGAAACACCTTTGAAGTGATCTGAGTTTCTTTTGTCTTTAGAAAGGAGAAATTTTCCTACAGTCCCATAGGTTATCCAGACCCTTTTCTTAGGAAGGAAGTGAGACAGGGTAGCTACAGGCCTCTTCCTGAAGCCTAAATCTCTCTCTTAATGAGGCATCAGATGGACCAGACAAGAAGCCATTCCTGAGGGTCGGCTAGAGACTAGATTATGTGAGGGCAATTAAAATCCCAATGTCCATCAAAGGAGAGGATGTAGATACATGGGTTTATGCACTTAAATATAGTGAGGGATGAATGACAAAGTGAGATGCAAACACTATGTGGCTTATGGAGTCGGAAGAAAGAGGGATGCTGTGAGCTCGAGTGGCCCCAGCAGCCCTCATGAAACAGAAGAATTCAAAATACATCAAAGGGGACTTCCCTGGTGGCGCAGTGGTTAAGAATCTCCCTGCCATTGCAGGGGACACAGGTTCGAGCCCTGGTCCGGGAAGATCCCACATGCCGCAGAGCAACTAAGCCCATGCGCCACAACTACTGAGCCTGCGCTCTAGAGACTGCAAGCCATAACTACTGAGTCCGCGTGCCACAATTACTGAAGGCCGCACACCTAGAGCCCGAGCTCCGCAACAAGAGAAGCCACCGCAATGAGAAGCCTGCTTGCCACAACGAAGAGTAGCCCCCGCTTGCCGCAACTAGAGAAAAGCCTGTGCGCAGCAACAAACACCCAACGCAGCCAAAAATAAAAATAAATTAATTAATTAATTTTAAAAATATATCAAAGGAAGAGATGAATAATGGACAGATGAGAGCATATCCATGGTAATAGATTGGACTGAGGTCAAATTTCTAGTTCTGGAGGTGGGGCTAAGGGTAGATGGAAATAATAGCAAGGATTTTTCCCCTTCTAAACAAATGGCTTTTTTGCAGAGAACACAGGTGCATAAGATGCAGGTAAAATAAAATCACTTTCCTTTGAAGCCAGTGAGATGGAAATTGCACACATCACTCCTGCTCACATTCAGTTGATGAGAATTTTGTCACACAAGGTCATCTGGAAAATGTATATGTAGCATCTAGCAGGTGGCAACTGCCCAGGAAGAAGGGGGAATTGATTATGAGGACACAACTGACCACAACCACGCTAACAGAGCAACAACGTCCTGAGACTGCTGCTAAGTCGCCACACTGGCAGAAGGAGATGCACATCTCTGAGTCTTTGATAAGGGCTTTCATAAAATCTCCTTTTGCAGATGACTTCTTATTATAGCCTGCAATTAATTATCCTGGTTGGTGAGGGAAGAATGAGGAAAGCCAAAAGATTAAAAGCTTTGAGGACTTCCCTGGTGGTCCAGTGGTTAAGAATCCACCTGCCAATGCAGGGGACATGGGTTTGATCCCTGGTCCGGGAAGATCCCACATGCTGCGGGGCAACTAAGCCCATGCGCCACAACTACTGAGCCCGCGCTCTAGAGCCCGCGAGTCGCAACTACTGAAGCTCACATGCCTAGAGCCCGTGCTCTGCAATGAGAGAAGCCACCACAATGAGAAGCCCATGCACCACAACGAAGAATAGCCCCCGCTCACCACAACTAGAGAAAGCCCGCATACAGCAACAAAGACCCATCGCAGCACCCCCCCCCCAAAAAAAGCTTTGAAAGTGCTTTGGGAACTCTAAAGCACTGTATAAATTCAAGGGGTGATGTTCCTCTTTGGGGGTTTGCTTTTTGTTTGGGGTTTTTTTGTGATTTTTATTCTAGAATGTTGGCATATGGAGGTTCCCACCCTTTCCATCCTGTCTGTTCAGCACCCAGTAAAAAACTGATAGACATATTGAGAGGAAATTGTGAACATAATCAAATGAGGAAACAAAAGAAAGGTGGACCCACATATGATCCAGATGTTAAAGTAAGCAGACAAGTACTTTAACTATAACTAACATGTTAAAGAAGATAGAAGAAAAGGTTGACAAACGGATGAATGAACAATGTTAACAGAGAATCTGTAAGTTTATAAAAGACAATCAAAAAGATATTCTAGAATTTAAAATTTAAAAATATGAAATTTAAAACTTACTGAAAATGAGAAGGCAAGCCATAGACTGGGAGAAGATATTTGCAAAAGAGAGGTCTGATAAAGAATTTATCCAAAATATATAAAGAACTCTTAAAACTCAATAATAAGAAAAAGAACAACCTCATTTTGCAATATATAAGAGCATCAAATCAACATGTTGTATACCTTAAACTTACACACTGTTATATGTCAATTGTATCTCAATAAAGCTGGAAAATAAAATAAAATATTTATAATTTTTTAAAAGAAAAAGAACAACCTGATTTAAAAATGGGCAAAAGATCTGAACAGACACTTCAAAGGATACATACAGGTACAAATAAACATATGAAAAGATGCTCAGCATCATATGTCATTAGGGAATTGCAAATTAAAACAACAATGACATACCACTACACACCTGTTAGAATGGCCAAAATCTGGAATATTGCCAATACCAAATGCTGGTGAGGATGTAGAGCAACAGAAACTCTCATTCACTGCTGATGGGAATGCAAAATGACACAGCCACTTTGGAAGACAGTTTGGTGGTTGTTTATAAAATTAAACACACTCTAACCATATGATCCAGCAGTCATACTCCTTGGTGCTTCTCCAAAGGAGATGAAAACTTACACCTACACAAAAGCTTCATGTGGATGTTTACAGCAGCTTTATTCATAATTGCCAAAAGTTGGAAGCAATCAAGATGTGTTTCAATAGTTGAATGGATAAATTAACTGCAATACAACCAGACAGTGGATTATTATTCGGCACTGAAAAGAAAATGAGCTATCAAGCCATGAAAAGACATGGAGGTGCTTTAAATGCATATTACTATGTAAAAAAAGCCATTTGAAAAAGGCTGCGTAGTGAATGATACCAACTATGTGATATTCTGGAAAAGGCAAAACTAAAAACTATTGCAAGAGTAAAAAGATCAGTGCTTGCTGGGGGGTATGGGGTAGGGAGGGATGAATAGACAGCATAGATGATTTTTAGGGCAATGGAATTATTCTGCATGATACTGTATTTGTGGATACATGTCATTATACATTTATCAAAACCCAAAGAATGTACAACACCAAGAGTGAACCCAAATATAAACTATAGATTTTGCATGATAATGATACGTCAATGTAGGTTCATCAGCATCAGTTGTAACAAAGGTACCACTCTGGTGTCAGATCATGATAGCAAGGGTTGTTGTGCATGTATTAGGGCCAGAGGTATATGAGAACTCTCTGTACTTTGCTCAATTTTGCTGTGAACCTAAAACTGCACCCAAAATAGTCTACTTTTTAAAAAAACTTATTGGATGGGTTTAATTGAGGACTTGGACACAACAAAAGAAAGAACTAATGAACTCAAAGAGAGTCAATAGGTCCAGTCAAGATGGAATAACAGGGATAAGACTTACCAGGGGGAAAAAAGACATGAAACAATGTCAAAAAAAAACAAAAACAAAAACAAAAACCTGAACATCAGGCAACAAAAGATAGTGATCTACAGAGAAAAGAACAGACAAATAAAAAATAAATAGCAAGATGATAGACTTAAAACTAACCATAACAATAATCACATTAAATGTATATGGTTTAAATATCCCAATAAAATGGCACAGATTGTCAGACTGAATTAAAAAGCAAGACCCAGGAAATCTCTGTTGGTCCAGTGGTTAGGACTCTGAGATTTCACTGCTGTGGGCCTGGGTTTGATCCCAGGTCAGGGAACTAAGATCCTGCAAGCTGTGCTGCATGGCCAAAAAATACCAAAAAAAATAAAAAAATAAAACCAAAAAGAAAGACCCAACTAGATGCTGTCTACAAGAAAAACACTTTAAACATAAAGACACAAATAGGTTAGAAGAATGGAAAAAGATATACCAAGCTAACACTGATCAAAAGAAAAGGCTGTAATGGCTATATTAATATCAGATAAAATAGATTTCAGAGCAAAGGATATTACCAGAGATAATGAAGGTCATTTCATAATCATAAATGGGTCAATTAGTCAAGAAGACATACAATCTTAAATGGTTTTCTCTTAATAACAGAGCTTCAAAATACATGAAATACCTGAGAAAGAGTTCAGAGTAATGATCATAAAGATGATACAAGAACTTGGGAAAAGAATGGATGCACAGAGCAAGAAGTTACAAGAAGTTTTTAGCAAAGAGTTAGAAAATATAAAGAACAACCAAACAGAATTGAAGAATACAATAACTGAAATGAAAAATACATTAGAAGGAATTAATTGCAGAATAAAAGAGGCAGAAGAACGAATCAGTGAGCTTGAAGACAGAGTGGTGGAAATCACTGCTGTAGAACAGAATAAAGAAAAAAGAATGAAAAGAAATTATGGTTAAAGAGACTTCTGGGACACATCAAATGCACTAACATTCGCATTATAGGGGTCCCAGAAAGAGAAGAGGAAGAGAAAGGGCCTGAGAAAATATCTGAAGGGATAATAGCTGAAAACTTTCCTAACATGGGAAAGGAAACAGTCACTCAAGTCCAGGAAGACAGAATCCCATACAGGATTAACTCAAGGAGGAACGTGCCAAGTCACATAGTAATCAAATTGACAAAAATTCAAGACAAAGAGAAAATATTAAAAGCAACAAGGGAAAAGCAATAAATAACATACAAGGGAATACCCATAAGACTATCAGCTGATTTTTCAGCAGAAACTCTGCAGGCCAGAAGGGAGTGGCATGATATATTTAAAGTGATGAAAGGGAAAAACCTACAACCAAGAATACTCCACCCAGGAAGGCTCTCATTCAGATTTGACAGAGAAATCAAAAGCTTTACAGACAAGCAAAAGCTAAAAGAATTCAGCACCATGGAACTAGCTTTACAACAAAAGGAACTTCTCTAAGCAGGAAAGTAAAGGCCACAACTAGAAACAAGAAAATTATGAAATGGGAAAGCTCACTGGTAAAGGCAAACAGATGGTAAAGGTAGGAAATTACCCACACACAAATATGATATCAAAACCAGTAATTGTGAGAAGAGGAAAGTACAAATGCAGGATATTTGAAATGCATTTGAAATTAAGAGATCAGCAAATTAAAACAATCACATATACATACAGACTGCTATATCAAAACCTCATGGTAACCACAAATGAAAAATCTATAATAGATATACACACAAAAAAGAAAAAGGAACTCAAACACAACACTAAAGATAGTCATCAAATCACAAGACAAGGGAACAAAAGAGGAAAAGAAGAAAAAAGACCTACAAAAACAAATCCAAAACAATTAACAAAATGGCAATAAGAACATACATATCAGTAATTACTTTAAATGTAAACAGATTAAGTGCTCCAACTAAAAGACGTAGACTGAATGGATACAAAAACAAGACCTGTATATATGTTGTCTACAAGAGACCCACCTCAGATCTAGAGACACATACAAACTGAAAGTGAGGGGATGGAAAAAGGTATTCCATGCAAATGGAAATCAAAAGAAAGCGGGAGTAGCAATACTCATATCAGATGAAATAGACTTTAAAATAAAGACTTTTACAAAATACATTAAATAAAAACTGATAAAATTCAAGGAGAAATAAACAAATCCATAACTGTAGTTGGAAATTTCAATACCCCTCTTTAAATAGTTCATAAAAGTAGGCAAAAAATCACCAAGGACATAGTAGACTTGAACAACACTATCAACCAAATTGATTAATTGACATTTGCAGAAAATTCCTCCTCACAACCACAGAATATATATTCTTCTAAGTGCAGATGGAATGTTTATGGAGATTGATCATATTTGGGGTCATAAAACCAGTCTCAATAAATGTAAAAGGATCTAAGTCATACAAAGTATGTTCTTTGGTCACCACGGAATTAAATTGAAATTCAGTAACAAAAAGATAACTGGGAGTCCCCTAAATATTTGGGAGCTAAATAACATACTTCTGAATAACCCATAAGTCAAAGAAGAAGTCACAAGGGAAATTAGAAAGCATTTTGAACTGAATGAAAATACAACAGATCAGATATAGTGGGATACTGCTAAAGCATTATCTAAGTGTTGCAATGGGCAGTAACATGGTCAGAATTTTTGTTTTTAAAAGGTCAGTCTGTCTAGCAATTGAGTTTAGGAGGAGAGGTGAAGAACAAAAGAGGAAGTAGGGATTAGGAAATTACATCAACCAAACATTTCATCAATATTTATTGAGTGCCTGCACTGGTAAGCACTAGGGTGCTGAGGTGGTAGCAGGGAACAAGACAGAGTGTCTGCCCTCAAGGGGCTTCCATTCTAGTGAGGGGAGAAAAAGAAATAAATACATGAATCAGATACTGTCAGGTGTTACATGTGGTAGAATGTGACTCGGTGGGTGGGCGGGGCGGATGGGAGTGGAGGTGGGGAGCAGCTTTAGTGAGGCTGGTCTGGGAAAGGCCTCTCCTCAGAAGTGACATTTGAGCTGACCCCTAACTGTGCAAAGATCCAGGATAAGAGCTTTTGAATCAGACAGAATGGCAAATGCAAAAACCCTCAGATGGAAATGAGTGAAACCCAGGTGGCTGGAGCACAGGGAGCAAGGTGCCAAATGGAGACCAATGAGAATGGAGCAGCAGACGGGGGGCCCTCGTAGGCCCTTGAGGGCCATGCAGTGTATCCCAGGTACACGTGGAAACCTCTGGAGAGTGTTGAGATGAAGGGTGATGTGGCTGGTTCACTCTTTAGAAAGATCCCTCTGGCTTGGTGGAGGAGGAAAGTAGACCAGTTATCCAGGCAAGAGATGGTGGGGCCTGCAACTAGGGTCATAGCAGGGAAGATAGTGTGAAGTTATTGGAATCCAGATATATTTTGGAGGTAAGCAGGACTTACCAATGAATAAATGGGAGAACAGAAGTCTTGAGGAGGGTAAATGTGAGGTCTGAGAGAAGAGACAGGAAGTCCAGATGGAAGATGGCTTAGGCTAGAATAGTGTTGACAGAGATAGATTTAATTTTCTCTATTTCACCGACTCTAAGATCCACATTTTTTCACATTTATACTTCTCTGAAATTGAGACGTACTCTTCAATCAATAGCGTCTTTCAATTGCTATCAACCATGAAACAATTGCGAGGTTGTTGTGTGGTGAAAACATTCCATTGACACTTTCTGGTAAGATTAAGTGCCAGCAGCAACACATCTTAGATTTGGTAAAATGTGGATATATTTGCAGGCAGAATTGACAGGATTTAATGATGGATTGAGTGAGGGGAACGAGGATGAGAAAAATATCATCATAATTCAGGAGACGGAAGTCCCAAATTCTGAGATGGAAGAGCAGCAGATTTTGAAAGAGAGAGATCAACTTCTCACTCAAAAGTAAGTTTGGAGTTCCTATAAGGCATATTAGTGAAAAATGTCAGAAGGCACTTGGGTATTTAGGTCAGAGCTCAGAAGAGAGAAGGCTGGAGGTCCATAATTAGGCAGATAGTATATGATGGTACACCGAGATGGTAAAGGAGTGAACAAGATTTCCCAACACGTACAGAATGAGTAGGAAAGATGGCCCACGGCTGAGCCCTGAGAAACTCCAACATACGGGGCAAGGAGAGGAGAAACCCACAGGAGCCACTGAGGTCAGGCAGCCAGAGTAGTAAGTGGGAAATCATGGGGAATTCCATCTCTGAAGCCAGGACACCCTAGAGTCATCAATCCAGTCAAGTGCTGCTGACAGGTCAAGTGAGATGCAAATACACGTGAGTATCAGCATAGAGAAAATCCTGGAGGGTTATACACCACACCATTACCAGAGATTATCTCTGAGGGCTGGAATGCAGAGACTCTTCCTTTTTTTTTAACTTTTATTTTCCAATATTGCATATTTCTGTAATGTATTAATTATTTAAAAGGAAAAACTAATAAAGCAAATCTGCAAAGCATATCTATCTTGTGGGTGAGGATGCATCCACATAATAGGTGTCTGATAAATGTTAATTTTCCTCCCCTCCCTTCCCGAGGTTTTGCATTCTGAATGGAGTCTTCCAAAGAGGCAAAGCCCTCAGAATGGTTTTTAGAGGTGGAATGAATTTCTGATATCTTGGAAGACAGGTAAAAAAGACCGTTTTGAACAGAGGATAGGCCCTTTCCACAGCCCTGAGATCACATCACAGAGGGGGCCGGTGGCATCTCCCACAAACAAGACTGTTCCTACATGCTCATTCCCCTGACCCTGCAGAAGAGGAGGAAAAGGAAACTCGGAGTTGCCTTGAAATTTAAGCACAACTTACATTCGTTCTACTCTGAGATCTGAATTTTTAATAGTTTAGAAATGCCCAGCCCTTCAGAAGGTGAGCAGAGGTCCAAACACTGAAAAGAATGAATATCCTGCTGGTGATTTCTCCAGCCTGCTGTTCATTTCTGAAAACGTTCCTTGAGGTGAATAATTTATGCCACTTATTGATTCACATTCCTTAAGAGGCCTGGGTTAAAGGAGGCTGGAGGTTTCCACACAGTGCAAGCCCAGCTTCCCTAGAGGCATTTCCAGCCGTCAGGATGCTTGGCTGTCCTGGCCCTGTGGTTTGAGGGCCAGGACAATGAAAACTCAAATAAAAACTGCAAACATCCCACAGTGCAAACACATTTGCATCAAGATCATGAATGTCCTTGATACAATGTAAATATGACATAGAAAAAGTAAGTTTTTAAAATAACCGCAGCCAGCCCATTACAAAGAGATAACAAGCCTTACTGGGGACGGTGCGGAGTATAATTGTTGCTGTTCCTTACTCTTTGCCTCTAATACCATGATACAGCCACACCTGCTGCCCTGTGACTTTGCAGTGCCTCCCAACAGAGCCGGCAACTATTATATCCCTTTTCCATTAAAGTTGGGCTTGGCCACGTGACTTTGGCCAATGAAAATAGTAACAGATGTGATGCCAGAAATGGCTTTTTTTTTTTGGCTGCATCGGGTCTTAGTTGTGGCACACGTGATCTTTGTTGAGGTATGCGGGATCTCTTCCTTATGGCGCACCGTCTGCTCGGGTTTCTCTCTAGTTACAGCGCGCGGGATTCTCTCTAGTTATGGCGTGCGGGTTTTCTATCTCTAGTTGTGGCACACGGGCTCCAGGGCGCGTGGGCTCTGTAGTTTGTGGCACGTGGGCTCTCTCGCTGAGGCACGCGAGCTCAGTAGCTGTGGCGCGTGGACTTAGTTGCTCTGCCGCATGTGGGATCTTTGTTCCCCGACCAGGGATCGAACTGCGTCCCCTGCGTTGGAAGGCAGATTCTTTACCAGTGGACCACCAGGGAAGTCCCCAGAAATGGCTTTTTAATGTGTTTCCATGGATTGGGCTTCTGCTATGCACCTTAACATCTCTGGGAGCTGTTTGTGCGGGACATGTGGAGCCAACCAGAACTCCCCGCCCCCATCCAAGCAAAGGCAGACCAGCCAGCTGGCAAACCTGCAAGAGATCTGGGAGAATAAACAAGGACTTGGTAGGAATTGTTAGATGCTAGAACATGTCATCTTCCTGAGGACTTGGTTCATCAAAAAGTTAAACACAGAATTACTGTATGACCCAGAAATTCCACTCCTAGATACATACCCCAAAGAATTGAAAACAGGGACTCAGACACACACCTGTACATGAATGTTCATAGCAGCACTATTCACAATAGTCAAAAGGTGGAAACAACCCAAATGGCCATCAATGAATGAGTGGTAGACATACAAGAGAATATTATTCAGCCACAAAAAGGAATGAAGTACTGTTACATGCTACAATGTGTATGAACCTCAAAAACCTTACACTAGGTGAAAGAAGCCAGATACAAAAGGACAAATACTGTATGATTCCATTTCATTTACTAGAATAAGGTAAATCCATAGAGACAGAAAGCAAATCAGTGGTTTCCAGGTTCCAGGGGGAATGGGGACTAACCGCCTAGGTAGGGAGTTTTCTTTTGAGATGATAGAAGTGTTGGAACTAAATGGTTACATAACATTGTGAATGTACTAAATGCCACTGAATTGTTTACTTTAAAATGGTTGATTTTATAAACCATAATGAAAAGAATATGAAAAAGGATATATATATATATATATATATGAATCACTTTGCTGTACACAAGAAACTAACACAACATTGTAAATCAACTATACTTCAATTTTTAAAAATGGTTGATTTTGTTATATAGATCTTACCTCGATGAAAAGAAAAAAGAAAAAATTGTCTTCATACAAATGGGATGTGTAATACCTACAAGTGCCACCAGTGTCATTTCTCTTTTTAATGAATCCACTCTGAAGTAGGAGCATACCAGTTCTCAGAAGCTTGCAAATTTTAATCTGTGAGTCAATTTATGAGTGGATTTAGGTAATCTGGCTGCAAATCCACTTAAAGATTGCCTCTAAATCACTATCTTGAAGTAAGGCTAAGGCATTAAGGGGGAATCTGATCTAGTTACAAGCATGCCTTCCTTCCAGGGATGAGTAAAGCTTTGGGGACATTCTCCAGCCCCTTTATAAATCCAAGTTTATAAGGCTTTATAAATTGTTGAACTCACCACACCACTACAAAATTAGATTCGCTGCCACAAGGGGGCAGTGGTGTCCAGGCAATGCCCCACCAGTTAAGAAGACAAATTAGAATTCTTGAGTTGCAGATTCCAGTTTTCATCATTGAAAGTGGTAGCAAATAACCCCAGCCTACTGAACACATCATCAGCTATTTAAAAATATATAGTATGAAAAAAATAAAAAATAAATAAAATAAAATAAAAATATATAGTATGTATGTTGAAAAGAATATTGGATCTGGAAAAGAATCTTTGGAAAACATGTCCATCAAATTTATATAAATACAGAAATTGGGTTCAGTGAGCAGCCCAGAGCCACAGAGTGAGTGAGGCCTGGAACCCAGGTCTAGTGTTTTCATGTCTGATGCTCTCGGTACCACAGCCTCCTGCTCTCTTGAGCTTTCCTCGACCTTTCCCTGAGCTTTCAGAGCAAGTGATGTCTGCGTGTTGACATAAGCACTTCTGTGATTGCGGCAGGGCAAGTCTCTCTTCCAACCCCACGGCTGCCTTCGAATTCCCACCTTGCTGCTCCTGGCTCCCATCTCCCAAGGCAAAAGCATTAGCAGAAAAGCCCGGCATTCAGAGCGAGCTGGCTGTCCGAGACCAGTGACTGGGGATGAGAGTCCACGCAGGGCTGACAAGCTGTCAAAACCTCCACCATCCGTCAAAACCTATGAGAACCCAGTCGGCACGGGACAGGCAAGCAGCTAATGTGGTCGATCACCCAGCGTCAGCCTCAGAGGCACACAGGCAGTTCACCTTGTGACCTGCCCTGGCTCTAGCGTTCCTCCAGGAAGCACTCCAATCAGCAAAGCCCCCTGCTAGGTGCTGGAGGGAAGGAGGCATCCTTCAAAGGTGATTAAGATGCCATCTCAGGGCTGGAGAAGCTGCCAATCTGGTTGAGAAACTGAGACCAATCTAGGAAAGGGTAAACAAGAATACAAGCGCCAAAGCAGCACAGAGCAGATTTCCAAGTCCTCTGCAGGAACCATTCACCCCAGGATACATGCACATCAGCAGGGCTGGACATCGGAAGGAATTCCAACTCCTCAGAATCCGAAGGGCGGCCACCTTGCAGAGGGGGACAGTGGACCCTTTGCCCCACTATTAAAGTGTAGAGGATCTTTTCTCCTATAGCTTCTTACTGAAAACGCAGGCCGCCACTGTGTCACTAACTCCCTGCAAACCCCACAGAGCTGGATTATTTCTGGTAATTGCCACCAGAGGGAGCTCAAAGAACAAGCCTGAATTTTCCTTCCTTCTCATTTATGAAGGAAGAGGGGGAAATGCTGCTTTCTGCCTTCAGCCAGTCCAAAGACCAGTTAAAACCCCGTAACAGTTTTACTTCATTCCTACTTTGTGACAAGTACACATGGCAGAATGATGCTGGATCTGTAGATTTACAGAATGGCTGCCCTCCTCCCTGAGCTTCCCATGAATATTTCAGACTCAGATGATCCCCACAGCAGAAGTCCTGCCTTTATAATCTGCCCATAGTGCTCTCTTCAGAGGATGGGATGCCAGCATTCTCCCCGCCTGGATTCACAGCCTCCAGAACTGCCCTCCCAACCAGAACCAGGCCCAGATTCTATCTCCAACATCCACAGGAGTGCCAGCCCCACTCCTCAGGCCCCTCTTTTCCAAGCTACCCGTGAACATATGACAACACTGATGTGACAGACTGTGTTATACAGGCATTGAAATTAAAGTGGAAATTGCTTCCAGCTGCTAGATTCCCCATGCCTCCTTTTTACTGCAGATCCTCATCTCAGTTGGGGTGGGGATGCAGCAGTGTGGTGTTCTGCTGCCAGGATGAAGGGACGAGATTCCCAGGGAAGAGATGCAGCAGCTGCATCCAAGAGCATGACAAACCCCACCTTAGATCACTTGTTGATTAGAATAGTTGGAGTTCACGAGGTTTTCATCCTTATTACCATGTGAGGACATCACAACTGCTTTTTCCTTCTTCTCAAGATTATTTTGCTCCTGCAGAAATTTCCCTTTTTTTAATGTGTTTGGAGACAGAACTGTGAAGAGGGATGCTGCCTTGGGCCCAGGGGCCTTTGGTTTTCATGCAGAACCTAGGGGGCAACCTAGCAGGGTGGGAGAGGGGGCAGACGGAATTGGCCCTGACTTTCAGGTTTGGGGGTTCAGCACAGATTGCTGTTGTGGGCTCCTGACTTGAAGGAGGCCAGTAGGCCAACAGGGAAGTGGATCTGTCAATACGGTCGCACGCACTGTTCCTGCACTCAGGGGACATCAGAGCATGACCGCTCAGTAATGGCAGCTGCTCCTGGAGACATCTGGAAAGGCTTCCGAAGACAGATGTCCCCCAGGCTTCTCTTGGAAGGCTGATAGGTGACTGCAACCACCACTCTGGGTTCACCCCTCAGCCGCCCCCTGGCCTGCACCAGCACATGTTCCCTGAGTGGCACCTTCTGAGTGCTAGCCAAGTCAGGTGACAGGATCACCGGGGGCTGCTGCTGTCCTGGGTCTTATCTCCTTCCCCCAGGTCCCAGGTGACATTCATGACTCAAGCCCTCGCCTTCTGGAGCTCTGTGAACGAAGAGTGCATTTGCATTCCCTTTCTTCTAGTGCATGGTTAAAAACTCAGACTCTCTTTGAGACGGTGTACACAGGGTTTTGGTTCAGAGATGGGTAGATCCCTTAACTGTTTTCACCCACCCAGCAGTTGCACCTCATCTGAAATGGCCTAGAACATCCATGCCATTGGCTTTGTGGCTGTGGACCCTGACTTCCCCAGCCACCCTCATGCCCTCTGAATGGTATTTTATGGTTTGCAAAAAGCTTTCACTTTCATTGTATTATCCCCATTAGACAGATGAGGAAACTGAGGCTTGCCAGCATCCAAAAGTCTGGTGAATCAGGAACCATATTACAAATCTGCAGAACTGATAGTCCTGAAATTGAGCTATTGATTTTACAAGCCTACCTCATGGAGGAGACAATGCTAATCTGAGGCACTTCATTTTGATCAAGTAGCTGTGCCTGAGCTTGGGGAAATCTCTGGATAACCATCTGGATTCCAGAACCCACATGACCTGGTGCTGCCACTAGAAGGCTGATGCTCTAAGTAATATCCTGTATCCAATTTTGCATCTATGGTGGATGTCTTTGGTTTTGCTGTCCATCATCCTATCTGCTTTCTCCCAATACCTCAGTTTTCCTAAGAGGGACCACTCTCCCTCATATTTAGTAGGTTGTTTCACCTGTGTCAGGAATGGACATGCAACTCAGACTTGAACGTTTGGAGCCTTGCTTTCTCTTGGTCACGGTGATTGGTGGAGGCATGAGCACATGGCCCAGTCAGAAGCATTGAGACTCCTGCTGTGATCGTTAAGAGATAGGCACTCTCTTTCGCAGCACTTGAGAAACCTGAGAGGATGCAGGCTTGGAGTATCTGGCAACAATCTTGTCACCATGAGGAACCCAAGAAACAGAGAGTGACTAGCTGATGATACCATTGGTCTCCGGATATAGCTATGCCTGAAATGAGTATTTCCCTGGACTTTTTTGTTATGTGATCCAATAAAGGCATTTCATTTCTTGGGTCAGTTTTGAGTTGGCTCAAAGGTCCTATCCAATGTAACATCTCTTCTACTACAAAAACCAGTCATCCCATTATAAACACATTCATTCCATTTCTAGACAGTGGGCTTGGTCCTTGTCTCTGTCCCTCTTGTCAAGTCACAAGGAAGCTAATTGAGGACTCTGGCTACTCATCCCTTGGTCTGATGAGTTGATTCTTGGAATGAGGGCAAATTGCAATATCCAGACGAAACCAGCCAGGCATCTTGCTTGATACCCAAGTCTGTCTCATTTATTTGTATAAGGATATGTTGCACTTTCTTCACAGCAAGGCCTTTCATGTCTTCTAGTCTGCACCTGGAGTCTGTTTCCTCATTTACAAAATGAAGGGGATGGACCAAGTAATTTCTAAAACATCCACTACAACTAATATTCTGTTACCCATTTATACATTCTTTAACAAAATGTAGAAAAAACTCCTTATCAAGGAAGTGTGGTCTGTGACCAGAGGGCTTAGGCATTTGGGAAAAGCCTGAGGTTTCTGGAAAATGTCTTTGATGGGGATGTGCTTTCAGACTCTCCATTTACAATAACCTGTGACCCAAGATATGTCTCGATTTGGGGGAAAATAAAGAGGAATAAATGAGAATAAGCATCGAGGTGGGTCTGTGTGGGGCATTTTCTTCTTTGTCCAAGGCCTCAAATCTGTAAGCAAGTGCTGTCCAAAGAGCAGCAGAGGCGGGTCCCTTTCAGGAAAAACTTCTCCTCGTCCCAAGGTTCCCAGAAAATTGTGTTTGGAGAGCTAAGAAGCTTGGCCGTGAGTAATTTGTTTTTTAAATAGCCCTGTTAGTTGGTCCACATTGTGTTTTTCATTCCACCAGAGCCAAAGGTGGTGTTTCTTTTGTTTATAGTATTAGTGTTATATTATTGGTGATCTCATTGTTCTTGTTTGTGACATGTTTACCTCGGTGGGACAGTTATTGTAGGAGGCAAGTCGGGGGCTAATCTACCCACCAAACCTGCAGAACTAAAGAAAAAGACGCCAATCTGTCCTGCAGGGTGCACATTACTCCTCTCTTGGATTGTTAAAGTCTAATTATAGGCTGTTGATCCCAGTTAGAACCATTTATAAGCCTAAACACTGTTCTGCAGTGTCTTTTGCCAATAGGTGTGTTTCATTCTTATTGTTGTGTAAAACATAACATTTGTGCATTTGGGGGACTAGAACAGGTTAGTGTTCCTTTGGAAAGTCAGATGGAAAACAAGCTAAATGTGACTCAGAACTGGATGGGGGAAAGCAATAGACCTTGATGCTTATTTATTAGGAATTTCTGAAACCTCAGGACTATGGAGCTCTCCTTTCAGATCTCAGCTCAAATGCCACCTCCTCTGGGAAGCTCTCCCTGACTGCTCATCTCGCGTTCTTGGGACAGCAGATTTCCCCCACCCCCACCCCCAGCTTCCTGGCGTTTATCACATTTCATATGACTGTGTGGATTATTTGATTGTATCTTTCCAGTAAATGGAAGACTGCCTAACAAACCAGAGTGCTAAGTACAGATAGAGACAAAAAGACCAAGTTATAAGGTACGATCATGCCACCTCAGGACTGGCAGCTATGTTATCCTCTATACCAGCCTCCCACTGGTGACACCATTATGGTCCCAATTGTGTTCTGCCCATGAAGCACAGCTAAACCCGTAGATGTTCAGCAAGCTAATAGTAGAGCTCCTGCTGTGGCCAGGTGAACTTGACCATGGCTCTCTAATGGCGAAAGTGTGTGTCATTGCCTTGGGAACCTTGTGTCTGTTATCCCATTACTCACCCTCAACTCTAGTCCTTGTACCCACATCATTAAGGGGGAAGGTTAATATGGAGAGTGGGGGAGGGGAGGGAGAAGGGGACATGAACATTGCATATTACATAACCCATGATTCTGACAGTGGTCCTTCCACCTGCTTACACCTTATTGTATTGGTACTAACATACCCCATCTCTTTCTTCTTCCTTCTTCCTGTGTGTGTTTTAAATTTATCCAGTAATCTGTGAGATTCAAGCATTTAACTTGGTCTGCGTGCCTTTCTATTCTGTCACCTCTAGAATAGCTTGCCTGGTAGTGCATTTGGAGGCTAATTTCTTTACAACATATTGAAAGAGTATACTGTGAATTACCTACTATGACTGCTAATTAGGGTGAGGGGTAGGGTTAAACTACTTTCTGAGTCTAGCTACAAAAAAAGCCATTTAATTGCCATTCAACCGTTATCCATTGTATTAACTGTTGAGAATACAGGGACAAGAAAACAGCCGTGGAGCTTACAGCAAAAAAAGACAATCTGATGATCACACGAATAAATGTGAAGTTTTAACAGTGATAAGTCCTCATGAGGAGAAGGTGTATGGCCCTCTGAGAGCATATGACAGGGGAATTTGACCCATTCAGAGAAGGTAGGAGTTAATGAAGCAAAGGGAAAGATAACCTGTGTAAGGCCCCATTTGGGATGAATCAAATCAACCACTCATTCAGCAGGCAGCACCGGCCCTGAGTGCCTGGCCCCCTGTTGGGTTCAAGAGTACAGAGCAGAAAGACCAACCCTGCCCCAAGGCAGGTACAAGAAAACTCTTAGGCTTGGGAGGGTCCTTGGAGAATCCTGGGGTCCTAACTCCCAGTCTTACTTATTCTCACTGATGCAGGCTTCTACCCTACCTAATGCTCCTTTGTGAGTTCAGCCCTCCCAGGATTAAAAACTGACCTCACAATAATATCTCTGCCTCCAGTCTCTTCCTTGCGTCCAAATCAAATCCAGTTTTCAAAACTTCATTAGCTAAAGTCTCATTGAACTCCGGCTTTAGAAGAAATAATCAAGATGCAGTTTCCTGGCCTATCCTAAGCTCTTTACACACGTGATTTTTTCATCTTTATGACAACCAGTGAGGTAACACTATTGTAATAGAAGAGAAACCTGGCTCTTAGAGAAAAGGTAATTTGCCCAAGTCATTCAGCTATTAGGTGACAAAATCAAAATTCAAATCCAGGTCGTTCTGACCCCAGACCTGAAACCCACATGAAACCCAAGAAGCTTTAACCAGGAATTTCGGTTAAAATGAATCTTGCTGGGTTTCTGAACAGCTCTCAGGGCGTTTTCTTCCAGATTCTGGTTCAGATGAGCCCTCTCTCTCCATTGTGTCTTCCCGGGGGGATTTTCGAGGGAGAGAAGCTGCTTCGCACAGAGACGTGGGCAGATGGCATCGGGGACACACGTGTGACCGCCGAGAAGACTGCGGCGTATTTGCCCTTCCGGTTCACAAGATACGGGCAAGGGGCGGTGGACACGAGGGTGCGTTTGTGGTGGTTGAGTGGGGACACTTTCTTTTCAAAAACCCAGATTGAATAGTTTTCCTTCACCCCCCGAACTTGGGCGGGTGGGTTTTGTCTTTTCTCAACCACAGCGCTTGCCTCCGAGCGGCCTGGCGTCCAGTTGCAGCCGGACAGTGGGGGGAGGCGTTACCTGGCGTCGCTGGTTTCTAACCAGGGAGAACCGGGCCTGCAGCTGGAGAACGTGGGGGGCTTGGGGCAGCAGCGCGCCCGGCCAGTCAAGGAAAGCCTTGAGTGACTCTCGGACGGTCTCTGGGGACAAGGCTGGCCACCTCCGTGGGAAGTGGGAGGGTGGGCGAGGCAAGCGAGGACTCCCGGGTGGGCGGGGGCGGCGGGCAGGCTCAGCCCGGAGCCGCAAGGGCGACGAGTGCGCGGCTTCCTGCCGCCAGGGGGCGCCTCGCCCAGCGTGGCCCGACGGCGGGGCGAGGCTGGGTGGCCGCAGTTGGGTGAAGGGTGGGCGGGGTGCGACCCAGCTAAGCCTGGAAAGCGCGGGCCCCCCCCGGAAAGCTCACTCGGACCAGCGCTGGGGGCGCCCTCAACTCGACCCCACTGGAGGGCAGGGGTCAGGACAGAGAGATAGGGCCCTGGGGTGCAGGGCCTGGCACCCAGTAGGCGCTCACTAGAGATTTGCTGACTGGGGGACGGGGGGGGGGGGCGCTCAGGGACAGCTCTAGGGAGCAGCTGGCTCGGGAACCCGCAGTCCAAGTCCATTCTCAATGGGGTCTCGGTAGCTGACTGCCGCCTACCACGGTTGCACTCAGTGGAGCACCCGCCCCGTCCCCGTCCGCGTCCCCGTCCCCGTCCTAGAGAGCTTCACATCGGGTGGGGGAGCGAGGGAGCTCCCGCGCGGCTTGGCACCCGGAGGAGTCCCGAAGTTTCCCGGCTCCGTGCTCCTCCCCGCCTCCCCGCGCCTCCCCGAGACTCAACCGGAGTAGCCGCACCTACGTTCTTAAATGGTTCCTTCTGGACCGCTGAGCTGAGCTGAGCCTCCACGGAGGCGAGGGGTTTCTTCCCCGGACCTTTGTCCCGGTGCTCGGGTGGGTCAGTCTGATCTGAAATCGCCTAGGGGACTAGAGTCCGAAGAGGACTCGACCGAAGGGTCTCAGGACGCGCGAGAACTAATTAACTGAGTGAAAATGCGCGCCAAGGCCTGAGATTCCCGGGATCGTGCCTCAGCGTCCCCAGGTGCCAACGCAGGGAAGAGGAAATTGCAGTTTAAAGAATGTAGAGTGAGTGGAAACCAAAGAGCGGAAGCTTGTGCTTTCTACTGTCACACCTGAGGGGGCTTGGCCTCTGAAAAAAACGCTTGGTCCAAATCCCTGCTGTGCCACTTACCAGCTGTGTGATCTTGAGCAAGTTGCCCAATCTCTCTGAGCTCTGTTTCCTGCTCTGTAAAAGGGAGATTTAAAAACTTAACTACTTCTGTCCCGGCATTGTGAAGATGAGATGGGATAGTGAATGCACAGCTCTTAGCCCTGTATCTGGTGCAGGTTAAGGCTGGGTGTGCGACAGGTGTTAGGCCAGTGTTTTCATCGCTAGATGCCCTCATAAGCGAGGATGACTAGCTTCCCAGAGCTGAGAGAAGTGAGCAAAGTCTGGGCCCTGGTGTTAGAGACCCGGGAAGCGTCCAGACACCAGTGCACAGCCTTCAGGGCTGTCACTGCTCTGTATCCTCCCCTCCTGAAAACTGGAGTTAACACCAGTGTGGTGCTGCAGGCGGCCCCCGTATGGGACGCCTTCTGGGGCACTTTCCTGCAGGGAACAGCTGCAATCACCAACGGTGACTTTGAGCACATGCCGGCACTTTAAGGAAATTATCTCAATTAACTCTCACAACATCCTGAAAAACTAACAAGGAAAATGATGTACAGAGAAGCTGAAGGTCTCAAGGTCACACAGTCAGTGAGCAACCAAGCTGGAACCCCCATCAGATCTGGTTCCAGAGCCTGAGCTCCTTCCCTATGTCCAGCGATCTAAACACCTACCTCTCCATCAAGCCTAGCCCCCAAGCCTGGGACCAATCCTCCAGTTGGTGGTGGGTGTCTTAGGGCTTGGGCCCGATACCCACGCCGGGCACCAGATGCCCAGCATGGGTTGGAGAAAAGGGCAGTCTTCCTCCCGGCGCCTGCAGGAAGCCAGGGGCAGCCAGGGCTGGTAGAAAGGGACAAACTGGGCGGGACTCTGGGCCCTCCCAAGTCTCGCCCTGGTGTTTGGAGTGGGTCACCTTGCCCATCTCTCCCACTTCGGGGTGCAAGGAAGAACCCAACTCTGCCTCCCGCTTTCTTTCTTCTCTGCAAAGCCCAGATGCCAAAAAAAGATGCCCAGGGAGCTGGTGTTCATTAAAGAATGAACATTCCCAACCCCAAATGAATCTCTGAGTACACAAGCCTTCCCCGCTCTCCCAGGCCTGTAGTCGAGGCCTCCTAGCAGATCCCACATCTCCAGCCGCCTCCTGAGTAGACATCAGCCGGGACTTGGGCGCCAGAGTCAAGAAGGGGCGCGGGCCACACTGGGGGCCTGGTCCGGCAGCCTGCGCCCTGAGTCCTCTTTGGGGAGGTGAGTGCCTGGGGTGGGGCGGGCAGGAAGGCTTTGGAGCTCGGCACGAGGGCTTTCTTGAGGCCTCCGGGCCAGCTTCTCTGGCAGGGCTTGTGGCCAAGAAAGGAGAAAATGTTGGTCCGGGCCGTGGAGGAGGGAGATCCGCAGCCGTCTAGCGGGGCAGTTTCGGCGCAGGATACCAGGGGGCAGTGCTGCGCAGCGAATGTGGCCGAACCGCAGCTTGCCGCCGGTTCTCCGACTCCCCTCTGGCCTCTCAAATACGCTGCAAAGTTGCTCCTTGAGCGCTCCTGAGCCCAATAGCCCTCTCGCCCCAACATGCTAAAGGGGGTGCGCTCCTCTCCCACCGCACGCCGCGCTCGGTGCGGCCGTCTTTGAATGTCTTTTCTCGGTAAAGACAGCTGCCACCTGGTTGGTTTTCGACCACTGACTTGGCCTTAAGAAGCGTGAGCTGGGGCGGCGGGGTGTCCCATAGGGTTTTTGCAGGCTTTGCGCGCAAGGGTGGAGTTACAAGGAAGATAGGGTTTGAGGGGACAGCCCGCAAAAATGCAGATGCCCCTTTGGCAAAGGAAAGGGCCACTATCTTTCGATCGCCTTCCGGATTTACGTAGAAATCGGTCCGAGGAAAGGTCAGATGTAAGGTGGAGGCCCACCCTCGGCCAGGTTGGAGCCAATCCAGAGGGGCGGGGGTGGGAGGGCTGACCGTTAGCGCCAGGACCCAGCCCCAGGCCCACCCCAACCCCGGAATCGATGCTGTGTGGAAAAAGCCTTCCCTTCTAGCCTAGAAGAGGCTGTGTCCAGATTTAAAATCTGCGGCAGTGGGCAGACCGGACCCGGTGACACTGGCGGAGCTCTTCCCACACGTGAGGCTACGAATTCCACTCCCTGTCCCGTCGCGGAGGACAAGGTCGCGCCCTCCGAGCTTCCGGGCCAAGTGTGCGCCCAGGGAGCTTGGTGAAATATAACCCGAACATGATTCTCTTTGGGCTCGGCCTGCTCTTGCTGGGATTTTTGTTTTTGTGTTTCTCTTTTTTCCCTCAATAGCCGTTTTGCAATAAATAAAATTAAAAAGCAGCTGCATGTCAGCGTTTGAATGACAGTGGCTGTTTGTTCTTTGAAGAATTCACACTTTAAAACTGCTTTCTGTGAGCCCAGAGGAAGAACTTGTAAACCACCGTTATGTAATTTGAAACCATCAATAGCCCCTCTTTAAGGCTGTCTTTATTGTGGGAAGTCAAGGTAATGATTTTGTCGCTGTCTAATTTCATCCCAATGTACAGCATCGCTTTTATAGCCTTTCAAAGGTAGGTGAAAGGCGTCAATCTGGGACCCTTTTTGTGGCCGACTAACAGTTTAAAATGGTTTTCTAACCCTGTCACAACTATTGGGCTGATAAACAGGATTTCTGCGGAGGCATTAGCAAGTCTGTAAATAGATCATTTAAAAAAAAAAAAAACTCCAGGCAATTCTGCCGCTCCTCTGGCAAAAATAAAACATAGGTCCACAGGGTGGTGTGCCGTGTGTCTCACCTCCAAGAAGAAGTAGTTACAAGCGACTTCTCAAGAGCTGTTTGTGTCCTGGTTGTTATTATTATTGCCATAATCTTAGGAGAAAGTGAACAACAAGCTGACGACACAGGGGTGGAAATCAATGGCTTGTGGGCACTGCATTGATTCTACCTTATTGTAGAAAATGTCCTTCCCGATAATCACTGGCAAAGCCGGGCGCCGCTGCCTACTGTCTTTGACGTAGAATCAGCCAAATAGAAAAATCCGATTTTATTGCAAGGGTTCTACAGAAGAAAATATTTTATGTGGACACTGCTGGGACGACTGCGGGAGAAACGAAGGAAATGAAGGCAAACTAGACGCCAGCATAGGGTGACCCATGCATCACCTTTATCCCCTCTCTACCACTGAGAAATAGTAATATTTTCAGTAGAAGCAAAAAGGCGAACTGGACTATTTAAGACTTTTTTTTTTATTATTAAGTTTAGGCCCAGTCCTACTATACGTTTATTCTCCTTGACGCCGTTGTACTTCTCTGATGCAACAGAAACCTCTAACCTGGCCCCAGGTCGCGCACCAAGGGCGGACAGCCCCACTTCCCGGGTCACCCGAGGATTCCCTTTGGGTGCAGGCGCGGCCTCTTCCTCCAAGAGGAGGGGGCAGCTCCCTCAGTGCAAAGCGAAGGAGAAATTAGAAGTAGCGATGAAACTGTCAAGAGGCCCAGCCTGACATCCACTCCCGCAAGTCACTGGGGGAGGCGACACCCCCGAATCTGGAGCGCCCCCGAGAAGCTCCTCTGGCGCCGTGGGCGGACAGCTTGGACTGTTTTGTCTTCTCCGCCCCGCACGGGGTTTCGGGAGTTTAGGTCCCCGACCCGGGGAGGAAAGGGCGAGAAGGCGCCTCTGGGCTGGCTGGGGATGCGGCCGCTGCGGAGCCTACGCCCGGCCGCTATCCTTGCGGCCCAAGGCCGGGCCCGACGCCGAGGTGAGGTCGCGGGGCAGGCGGGAACCCCCGTCCTGGGAGGGGCCCCTGCGCTCCGAGCCGTCGGCGCGCGGGGGAAGTCGAGGCGCGCAGACCGCCTCCCTCTCCGCTCGGCTCCCGGGTCCCCCCGAGATCGTCGCGACTCAGGACCTGGGGGGGGGGTGCCTCCCCAGCGCCGGTGAAGGACTGCCGAGACCGAGGGGGCAGCGGGCTCGCGCGGCTGCAGTTCGCGCTCGGCGGCCGCCAGCAAGAAATAGAACCTGGAGCTCGAGTCGCATCTTCACTCCCGGCTCCCAACCCGGCCCAGCCCGGCCCAGCCCGGCCCAGCCCGGCCCGCGGTGCTCAGGGAGGCCCCGAGTGGCCCCTGTCTCCTCCCCTCCTGCAAACACCACCTCCAGTAAAACGGGCCCACCCCATCCAGCCTGGCGAGCCACCCGGCCGCGGGCTGCCCCCGCCGCGGCTCAGTCTCGGCTGGTGCAGATCCCTGGCCGAAGGCAGGCAGAACTCAGCATCCCCGCGGCTCCTACCTCCCCGAGGCGGCCACCTGGGATGGGGGTGGGATGGGGGTGGGGTGGGGGTGGGGCCGTGGGCGGAGGCCGAGCCAAGGGACGCAGCTCGGCTGCCGAGGGCTCGGCCCCGGGCTTAGCGGCGCGATCGAACAGAGCCCAGCCCGGGCCCCTTTGCTCGGGACGCAGTCCTGGTCCCGCCCTACCTCTTCCCCGTCCCTCCTCTGGCTGCGTTCTGCGCCTTCGGCATTTCCCTTCCCTCCCGGGGTTTCCACCCCCCTGCTTATCTCTGTTACTCTCCTCTTCTTCGCCAACTCCTTTCCTCCCCACCTTGCCCCCGCCCCCCACTCTTCTGCAGCTTGTCGCAGAGAGAGTCCCAAACAACCCTCATAAAGCCAAAAAAACTACAAATGTAAGCACTGCCCAGATCCGTGTGCGTATCCTGTTGCTTCTAGAAGGCAAATTGACACCGGGAGGATTTGGATCGGCTTCCTCCCCAGCCCAGGGACTTTAGCCCATTGCACAGATGGAGGACTTGGAGCAGGGAGGTAACCCCAACTATTATCAACATAATTTTTCTCATGTGGCGGATTTCAGTCCTCTGAATATGATCTCTACCTCCTGTTTTCCATTCCTCTTAATTTCTTGACGTTTTCTTGGCTGGTTTAAGCAACAGGAGGAAGAGAGGGCAAAGATAGCCCTATACCTTTCAGTGGAATGAAATAGCAGCCTGGAATTTCAGCCACGTAACTATCACAAATGAAACTGTGTTTGTGAAAATTCGTGACCCTAGCAATGTAATTTGGAAACAGTCATGAAAAAGGATATTGCACAGGTGAAAGTGAGTTTACAATTGCTTCCCTATTTTTAGTATTTTTCAAAATTGCTGAGAGGACTTTCCCTGCATACAAGGATGGATGTTTCAACTTGGAAACTTCAGCGTAGCCTTAGTCATCGGAGGGCTACAGTTATCATAAATTGCTTTTAAAGTGTATATTAAAAGTGATTGAAATTTGTTTCCTTAAAAAAAATAGTCTCTGAAGTTGAAAACGTTCCACCTTTATCAAATAGACTTTCCTAAAACTTTAAAATAATTCCCATGAGCATTTTCTTAGAGAAATTTCACATTAAATATAATGTTTCTGGGACCCTTAAAAAGCAGAAGTTGGAGCACAGCTTTCACAACCGTCAATTTCCTGCCAGATTCTTTGAATTGAGCATTTTCCTGGGTGCCTGGACCTTCCTCTTCTTGAAGCAGGGTTCTCAGGAGGGAAAATTTGCATTCCTGAAGAACTCTGCTTTATGGCAAGTCCAGAAGAAATGAATGCAGGTTTTTGCATCTCACGTCTATCAGGGTGGACACGATTTGGACCTGGGATCAGCTTAAAACCCAGCAAATATTCTGGACATGCTGACAAGATGCGGCAGATGCAAAAACTAGCCAGAGTCATGGAGGGTGAAGACAAAATTAAAATAGTCCCTTGTTTTGCAGGATGCACTCAGATATTGAGGAAGAGGAGACGGTGAGATCGGACTTGTCTACAGTGTCTATGTCTATCTATTACTAATTTTCATTCCTTTTCCAGAGCTTGTTTTGTTTAGCCAGTTCTGAGTACCTGGGATTTACCGGAAAACTGTTTCCTTTGGTTTCTCCCCATATTGTTAGTAATAATTTGAACTGAGTCTGTCTAATCAATTTCTTATACTCTAATTTTATTCTTTATTTATTTATTTATTTATTTATTTATTTATTTATGGCTGTGTTGGATCTTAGTTTCTGTGCGAGGGCTCTCTCTAGTTGTGGCGAGCGGGGGCCACTCTTCATCGCGGTGCGCGGGCCTTTCACTATCGCGGCCTCTCTTGTTGCGGAGCACAGGCTCCAGACGCGCAGGCTCAGTAGTTGTGGCTCACGGGCCCAGTTGCTCTGCGGCATGTGGGATCCTCCCAGACCAGGGCTCGAACCCGTGTCCCCTGCATTGGCAGGCAGATTCTCAACCACTGTGCCACCAGGGAATCCCCTCTAATTTTATTCTTTAACAACTAGATCTTCAAATTAAACAGTTCTTCTGTCCCTACATAATTTTTACTTTTTCCCTCTTTACTTTATTCCTGTATACTTCAAACTAGCTCTCCTTGCTTATCATTCTCCCCATTTATTCCTCTCTCACTTGGGGTTTCTATGATGGTGATTTACACTACTGAACAAATTTTCAAAACACCTTCAAAATTAACTGATGCCTTTCCTCACCCACTGGAATATCGTTTAACCAAGGAAGTCAACCCAGGAAGGTGAGGGAGAAAAATGAGATGATCGTATACAAGTAACTGAGGACAAAAAATCCTCTCACTGAGTATTTTTTAAAAGAACGTCTTTAAATTAGAAATATCGGATTAATTACTGTAAGACAAATATAAATTGCCACTCTCCATTGGGTATTCACGTCAGGATCCTTTTCTGCTAGCGACATTATAAAACACAAATAGTGGCCATACAAAACATCAAAAAGTTGTGTGTCTAACCCCAAATGCCTCATTCGTATAACTGACAATCTCTCTGGCATCCTTCTTTGTAGAAAAACCTGTTATTAGAGGAAAAGAAAAAGTTGGAAGGACACCCAGACAGCTGATATGAAATAATTCTCTTGTTGAAACACTTGAAGGGAATTCCAGCAGAACAGATTCGTATTTCCATGACCTGTGTTTGCCCCAGTGAGAGGGAATTTGGGATGGGAGGGAAAATGGCAGTTATCAGGAAATGAAATGCTTGCCCAGAGAATTCTAAGCAAGTCAATCACCAGACCAGGCAGGAGTTTTGTGGGGGGTTTTTTTGTTTTGTTTTGTTTTGTTTTTTAAATATCCACTTCCCATTTGTTTTACCCAATTCAAAAATTTTTCCCAAGAAAAAAAATACGCTTGTAAAATGTCTCATTAACAGCAAAGATGAATTAGACCTCAACTTTTGAATGCCATGCAGCTTTAATGGAGATTGTAGAAGTTTGTGGATTGAAAGAATAGTGCCAGCTTGCATTCGGACGAACTATTTTCCCTCTGTGTGGTAGAGTTTGAGCTGTGTTTGCTACAAAAGCTTCAGCTGGCTGATGGACGACTTTGGCCCTGAATTTTCATTTATGTTTTGTTTCAAATATGAAAAGATATTTGTTATTTCCCAAAATTTCAAATTTTCAATCATTTCCATTTTTATCTGGTTTAAATTATGTTTTGAGAGGCACATTAGAGAGTCTACATTTAACATTATTTTACAAGGAAAAAAGAGAAAAAAGGGAAGGTACTGACTTTCTGTGTCAAAGAAATGGCTCATTGGTTTTTTGTCTTCAGGTATCTCTGATTAATACTTAAAAAAAATAAAGGTTTTCTCACATGCAGGACTTTGCTAATACAAAGTACATCAGCGTGATCCACAGTCCTAAAATGTGAGGGGTGAGGGTGGAGTGCGGGGGCAGGGAGAGCTCATCTGGGACCCACGCAGGATGCAGAGATTGTGTTTTTATGGAAAGCCTGTTTTGTCCAGCAGCTGGTGAAATTCAAAATGGTCCCCAAAGCCTGTCTCTGAAGCCAGCAATTCAGAAACAGTAGAACCAGTTCGTTAGCCTCCGTACCCTGCCTCCCCACTCAGTGACACTCCAGCTGAGAATGCTTCCAAAAGCAAGACTTTTCTAACCGAATGGAAGCTGCTGGGAGGGGCTTAGTTCCAAGATCAACAGTTTTCACTTTAAAAAGAAGGTAGCAGTTCAGCCCATTGTTTGTTTTTGCTGAGCACCTCAGTTTTGCCTCTGCGGTTCCCCACCAGCAGGAGACCATTACTCGGGACAATGTCCTATCCCATTGTCATCATCTCCTACGGAACTAAAACAATGCTCTGTTTGGCTTCCTAGGCGAGGGGGATTTGTTCTGCTCTTCCTGAAGCAGAGTTTCCGACTGAGTTTCTGACCCAGTCACTTGATATTCAGCAGGGATACCTGGGGACAATTTGTTTTAAATCTGCTATCTTGTGTTTTGTAATTTCATCCTCTGAGAAAGAGCTCAGAAACTCGATTCTCAATCAAGAAGAATCATACCGTGGCTAAAGGAAGAGGGTTTGCTCAAGCTGCATGAGCTCTATAATTTAAATCAGCTAGATAGCATTTATTTATCGTTGTCTCATTTTTTTTGTTTTGTATTATTGAATAGCAAACCCCTAAAAGATTTTCTAGTATTGTGTTGTTGAATATCAAACCCCAAAAGGTTAGAAACCACAGGACCTCAGATATTTTCTACTGGGCCGTAGTGTTTCCTTTCTGCTTACTTCTTTTTAAACACGTAAGCTAAAATACACACACACACATACATATATATGTATATATACGCATATATATATATATAATATCATGACATGTCAAGATTTCTAACATTCATGACAAAGGTTGATAAATATTAACTCTTTGGAGCTATTTTGTCATACTTGAGATCTTCCATAAAAGTGAAACAAGCCCACGGAATAGAAAAAAACCCTCTGATCTGCCATAAGCATCTCTCTCTTTACATACACCTACACAGGCCTAATGGCCCTAAGTGTTTTCACCTGGAAAATGTAATATAGCTTAAGGCAGTTCTAGTGGCGGAAAGACTTGTTTGTCCTGAAGCTAGAGAGTCAGTAGGACACTTAAGACTGTTTTGCCCTTGGACCTGAGGCAAGCTAATTGTCAGCATCGCTCCAGTAGTTGCTATCAATTTATTACTCATGTTTAGTAACCTGGGAAGCACAAACATAACAGCTGCTTATAATAAAAGTGTAATTGGCCAAGACTGGCAACCTGAGGAGATTAAGCCTCATGCTAATGAGGCCAAGGTCGTATGCTGATTTACTTTGCTCTGAGATGGTAATGAATAGTCCCTGTCTCCAGCAGCCCCAGGCTGGCTCTGTGCAAACCTACCTTTGCATGGCTAGCAGAGAAACAGTTCAGAGCCTAGGTCTTACTGGAGAGCAAGAGAGCCATTGAGGGAGATGAGATGGCAAAATGCTTGAGAGCTGGGGCTCCAGAGGCAGACGGACCTGTGTTGGAATACTGACTCCCCCATTTGCTTTCTCGGTGACTCTGAGCAAGTTATTAACCACTCTGAGCTTCTGTTGCCTTATCTTTAAGAACAGGGAAAATAAGAATAATAGTGCTCTATTATTTGTTATAAAGCTTAAATGACAAGGTGCATGCAAAGCATCAACACTCAACATTAGTGATCATCAGTATTATCTGTGTATACAATGAACAGCACTTGAGTATCCAAGACCCAACCCTATAGTTCTTCCTAGTCCTGTCCCTGTCACTAGAAAGAATGTCTACTCCATGGATATTGCGCTCACATGTTTTACTCCTAGATCCCAGGAGACTTGTCACACACAAGTGAAGCTTCGTTAATTGGTCTGTTTGGGTTATACATGTATGGACACATTCTGCAAATCACAGTAGTCTTCACAGTCATGCTTCCTCTTTTTTTACGAAAAAGAGTTGAGAAATCCAGGAACTTTTTAAAAAAGATCTTAGTTTTACCGATAGGTACCAAGATAGGAATAAATTGGAGTATTCAAGTGGAGTATATCAAGTTACGACTGACCAAGAGGTTGAGATCATTGAAACCAACATAATTTCCTTAAAAATACCAGATATCTGACAAAATTTGTCCAGCCTTCATAAGGGCTGCCTGAAATCTGGGAGACCTTTTTTTCAAGTAAGCTCCTGCTGTCTGAGCTGATTGGTGGCATATAAGAATTTCTCATTTCCCTACTGATGGGTTGAGACTCTAAGAAGCCTATGAGCAAAAGAAGAACCCTCTAGTTTTGTGGGAGATAATTTTTGTAAGGTTATGGTTATCTTTATTACCCTTTCCCTGGCATTCCCTAGTCCTAAATTTACTAATTCTGAAATGTTATACTTAGAGGGTCACGCTTTTCCTGACTATATTGGTTGGTTTGTAATATGATCCCATTGCATTTTACTAGACATGTGTTACATTTGCAGGAAGTCCAGGCTTATGCCAACAAGCAAACTGGATAACCCCCATGGTTTCTTACAACTATTCTGAAAACTTCCTTATTTTGCTTTTTAAACATCAGAAGTTCGGCTTATAAGAGCAAAATTGTGCCTGGAATGCTCTGTCATGGGTTCTGATCTATTAAGCACTTTCTTGATTACTCGGTTGGCCTTCATTTGTCCTGTTCCTCTCTTTAGATCCAATTCTACATCTCTTATCCTGTGTTATCTGTGAAGCCTCCCCATCACGTGAGCTGATTTCCCCTCATCACTCTTTCTTTGACTGAAGCCTGAGTCCCATAACCTCACTGCACTGGCCACAGCTTCAGTGAAGAGATCCCTGCTCTCAAGAACTTATAGTCTAGTCATGGGGACACATGTGCATGAAAAGATAACTAGCAGTAGAAAGCAAGGCATGAAATGGGATGAAAATGCAGTCAAGATGATAAGTGCTGTGGCATACCCCTCACTGAACCTCACTTTGCTCACCTGAAAAACTGGAGTTAATCCTCTATGGTCAGCCCCTCTCATAGGATTTCAGTGAAAAACAGATGAGATGGTCTATATGGGAAGCTTTCTGTCAACCACAAGTCAACTGTACAAAAAAAGAGTGAGCACTGTTAAATTGTAAGATGCAGGAAAATAACAGAATTATTATTAAACCTTAAAAGGCTTAAAGACAAATGCCAAATTCAGTAGCATGGCAATATGGTTCCATCTAGAGTGGGAGTAAGGTTAGGGGGTACAATGGGAAAGGGTGTGCAAAGGGTCTTTTTTTTTTTTTTTTTTTGCAAAGGGTGTGCTCTGTGTTACATTGAGGGGTGGTCACGTGAATGTTCATTGCCTCATTTTTTTAAAAAAAATTTATTTATTTATTTATTTTTTGGCTGTGTTGGGTCTTCGTTTCTGTGCGAGGGCTTTCTCTAGTTGCGGCAAGCGGGGGCCACGCTTCATCGCGGTGCACGGGCCTCTCACTGTCGCGGCCTCTCTTGTTGCGGAGCACAAGTTCCAGACGCGCAGGCTCAGTAGTTGTGGCTCACGGGCCTAGTTTCTCCGCAGCATGTGGGATCTTCCCAGACCAGGGCTCGAACCCGTGTCCCCTGCATTGGCAGGCAGATTATCAACCACTGCGCCACCAGGGAAACCCCACTGCCTCATTTTTATAAATGTTGGTATATATGAAATATTTATATACCATACATATATTCATATGTATATACCATATGTATATACATACATAAAGGACTTTAGTTATTGGTTCTAAATAGTTTCATTTTACAGATGAGAAACCTGAGGGCTAGAGAAAGAAATGCTTGCTTAGAATCAAACAGCCTCTCAGTAGCTAAAGTAGCACTATATCTTATTTCCCCTCTCCCTTGATCTGTATTTCCTTTGTCCTCTGTAAATCTTATTGTTATCCTTCATTCCTCTCTTTCCCTTACCCCCATGGTCAAGCCAACAGCAGGTCCTGCCAGTTCAACCTTCTATGTCCTGAGTCCCCCCACTTCTCCCCATTGCCATTGCCCGTGTGCTGGCACATTTCCCCAGCAGCTCTGGACTGATGCTGGAGCAGGGCAGTGCAGCGCAGGGCATAGCTGTGGTTCCAGGTTTCCTGACTGGTTCCTCATTAAGAAAGCACTGCATTTATGCACACGGGAAATAGAAGTAACCATCACTCCTGTTATGCATACTTCACAAGGTACTTATGTGGATAAATGTGAAGGCACTCTGAGAGTATAAATTGTTCTTTGTATATATGTGTATAGATACGGAGGTGTACACACAAGTTTCTACAGCTACTGTTATACACAAAAGGCATGTACAGTCCTCTCATGTCCCTCAGTGTTTTCTCCAATTCTTTAATGGAACATCCCACTCTGGGGTGCGATGGATCATCATGGGCCTTCCTTATCCTTGCCAGATGGAAATTCCTGGAACGTAGGAGTCTGGGGCCCCTGTAGGGACAGAACATGTGCTCTGCTGAATAGGTGTTGAATGAACCTTTATTCAGAATAAGCCGGCGCTGTTGCTGCTGTTTCCATTCTACCATGTGCCTTTCCTCATATCCCTTTAGATGGAAGGTCCCCCTTCTCTCACACGCCCATCCTTTCCATCCTTTTATGCCCGTTGAGTCCCACTTCTTCAAAGAAGCCACGCTCCACACTCTGGCTTGTACTGCAACCAGCCCTTCCTTTCTCCCGAACTCCTTCCCCGCTTGCAGTGTGGGCCACAAAGTTCAGCCCTCAGGGATGTCTTGACTCATTTGATGTCTTAACGGAAGATTGGAAGTATCCTGGGCTGGGCCCATGATGTCTCAGAGTCTCCCCTCTATAACCCACTGGCCTCTAAATTTCTTGAGGACAAGGACTTGGTCTGTCTTGTTCACCATTGCATTTCCAGCATCAGTACTTTATCTGACAGAATACTCAGTAAATATTTGTTGAATGAATGAGTAGATTTTACACATAATAAATGCTTAATAAATACTTAAGCATGCTTGGCCAAGATAGTCCAATAACACACCTTACTATTATTTCTTCATAGCACTATTCTTTCTTCACAGTATTATTATTTCTTCATAGCACTCTCTGAAATTATCTATTTGGTTAATGAGTTCATATGTTCCTTGTCTGTTGCCACTTCTCCCACTAGACTACAGGGAGCTTATAGTTTAACAAGCAAGGCTCTTGTTTGCCTTTTTCACTGCTGTGTCTGGCAATTAGTAGATGCTCAGTAAATGAATGAATGGAAAAAAATTATATCACACTGTTAGGGACTGAATTCTGTCTCTCCCAAATTCATATGTGGTAGCCCTAATGCCTAATGTGACTGTATTTGGAGACAGGGCCTTTAGGGAGGAAATTAAGGTTAAATGAAGTGATAAGGGTAGGGTCCTAATCCAAAAGGATTGGTGTCCTTATAAGGAGAGGAAGAGATGCCAGGTCTCTCTCTCTCTCCATGAGAGCACAGAGGACAGGCCATATGAGGACGTAGTGAGAAAGTGGCTGTCTACTAGTCTGGAAAAGAGGTCTCACCAGAACCAACCTTGACAGCACCTTGATCTCAGACTTCCAGTCTACAGAACTGTGAGAAAATACATTTCCGTTGTTTAAGCTACCTAGTCTGTGGTATTTTGTTATGGCAGCCTTAGTAGACTAAAATATGCACAATTACTAACTAGTTGGCTGGCCTCGGACAAGTCACCTAACCTCTGTGTGCCTTAGTTTCCTCACCTGTAAAATGGAGCTAATAATAGTTTCTGCCTCACAGAGGTGTGATGAAGATTGAGTTAATATATGTAAGGCCCTTAGGATACTATATTAATGGTAGCTATTTGAATTAGTAATAGTAGTTCAGTCAATTTAGTGAATGACAGCAATCATGCAAAATTTTAGGGCTCCCAAGTAGGACATTTGGAAAGAACATGTCACCTGGGGAAAGAAATGTCACCTAGAGAGGGACCAGACAAATAGGCAGATGCAAAAGGGCAGAGGAGGAAGAGAAGAAATTCTGAGGAGACAGGATGGGAGGCGGCACTATGTGATATGCCCAGGGGCAGCAAACAGGGTAGGCTGGCTTGGGCAGAGGGTCTGTAGAGAAGAGAGTTCCATTTCTATTTGCACAAAAGCACCAGTGTTTCAAAGCAAGGGAGAAGCCGGCAGACATTCTGAGTGTGTTTTGTGTCACTAGTGATTCCGTTCCGATTACTGACCTTCTTGGGTCTGTCAACAGGCCCTGCTGGCCTGCCCTTCACCAGCTGTCACTTCTCTCCCTTCTTGGCACCATGCTCTCTCTTACTCAGCACACTCTGCTTCTCCTGTTCTCCTCCAAACACCCACCAGCGTACATGTCCTGGTGCAGCAGGACATTAGCCATTGTGCTACACAGTCCCAAGTCTGCTACTCCCTCCCTTTCTGACGTGCAAAGATTTGCTCTGTAAAGAGAATTTAACTGGAATGTTCAATTTACTGTCAAGTAAGTTGATCTGTGTAGACAGCTGGAATCCTTTTTGGTTTGGTTTGATTGTTTTTAACCCTCAGAACCAAGACAGAGTTGGGGTCTGAACCTTTGGGTCACACATTGCCTTTATCTTTCTTCTTTGCTCTTCTCCTAGAGGTGAAGGACCAGCCTTTGCATCCACGGACACATGCCCATGTTCTCTCGCTGCTCTGCATCTGGCAGGGTAAATGGCAGCCTGCAGTCTCTGCCACAAACTCTCTGGGTGCAGGAGAGGGAACGCAGGCCTTGGAGTGAAAAACATAGGCTGGTCTCCTGACTCTGTTTCTGCCTCCTCTAGCCTTGTCACTCTGGGAACGCTGAGCCTCAGTTTCCTCATCTGTAAAATGGCACAGATAGCGGGGAGGATCAATGTGAAAGCTCTTGCAGATCTGTCACACTCTGGGAGGATGTGGTTGTTCTCATTGTTTTCACCAGCTGCCTGTCATTTGGTCTCTCACCTTCCCTGGCCTCACTGTGGCTGGATCTCTGGATTGCGGAGGAAGAAAGGAGGGGCCCAGTCAGCCTCGGGGTCATTCCCTCGATGTAGGGCTGGCTTCCCTGGTGTGACTCGGGGTTCTAAGTACTCCAATGATGGCACAAACCCCAAAGGACAGTTTTGTGAGATGTTTTTTAGGACCAGCAAGCGGGGAGAACCTGACTGACCGTAAGGCTCTCCCACTTTGTCAGCTCCTCGGGGCAATGGCAGCCTGCGCTGCTGGCTTCTTGTGCAGCCCAGCTGGACAGACACATCTACAGCACCTGTTCTCTACAGCATCTTCTTAGACTCAGATGCCTCCAGGCCCAAGCCGGGAATGTGATCGAAGGGGCCCACCTGGTAAGAAACTGGGGAGTGTGTGTCCTTCCAGGAAAGGTAGTCTCTTCTCATCTCCAGCTGATTGTTGACATGGGAAAATGAGCCCAGTGCAACCAGATCATCTAATTTTTCAAGAGACACTGGGAGTTCAAGTTTTTAGATGAAGTCGCTTATTTTTGAAATATTGGAGATTAACTTTAAAAATGTGAACAAAACAAAACACAAAACCACAGACTGGATTTGGCTCAGGTCTTCAGCCTCTGCTTTAAAGTAATCCACATGAGAATATTGGTAAATGCTCAGTGTAACTGTTTTGTGACTTATATGCATTTCTACTGGGGTCTTGTCTAAATACCCAGCAGCAGTCCTGTAATTTGGATGGCCCGATGACTCTGCCATGAATCAAGAAGTCTCTGCCTAGGGACTCAACTCCCCTAGGCTTACGTGTGTAACTACAGAATCTAAGAATGTTAGAGTTGGGATCACCAGCTCTCCTTGGACCACTGATCCTGTCTTGCTCCTCCTTCAGTAAAAAGAGAAAGCGAAGGTTAGATGGAGTGGGGTCTTGCCTGGGATCACTCCGATTTTTAGTGAACCAGCTGGAGCAATAGTGCAGCCTCCCAACCCCTGGTCCTATTTCCTTCCACTTTTCCTTGAGCTTCCATTTCCTGCTATAAAATGATTGTCTTTGCTTCAACCCCAAATGAAATTCTCCTGAGAAGTAATATTCCTCCGAGCCACTGGGATTTCAAGCCATTGAAGAATGAAAGGCAGGTTGGATGAATGGCCAGCTCTGTGGTCTGTTCTTTATGGTTGAGGTCAAAATCAGGATGAGTGGAACGCAGAATCCCAGGCATTCTGATATGGCAAACCAGAACTCTCTGATGTGCATTTTCATCTGATTGCCTCCAAATTTCTTCACCAAGAGTAACAATGTCTCCCTTTTATGAAAAACATGGCAACATGTAAAAACAGGCAAAATAACCTGTCCAGATTAAGAATGCAGTGGGAGAAGGCGCTGTAGAATCTCAAAACTGTGAATATTTTAAAGCATTTGCGTATTGCGCAGCAGCAACCAAATATTTGACCGGGGGGTGGGGGTGGGGCGGAATATCCTGCTCTGCACCAGATATTTGGCCACTGGCTGGTGTAGGCCGTTGGGAGGGTGTCTGCTCCCCACACCTCTTTGTGAGGCCCTTTCTGCAGAGATGGTGGACAGAGCTTGGCTGACCCAGGAGGCAGGCTTCCTCCTCCTTCCATGTATGTACCTGGGGCTCAGACAAGCCCCTTGCAGGAAGAACCTTAAGGAGAGGGGACCCCAGCCAGCCACAGCTGCTCAGGCTGCTTGCAGAAAGAGAGCATCCTCGGTGTTTCGACTTGGTCTTCTGTTGGTGTTGTTGTGGCAGTGGCATAACGCTGCCATAAACAGCCTTTGAGAATATCAAACGCCACCGTCACACGTCCATATTTAGTCCCTTACAAAAGCTGTTTATAGTTCTGTGTACTCTTCTTCACGAACATTACACCTTAATTTTATTAGCTTTTTCAGAGAACTCAAACAGATTACAGAGGCTCAATTTTCCCATCCAGAAGTCATGCTGGTTTAATTAGTTAATGTTTGTAAAGCACTTTGGAAGAGGGAACGTGCTGTAGAAGTACTAAGTAGTGAGTAGTATTAGGAGTTACTCAACGCACTTTATTATAACATCTCCTGGTTATAAACGTCATCCCTTCCAGCTCATTGGGTGTGTGTTAGTTCTGACCTTTACGGAATTCATCACATGGAAAGTGTTCCTGTCTCCTTCTGGGGTCACATTGGGCTCCCAGGCCAGTTACAGCCATCTGTGACCCTGTGACCACAGTTCTCCACTTTTGTTGCAGCTGAGAGTCTTGGCAAACTCTTAGAACAAATGCCTCTCAAAAACAGCTAACAGTCCTCTCATTTTCTTCTCCTCTTTTCCCAAATACTGAGTGCCCCACCTCGTACCAGGCACTCCCTCCTTTTTGGTCCTCTTTTCTTTTCTGGGCTAATGGTTCTGCTGAGTGACCTTGGACGAGTCAATTCATCTTTCCACTTTCCTTGATCCCTTTGGCTGTGTTGCAGGGATCTAACACAAAACATCTGGGAATAAAACTATGCTCATGCTCAGTTCTGTATTCCTGTGTTAATGATCTCACTTCTGCCAGCTTTAAGTAGAGAATGAAGGAAAGTCCATATTGCTTGCATTGCTTTCACACTGATATAATTTTGCCTTTCAAACTTACAGTGATTTCTCCCTTATTATAAAGGAATTCAGTGTGACACACATGTAATTTTTCTGAGTTTATTTTATATTAAAATGTTTCTCAAAGCTTTTATGTGCTTCCCTGCCCTCTTAAACAAAAACGCAATTTAATCTTTTGAGGGTCATTTCCCTGAATATCCATTGTCACGTTGCATTCTATTGCTTTCATGCCCTCAAGAGCACTTGAGGTTGTAGTTACTTGTGTCCAAGCAAAGTCACCCCAGATTGCGATATATTTCAAGTTACTTGGTCTGTTTTCTCTCTCTCTCCATGCAGTACTTTCCCCTCCCATTTGATGCCTCTAATCTTCTGTAGGCTAGGAAATGGGAGAGTTAGGTTTGTTAGAATTAGTCCTAAAATAAGAGTAAATAGGCTTTGAATGAGGGACTGAGAAGGTCTCCTATAAGCCAAGAACCCAGGTTGTAATTTACACTCTTTGATAACACACATTTTAACTACTTGATGGCCTTGCCTTCATCCTTTTCCAGTTGTGGCTCTCTTCTAGATGGGGTGAGGTTTATAAAACAAGTGACTTCTGGGCAAGCATTCTTGCACACTGAAATAAAAACACTTTACAGTTCTGATACAGGGAGTTCTTAGAGATTTGCATGGAGTAGGTGTCAGTACCTGATTGTTGAATAATGGCTCCAGCAGTTTTTCAGGCAGTAAGAAATTTTAGAAAATGATGGGTTTAAAGACGCTTTGAAACACAAATGTACTCCTGTTAGAAAGATACAAAGTTATAAGCCAAGTTTCCTGGAAAACCTCAAAGTTCTCTGTGATCCAGAAAATGTAATAAAATCAGCCTTTCTTTTCCTTTTCCCAGAATGCTTCACCTGGAGAATGTCACAGCCAACAAGCACCTGTTGTCATTTTCCATTTACCACCCTAAGTGCAAATGGGCCTCTGATTTCCTGAAGGTGAGAGCAGAACATGTTCATTTGCATCTTTGTTTTTTAATAAAAAGAGAAAGTAATTTAGGGCTTTGTACCCTGAGGTACATCCCAGTGAGGTAGCCCCATTCAACTTACAAGAAGTGATGATGAACTTGGCAAAGACCACGTTGGTTCCATTTCTAGCTGTAACACTTTTATTCTGTTTGGTATGAAGAATGACATGCTAAAAAACAAACAAAAAAAAAAGAATGACATGCTATGTTTTTTATTAGTCCAGCCTACACTGTGTAATGTCTGAAATAGAGAAATTACAAAAATAAACTTATGAATTATTCCTTAGAATTTGGTTATTCCTTAGGAGGCACGATATAGTTCATTGGTCAAGATCATGAATTTGGGTTTAGGATGGTCCTGGGTTTGAATGCAGGCTGTGGATTCCTAGCTGTGACGCCAAGGACTAGTTGCTTAACCTCTCTGAGCCTCAGTCTCTCATCCAAAATATGGGTGTTTCAGTTACCTATTGCTGCATAACAAACCCACCCAAAGCATAGTAGTTTAAAACAACAGCAACCATATATTTTTTCAAGATTCTGCTACTTGGACAGGGCTCTGCATGGATGGCTCATCCCTGCCTCACATGAAATTGTTGGGATCCCTTATAAGGTTACCTTCAGCTGGAAGTTCAGCTGGGCTGCAGCATCCAAGATGGCCTCACACACGTGACTGGAAGTTGGTGCTATCAGCTGGGGTAACTCAATTTTCCATATGGCCTCTCTTCCTCTAGTAGTCTAGATTGGCTTCTTTATTGCACAACAGCTGGGTTCCAAGAGAGCCAGAACATAATCTATTAGGGCTGTTTATGACCTAGCCCCAGAACTGGCACAGTGTCACTTTCACCTCATTTGATTGATCAAAGCATGTCATGGGCCACATTTACTGAAGGGGAAATAGACTCTGTCTCTTGATGGGAGGAATGGCAAAGAATTTATGACCATTTTTAATCCAACACAATGGGTATACGCAATTGTCCTTTTCTCAAAGGGTTGTTATGAGAATTAAATGAGATTATAGCAGTCAGTAAGTCCTTACTAAATACTAGTTTTCATTACTGTTTTATAGTATTGAATCAGTATGAAGCCAATTATCTTTGCCATTTACTATCTGGACCTTTCAGTTACTCTGTCTGGCTCTTGGTTCTTTTTGCTATCTCTGGTTCTATCTAACAAGTGCTAGGCCCATGGGGAATGTGCAAATAAAAACAGTAATAGTAAATATTTGTTCACAGTGTTGGCTATGGGACAAGCAATATTCTAAGCACTTTGCTTATGTTACAAACAACCTGATAAGTACTAGGGCTAACCTTATTGTGCAGATAGGCTACTGAGTCACAGAGTAGCAAAGTAACCAGCCTAAAGCCACACACCTAGTAAGTAGTGCAGCTGAGATAGGAACATATGAATCAGACAGCCTGGCTGACCGCAGAGCCCTATTTGTTTATTATACCACTCTAAGGCCCCTTCCAACTCAAAAATTGTATGTTGCTTCTACCTACAAAATGTATAAAGTAGTTGAAAGAACTTAGTTTCTTGTTACAAAATACAAAATTGAGAAATGGAGTCCAGTGGGATTATTTGCTGGCAATGTGGTCAGAATAATTCAGAATTTAGCTCTCTGCCCTTTGGCTAATACTCTAGCTAAAATGGGAAAGAAATAACTGGATGTAAGGCTGTATTTTTCACTTTGGATATTCAGCACCAGTTCTTAAGTCAATTGCTTCTCCAATGCCCTGACTACTTTCTGTGAAATGGGGATAATAACAATTGGATGATATTGAATTCATCACCACATGCAACTTTGACTGGGATGAAAGTCTCTGTATAAATACTAGGTGTTCTTGTTTTTAGTTAGTCATTATTATCAGGTACTCTGATTCATTGTTACAGAAACTTAATTTCTGGTTTTATTATCTCCTCTGGTGCAGTTCTTTTAAAATGATGTCTCAGACATTAAGTTATGCTGTCCCCAAGCCACTCATAATCTAAAAGGATCTCAGATTTTTCTGCCAGCTTGTTTTCCCTTCCTACATCTTTCTGAAATAAAAAATGAAGATGGAAAAGGGAAGCAATGTGTAGTACCTCTGATCCTACTTTCTGTTGCAGTGACAAGGTGGAGGCATGAAATATGAAAAGCACCCCCAAGGCTCAGATTATGATTTAGTTAATTTATATGGCATGGTTTCATCAGTTCCAGAGAGAACATTCATTTTGTTCAGGTTCTGGGAAAACTGGGTGGTGGTGGGAGTACAATTTTAAGTCAGGAGACCAGGATTGTAGCACAGATGCCCTCACTAACTAGTTGTCTAATCCTTAACAAGTCACTTGGTCTTTCCAGGCTCATTTTTCTCATCTGTCAAGTCAGATGAAGGTTATGGAATAGATGATCTCTAAAAATTCTTCCATCTCTACAGTTCTATTCTGGGTCTGTCTGCACCTGCAGACAGTGATGTGGGATCAGGAAGGGTACCAGGGAGGGAGGCACGTTTAGTCAAGAGCATAAAACACTTTTACCTGGAGCAGCCCTGTGTCCTCATGTGTTGTGTAGACAGGCTTGTCTCAGATTATCCAAATAAATTACTGGATTCTCTCCTTTCGTTGCCAATGGACACACAGCTTTAGTTTTTTCCGGGAGCAGCAGCTGCTTTTCTGAAATTTCCATCCCAGGGCTTCCGTCTCCACTCTGTCCTCTCAGAAACCTGTCATGGTTTTTCTGGATGGATGCCCATAGAATTTTAATCCAGTCACAAAAAAGTACTATGCATAACAAAAAGCAAAACCAGGTTATGGGTTGTCTGTTTCTTTACTGAATTTGTTTACTTCAAGGGCTTGGAACATAGAAGGGCATCATTCAACAGCACCATTTGTGCTGCCATCCCAGAGCCATGGCCAGGACCAATGAGTTCCCTTAGTTAAGGATTTGTCCTTGAAGCCGTGGAGAGAAGGCCTATATGATTTAGTGGCCACCCTGGGTCCTGCCCCAGGTCCTGACACTTCCTGACTCTTGGTAACTGGCTGCTTAATTAAACTGGTTGTTTCTCCATAATGTCCCATTTTTGTCCCTTCCCCACTAAGTATTTGCATTTCCAGTAAGGGGCGGTGGGGGGGGGGGAGGTGGAACTCCCTGTCCTCAGGAAGCTTAGCAACCTAAGCTCTCCCAACTTAAGCTAACTTTAAAAGGTGTAGTTCTCCAACTTTAATTTGTGGAAAATTCCCCTGGGGAGGCAGCCAGAAACGCACATTCCAGGACCCTGCTCGCAGACGTTCATTCAGTAGGTTTGGAGCCAATAAAACTGCATTTTATTCAGTCCAGGGCAGCTTGATGTAGGAGGGTGATAGACTACTAAGAAAGGCTCATGGCTAGAAATAAACAGCATTATCAGAAACAAGAATTTCATGTTTGCATTTGTATTTCTTGCTGTCTGGATAAAATTCATGAAAGTTGATGCCTAATACTCAGGATTCCTGGCGTTAACATTAAGGTCCTTGCTCTGTATCTCTTTGACACACATCACCAACACTGGCAGATTCTGAAAACTTAAAACAGGCATATTAGTGCCTCCCTGACCGAGAGGTTAAAAAAACGAGTTTATGCACCCGGTAACTGGTAACTGACTGCTCAGTAAATAGTTGCCACTTATAACAATATATGCCACTATTATCCCTTACAAGACGGGGGAGGGGCAAGAGTGTCCGAGGCCCAACTTCAAATCGGTATTTGGGATTTGGCCACAGTTGGGCGCATCCTCTGGTGCGGGGAAAACGTGGCCATGGATCTCCCGGGCCACCACCCCGGGACAGCCACCGGGGCGTCCTTACTACAGGCAGCAGTTCGTTGCTTGGCTGGTTCACCCTCCTAGGCCTAAAATAAGAGGCGGTGGGTTGGGCGTTTTTATTTTTAAAGACTTCCCTCTGGGCCTTTGACCCGGCACCGCAGGTATAAGCATGGATTTTGCGGGCCGTGGAGCTGGGTGCGGCCAGGGAGGATCCCTGCGATCTTGGACTCTCCGCGGCTGGGAGGTCTCCGGAGGGAATAAAGAGGCCCCCCCCCCAATCCTCCTGGGGACCCGGAGCGGTTGGGGTGGCTGTCGGAGGGTTCGAGGGCCCACCCTCCAGGTGGCGGGGAAGGGTCGGTGGTCAGGGATTTGGGGCCTCACATCTCCCCGCCCGCGGAGGCCCCAGTAATTGACTCTGGTTGAGCGCTGCAGGTAAACAAGGGTCCAACCACCGCCCAAATCCTCAACAGGAGGATCCGAATCCCAGGGACCAGCACTGGCAACGCGGTAACGGGAGACCCCGCGGCGGCGCCCCGCGTTGGCTCGGCCAGCGAGGAAGTGAAGCCCTCGGGGCCTCGGAGCGCCAACCTGGGCGTTTGAGCTTTGCGGCAAGTCACTGGAGAGTTGGCTGGATTTTGTCCCAAGCCCACTCCACATCTTCAGGACAGGACGGCCGCAAGGACCCCTCCCCCTCTCCGCTCCCACCCGTCCCTACCGGCCGGCCCCGGGAGAGCCTGGACTCAAAGGCACTTTCCACCCCAGGCCCAGTTGGCGTCGGATTTGGAGGGCCGCCGCCCGTGCGGAGGAGGACTGACGGACCACCGGTCCGCTGGGGACCCGGGAAGCCCGCCGCCCTGCGGAGAGTAGCTCGGGACAATCGCGTGCTCACTCACACACACACACACACACACACACACACGTACACACAACCCCCAACCAATGAAATAAAGTAAAAGCCCAGGGTCTGCCTCCGTGGACAGAGACGCCCCCCGGAACCGGACCGAGCGTGGGTTCTCCCCGGGGGCCAGAGGGGCTGGGGGAGGAAGGGGGAGGGGGAGAGAGAGAAGGAGCCGGCTGAGGGCCCCTCATCATCTCCGCCCCCGATGTTTGCTGGAGTCCGGCTGGGCGGCGGCGGCGGGAGGGAGCGGCGGGCAGAGCCCCTCGGATCCCACCGCACACACTCGCACCCCTTCCCTCCCCTCCCCTCTCCCCCCTCCCCCCTCCCACCGGCTCGCCGCGACCCCCGCCCCAGCCCCCTCCCCTTCCCCTTCCCCTTCCCCGCCCGCCTCCGCCCCCATTCTTGGAATTGTGTGGAAAAATTCTCAGCCAAACCTCCCACCTCTCCTCTCCCCCCACCCCCGCCCCACTCCCCACGCCCTTTAAAAAGCCCCCTTTCCTCCCCGGCCCCTGCACTCTTTGTGAATGAGGGCAGGGAACACGGCCCTTCCCCCGCCCAGGAGCCACGCCAGACCGCCGCACTCAGAGGACTGTTTGTTAATAGTCCAATTAGATAATTGCCATCTTTCACTCCTTTTGCTCCGCATTTCCCATAAAGGAATGAATGGGGAGAGCGGCGTGGAGAGGGCTTCTGCCCCGGCAAGGTGACGAGAAGGGCTGGAGCATGCTCCTTGCACAAGGCCATGCGCTTGAATTGAATCATTGTGGCCTAATCAATGCTCTTATTGGATTACTGGCTGTTGCTTTTCTCAAAGATATTGTAGCAGAGACAATGAAATAGCTAGGGGAAAACTTTTTTTTTTTTTTTAAGCAGATCTCACAGTTGAGATTTTTCTCGGCTCTCTCTCCCTCTCCCCCTCTCTCTCCTGCTGGACTCTCTGAGTACAAAGCTGCCCTTTGAATGGGCTGCCTCAGGGCTGCTGGAGGTGCAGGCATGAAAAAATCCAACTGGAACTAAATGAAGAGAGGTGGCAGTTTAAGATGGCTGTCAGCGTCGAGGTGTGTTAAGGAGTTGTTTGGGACGAAAGCTTGGCTTTTTAGAGGGTGGGGGAAGTACTTTTGGGGAAAACTTTTTCTCCCCCCCCCCTTTTTTCCCCTCCTAGAGGCGACTGCTTTCTTCTGCCGCAGGGTGTGTAAGGGTTTTTGTTTTTTGTTTTTCCTCCCCCCCCTCCACCCTCATTCAGCTCTATCTGTCGAGTGTGGAGAAAACCCCTCTAGCCAGTGTGTGAGCAGGAGGGTCAAAGGCAAAGGGAAAGTTAATAATGCCTGCTAACGGTACTAACAATTCAGGATGAATCTTGTCAAAAGTTTTTCTGGAAGTGTGGGTCTTTGATTGTGTGTTTCCTGAAAGCAAGACCAATCATTTCCGTTTATTCACTGGCTAAACCCCTACTTGATTGGGGACAAGGACAGAAACCATCCATTACGGTCTGATATATTATCCAAACAATTTAGTGTATTCATGAGGTAGCCGAAACGTGGAGGCTGCGAAATTACCCGTAATCAATTGCAACAGCGAGTGTGCGTCCCCCCGGGTGTCGGACAACTGCTACTCGCCGTCTCAGTAATAGGCGGGAGCCGCAGCAATTCGGAGTTGCGCTGCTCGCTACCTGATCGCCAGGCTGGGGACACTGGACGTGCTCAGAGGACGCGGGCGCTGACGAGGCGGCTTCGCCGCTGCTCCACCGGGATCCTCGACCAGACCCGCCGCCTCTCCGCGAGCGCGCCACTCGGCGGTCGCCGCTGACCTGCCCGCGGCCGCCGCAGCCGCCCCGCGGGGACATTCATTCTTGCCGCTTGCCTCTCTCCGGACCGAGCGTAGGGGCTGCATTGTAGTGGTTTTGTCCCCCGTCTGCTTTTTTTTTTTCTCCTCCCCCCACCCCCCCTTTTTTTTTTCTTTTTTTTTTTTTTGTTGCTCTTGCCTCTCCTATGTTCGGGAAACGAGACAAAATGGACGTTCGGTGCCACTCGGACGCAGAGGCTGCCCGGGTCTCGAAGAACGCGCACAAGGAGAGCCGGGAGAGCAAGGGCGCGGAGGGGAACCACCCTGCCGCCTTCCTCAAGGAACCGCAGGGCGCCTTCTCGGCGTCGGGCGCCGCGGAAGACTGTAACAAAAGTAAATCCAATTCAACCGCGGATCCGGATTACTGCCGCCGGATCCTGGTCCGAGGTAGGAATGGGTCAGGGCTGCGGGGGGCGTTCTTTAGGGGCGACTCAGGGGCTCGAGCTGCGCGCCGCCACCGACCCCGGCAGGCCGGGTGGATCTGCCGCCTGGGACTTAGGAGAAAGTTGCTGGCCCTCCCCGTCCCGGGTGCGGCCAGCCGCTGGGGATTCCCACCTGGGACGCGCGCTCTCCAGGAGCTTCGATCCCTTCAAGCCTCGAGAGGCGCCGCCGGCTTGGCTGCTGGGGGAGCCGAGGGACTGTGCGGGAGGGCCCAGGATCCAGGCTGCGGCCTCCGACCCGGGAAAGAAGCCGGAAACTCTGGAGGACCTGTTCGCGTCCTGCGGACCGGAGGACCTGCGGGGAACCCGCTCGCGGGCTCCCGCACCCTGGCGAGTTGAGCGCATCCGAGGGGGGCGCGGGCGCTGGAGAACAGCCGCGAACCGCCGGCTACGGCCAGGCCAGTTGGCGCGCTGGGCCAAGGGGCTCGGCGCCGCGCTCGGGCCTGGCCGCCGCCGCTGGGAGAAGCAGCCAGGCTGGGTTGCCAGGCCGCGGATGCCGCTTTAGTGCTGGCCTCGACCCCGCTCTGCTGCGCGGCGTGCGGTCGGCTCCGGCGGTGGCGGTGGTGAGGCCCGGCCCCGGCGCGGCGCCGCCCCCGCCATCTGATCGCCAGGCCCTGCCGGCTCCGACTCGGTCCCTCCTCCTTCCGCCGCCGGGGTCGGGAGGGAAGGAGACCCCGGGATGGGGGTGGGAACGGCCGAAGTGCGGTCTGGTCAACACGCTCCAGAGCTGGGGCCGGCAGGATCTGGGCTGGTCAGTGCGGGGACCCTCAAGCTACAGGGGACCCAGTCCACGCAGCCGAGGCCCCCAGGCCAAAAGGAACGTCAGCCGATTTGGAATTGATTTTTTTTTCTCCCCTGTCCGGAGGGCTCTACAAAGGCCAAGTCCGATTCCTCTTCCCATCAGCTGTGTGGAGTTAGTCCCCTCAACACCCCCCCCCCCCAAGCACATACAGCGTCCTTGCTCCCCGGCTGTGGCTGCAGGCCCACCAGCCCGACTTCCCACCTCCGGACTGCTGGCTGCTGATGACTGTGTCCCAGGAGCCAGCTCCGGCCAGGGGAGGTGGAGGAAGGCAGGAGGGTTCTTGTGCCTGATTATCTCCCCTTCCCCAGATGCCAAGGGGTCCATCCGAGAGATCATCCTGCCCAAGGGCCTGGACCTGGATCGGCCCAAGAGGACGCGCACTTCCTTCACTGCGGAGCAGCTCTACCGGCTGGAGATGGAGTTCCAGCGCTGCCAGTACGTGGTGGGCCGGGAGAGAACCGAGCTCGCTCGGCAGCTCAACCTCTCCGAGACCCAGGTACTCAGCAGCCGGGCTGCACACAGCTCAGCATCAGCCTCCTTCCCCTTCACCCCCAGCCAGCTCTTCCTCACCACCTAGCTTGACTCTGGATAGAGCCTCCCAGGTGAGGCAGAGAAGATAAAGAGAATGGAGAAGAAAGGGAGAAGGCTTTCTCCCTTTCCTAAGCCATCCCTTTCTGCCTCCACCCCAAATCTTCCATGGTCCATGCTCTGCCCACCTTGGCCTAGCCCAGGAGGCCCCAAATCCTAGCCTTTTGGATTTCTTTTTGGACCCCAGTCTTGAGAATTCCCTGCTTGTCTCTGCTCTTGGAGGAACCGATGTTTGCCCCTGTTTTGGCCACCCCATTTTGGCCAGATTTCCAGGCACACCCCCTCTGGAGACCCTAGCCTTACACAGCACCCAGGCCCATTCAGCAAGAATGGGGCTAGGGCTAAAGCCCCCTGTTCCAGAGCTGTGGGTGACAAGTAGGGATCAGAAAGGTGCATATTCTGGAGATCTGCCTTTGCAGACCAGGCTGCCCCGATGCTTAAGGCTTTCCCTGGTCTTGAGCTGGACTCAGCCCCATTCCCAGCCCTGAGCACCCACTGTGGGCACCTAGGAGACCCTGTGTTAAGTGCCAGTGATGTGTGAGGTATGGGATGGGAAGCAGATCTGGGGCCTTGGGAGCCAGCACTGGCAATTGTGCTTGAGGTCTTCTCCTTTACATGAAATCCATATGATGCTACTGGGGCTGGCCGTGTGAACTCTGGGCTCAGGAGCACTTTAGGGCCTGAGAGCTTTGTGTTGTGGGGATCATTTAGGGCCTCCCCAGGGCATGGTACCAGCTTGGCCTACGTAAGGCTTATTTCTTTCTGAGGACCAGTTCCTTGACCTGGGCCCAGCCCTGAAGTGGGTGGGGAGCATTTTAGGTATGGGATCTGGGCAGAAAGCTGAGAACCAAGGACAGAACATACTGGATGTTCGAGTTTGAGTTGGCATGGTAGCTTTTTCCCTACTCTCTCTGCCACCATCCCTCTTAGTTTACAAAATCTAGACAGAATAACCTTTCCCTAGAGCTGCCAAACTCCATTCTGGGCCACCAGCTAGGCCTGAAGAGGGGCAAAGGGAGAACAGGAAGTAAGAGGGGAGGTTGACGAGAGAATTTAGTCCACTCCAGCCTACTGACTTCCTCCCATGACTCCAAAGTTCATGATGGAGAGCAGCTGAGTTATAAATTAAAGTTATCACTCAGACCTTTCGATCCACCTGGTGGTGAGGAGGTGGAGGAAGCTTGGCCTATAAAGTTCATCCTGCACCAATTATTCAGTCTATAGCCATCTTCCTTGCTTTCTGCTAGTTGATAGTCAACCTGACCCTAACAAGCAAGAAATAGCCTCTTGTAGCCTTCAACAGGAGTAGTGCTCTGGGGCTAAATTCGAGCCAGTTGGGCCACACTCCTCCCCATTCACCCTCACTTCCCGCTTCCCGAACTGCATCCTTTAGGCCTTGCACCTTCTCCTGGCAATGCGAGCTTTTACGCAGCACTGATCCATAGTCCCGCTACGGGTAGTGCGGCGGCCCAGTGAAATAACTTCTGGTCTTCCTTCCAGTTAGGGTCGTGGACATTTTTACTTCTTTGTTATTTGTAACCCGGGCTGGCCTAGGCCTGCTTCCATGACCCGGAAGCGCAGCGTATGGGAGCTGTGTCCCCCTCTTGGCGGCCCCGACTCCCCGCCCCGCCCAGCCGCCCCGCAGCTCCCGGGCCCGACTTCTCCGGCCTGGGGCTGGGACTGGGGCTTTGGCTGGAGTTGGGGGAGGGCCCCCCGGAGCCCTCGCGCTCCGGGAGCCCGCTCCCCTTGACGCCCGTCTCCCTCTCTGCCCCTCTCTCCCACCCTCCCTGCGCCCGTCGCGCAGGTGAAGGTCTGGTTCCAGAACCGGCGCACGAAGCAGAAGAAGGACCAAGGCAAGGACTCGGAGCTGCGCTCGGTGGTGTCGGAGACGGCGGCCACGTGCAGCGTGCTGCGGCTGCTGGAGCAGGGCCGCCTGCTGTCGCCGCCCGGCCTGCCTGCTCTGCTGCCGCCATGCGCCACAGGCGCGCTCGGCTCGGCGCTGCGCGGGCCCAGCCTGCCGGCCCTGGGCGCGGGCTCTGCCGCGGGCTCGGCAGCCGCCGCCGCCCCGGGTCCCGCAGGCGCCGCGTCCCCGCACCCGCCGGCCGTGGGAGGCGCTCCGGGCCCCGGGCCCACCGGGCCAGGAGGACTGCACGCGGGCGCACCGGCCGCCGGCCACGGCCTCTTCAGCCTGCCCGTGCCCTCGCTGCTCGGATCCGTCGCCAGCCGCCTTTCCACCGCCCCGTTGACAATGGCCGGTTCGCTGGCCGGGAATTTGCAAGAACTCTCCGCCCGATACCTGAGCTCCTCGGCCTTCGAGCCTTACTCCCGGACCAACAATAAAGAAGGGGCCGAGAAAAAAGCGCTGGACTGATCTTAAGTGTTTTCCTGTATTTATATTTATAGTATCTATCGTGGTGATATTTATGGACTCACGCGCATTAGGCGCCCAGGGCTGCTGCGCTGGGCTCCCGGCTCCCAAGAGGCCTCTGACAGCTCTCCTTCCCCACCAGGCTCTGCTACCAATATTACCCCATTTGGGCTATTTTTTCCCCCCTACCGTTCCTCTGTGTCCTCCCACACCCACCCTTCGCCCCCAACTTCCTTCTGAATCCAGGAGAATCCAAAGAATTGGGGGAAAAGCCCGAGTTAGCCAACCTGATGCCCCAACCAGTGCCTGGCCCTGGAGGGTAAAGTCTGGTTCTGAGTTCAGAGCACAGGACATCTGCTCTAGATCGAGCCACTGCTGCCGTTGATTATTCTTATGGATATCTGGAAAAGGAAGCTGCGAGCAGACCCCAGTTGAAAAGGCTGACAGGTTTCGTTAGACCAAAAAGGAGGACGTTCCTTCCTCTCGCCAGAGAAACCAGGGCTTTCAGAAGCCCCTGGGCCCCACTTTGTGGACTTCTCGGGAGAGCCGGTGCACACGCAGCTTCCTGGCTGGACAAATCCTGCCGAATTTTCTCCCCTTTAAAGAAACTCCAGTCACAATCACCCCCGACCCCAGGAGACAATAAACCAAACATCGTGATGGGCAACGGCGGTAATAAATTTGATCTCATCGGCAATAAAAGGAGAGTAAGAACTACCACACAAAACCAAATGGAGTGGAACCAGTTTTTAAATACTCATGACGATGGAGTTTAGAAGGCGTAAGAAAATACAGGATACAAAATGCGTCCCAGGGCAATACGGAATTAAAATTCTGGGTGTTATGACTTAAAACAGGAATTTAAAAGGGAAAAGCAAAAGAAAAGCCTATGCTGCTAACGAAAGAAAATTCAGAATCTTTTCCGAGGCTGCGCCGGGAGGTGGCCGACAGCTTCACGCTCCTCCAGGAGAGAGAGCTGTGCAGCTCGCGGCAGCTCCCGGACGCTGGCGCTTCTCCCCACCGTCTCCCTTGTTCCCGACCCCGTGGCTCCGGGCAGAGTTGCTAGGTTTGGAAACAGATCAGTGCCCATTGCCTCCTCTCGTCCTCTGCCCGGATTCACAAAACCCTCCCAGCACGCAGGAAACGTCCCGATTTCAGAGTTCTTTGCGGACGGGAGGCAGGGACGCAGCCGGGGACATCAGGGCGGCCCGGCCTCCTCTGTCGGTAGTCTCCATATCCCGATCAGTTCCCTGCGTGGATACGAAAGGCATCCCTCTCCACCGCCTCCCCTAAAACACCCCCAGGGTTTCCACGGTCCCAAGTCAAAAACCCGGACCGCGACGCTGTCGCGGCCTCACGCCCTACCCGCACAGCCACGGCCACCCGCATTTTAACCAAAACCACAGACCCAGACGGCGAGGCGCCGCAGTGTCTAGAATGTATTCCTCCATCCGAAGCGAGCGCAGAGCATTTTAAAAATAGTAATTTTATTGTAAATTATTTACGTCGGAAGCTTTTTTCCCTTTTTTCTTTTCTTTCTCTCTCTCTTTTTTTTTCCTTAGGCAAATAGTGAAGAAAATAATGAACGATTCAAACGCGGGTAGGTGTCACTGAATCCTGGCTACTAACTTTGTTCTGAATGTTTTGGATATTTGGATGTTTTGTATTTATGTGGTGAGAGTGAAATATATATATCTATGATGATAAATGAGGTGTATTTTTGTCTTGTGTTTGAAGGATTAAAAAAACAAAAAAGAAGAAGAAAGAAGACCCAGCAAGTGATGAGTCTCCGGGTGGGGACTCCTGAGGCAGAGTGTGGCAGCCGCGGCAGTGCCAGGCCCTGCCACTGGTACCGAGAGTGCTTGGGTTGAGGTTTGGGGAGGGTTTCGGTCCGGGAGACAGAGGTGCCTGCCGACGATGTTTGTTCTGCTTCCTTTCACTCTCTGGCTCTCTGTCCCAGCGGTGTCGGACCATCAGGCCCTCCCTCCTAGATCTCCCACTTGGTGTTTCTCGGTTTATTTAGGAATTTGTCTCCGGAAACCCTAGAGCTCCTGCCTAATAACGCCCCCAGCTTCTAGAGTTTTCCAGCCGCAATCTCCATGCCGGCAGTGTTTTGGATTTGTGCAATCACAGGGCCCAGAACAGGGAAGATTTTCCTTTCTTCTGACTTATAGTAAGTCTCTTTGCCGTCAAGGAGAAACTTTGAAGGAGCAAGAGAATAAAATAGCTATTAACTCCTGCAGGGACCTCTCCCCCCACCCCACCCCACCCCACCCCACCCCAGTACATACAACATACACAGTGGTGACGGATGTAGATTTTGCAAACAGAAATCTGGGGAAGCTAGGAGGGCCGGGGACAGTACTCCAGGGCACGCTCTTCTAAAGCTGAGCGGCGGGCGCGGCAGCTCCAGCCCCCTCTTCGTGGCGCCTGAGCCCCTGGGGGGCATGGAGGCTCACAGTTCTCTTGGGGACACCCGCACAGGCCAGGGCCCTCGGCCTCCCACGCGTGCACTGGGCCTAAGCCGCGAGCTTGAGGCATCCGAAATGAGGCGGCGGCACAGTGTGGGCGGCGGAGTTCCTGAGCTGAGTGAGTGTGCGTTGGGCTCTACCGAGTTTAGGACCTTCGCCGTGGGCTCAGAGTTCTGAGAGATCAGAGCAGCCGCAAAGCCCAGACAGTTCACTTTTGTTTCTCAAAGTCTCTACACACCCTTCCCCCACCCCCTGGCCACTTTCCCTCCTCTACTCGTTCTGTCTACCCTTTGCGTTCCCTCTAAGGACCCCTCTCCTCTGGTGGGGTCCCAGTCTCCACCCCTTGTTTCTCCCCCTTGCCATCGCTTCTCCACAGTCTGGCTCTCTCCCTTCTTCCTCTTTCTCCACTTGGAGACTTCCAGTGTCTCTCTCTTTCTCCCCGCTTTTGGATTCCTCTGTCTGCCCGGGTGGCCCCAAGGCCGATGCGTGGGTGGCTCTTGCTGCAGATTCATGGCTGGTGGCTGAGGCCAGCAAGGGGAGAGAAGGGAGTGAGAAGGTGGCATCATTTTATAGAACAAAGGAAAGCACAAAATCGCAGCTTCAGGGTCCCCAGGAAGCTCAGCCCCCTCCCCCAGGATCCTCAGCCTGGGGAGTCATCAAGCAGGCCCCTCAGCAGCCCCCCACCCCAACCCCGCCTTTCTCCTTTTTGCTTTCTTATCCCTAAAAGGAGAAAGAACAAGTTACCCCATCTCCTCTCTGCTCTCACATCCCTTCCCCTCCCTGGCTTTGGGAGAGCTGCTGAGCTTTTCACCTGCCACTCGGAGTGAAGTTCTTCTTCGACTCTTCTGCGTAGAACAAGAATTACAATTTTAATTAAAAAACATTTATAGACAATTTATTTCATTTTAGTGCCCGTCCTGTTTCCTCTCCTTCCCCAAGGGCCTTCAGCAAGTTGCTTTGGTCCCTAGAGGCTTCTAGTGAGGCCTCTGGCCTCCAACTAGTGACTCACAGGCCAGGGGGGAGGCAGGTGACCTCTGTGAGAACAACTGGCCCCATCTGGGAGAAGGTGGAAGGGACTTCTGGGGTCATGGAGAACAGCTGGAGGTAGGGGTACTGAAGGGAATCTCATGCTCAGGCCTGCACAAAGCAATATCCAAGTTAGCTCAGAGCAGAGGAGAAAAAGAAAAAGCCTCTCACCAAACTCCTGTGAGTCTGGCGGTCAGCTGTGGCAAAGATGAGGGAAGTCACTCCGGAGCTGAACCGGATGTGTGCTCATATCCATGCTTGCAGTTGGCCTAACTCTGAGCCAGAATCTGTTCATAATAAGCAGCATTTAGCGGTCCTTTATAGTTTACAGCCTTTTGCATACACCATCTCTATTACTCCTTACTTTCAGGAGGTCCAGCCTCATTTTAAAGAGCCACATACAGACTTGGAGCCCTCAAATAACTTGCCAAGGGCCAATAATCAGAGCCACAAGACTATAAGCTCCCCCTAGGGTCAGGGCCCTCCTCTTTCTTTTTCTTCCTCCTTCTCTCCCTCCCTCTCCTGTCTCTCCTTCTCTCACTCCCTTCTTTCTTCCCTTTCCCTTCCTTCCATCGTTCCTTCCTTCGTTCCTTCCTTTTGTGTTCAAAGTGTCTGGCTCACGGTTAATCGAACTCTTTAGCCTATTTGCTTCCACATCTGCCAACTCCTATTTCCAGGCCTCTTTCTACTACACCAGCTGCTGAGGATTTACTTGGTGCCTTCATCAAGAGGTCTGAATTTCTCCCTTCTTCCTGTTTTCTTTCCTGCCAGTACCCAACTCCTTCCCCCTACTTCCCTCTAGAATGACATCTTTAAACCTCCTTACCCTCTTTACCTTACACTTTCTAAAAAAATTTTTTTAAATTGAGGAATAACATTCATATAGTAAATATGTATATGGTAAAGTACACAAAGCTTAAGTATACTGTCAATGAACTTTTACACACACACACACCCATACTTCTTGAATTGTTCCAGTGAAACTCTTTCCACTTCTCCCCTTGGGCCACATCATGACACAATGGCTTTCTCCTGTTTGAAAAGAAGTGGTGTCGTATTGGTGTGATTTATTTTTCACAGAAAACCACTCCAGGAAGTCCTTCTAAGGCTTCTTGAAAGAATTAGAAATCATGTATCTTCCAATCTCCTGCAGTCCTGAGTTTAAGTGACTTAAATCAAACACCTGATCAGAACTGTCTACTAAGTCAGGGTTTCTCAAGATGCAAATGAAAACCACCTGCTACAGATTCACTTGGGAACTAGTCGAAATGCAGATTCCTAAACCTCAGCCCCACCTGATGAATCAGAAACTCTGGGGGTGGGGTTCAGGAGTGTGCATTATTAACAAGTTTCCCAAGTGATTCTTATCCACACTAACATTTGAGAACTACTGTACTAAATGGCAAACTCCCAAGACCCTGCAACCTCCAGCATCTGGCCTGGGTCCTGGCGTTTGGTAGGAATACAATGCATGTTTGTTAAACAAATTAATCCACATTTTCTGACACAAGTTTCTTGGGTCACATAATACTACTGTAATTTAACACTATTTCTACATTGGGAAATCCTTACATATCAGAGTCTTTTTACTTTAGTAGGTTTCACTTTGATGAAGCAGGAGAGGAAGATGGATAGATTTTGGTGGTTTCTCAGGTCTAAGGGAAGGTCTTTTATCAACCTAACTGGGACCATCTTGCTGGACCAGCTGCTCCCCTTTAGACCTGGGAGTTTGGGGGGGGCAGGAGGAGAGTCCTCCATATTCACTGAAAGACACTCAGGTGCACTCTTTTCTTGGTGGCAACTGAAGGTGTCTGTTGGAGAGACATCAGAGCTGTGGGAGGAGCAAGGCCACCAGGTCCAGAGGAACTGGCATGGAATGGACATGGAAGCTGAAAATTACTTTCATATTCTCTGGTTTATTTAGTTGATATGAAACTTATTTTCTGTCTAGAAGCATATTTGCCTATCTTCTTACCCTGAAAACAGAAAACGTATGTTGTGCTTTATGTGGTAGTGTTGTATCCATTCCTAGAGATAACAGCAGCTCACACACACACGTTCCCCAGTATCTCACAAGGCCCAGGATGATGGTTTGCTCCACTAAGAAAAAGTAATTCATCTTGGAGGTTACTAGTTAACGGGCTCTCCAGTCACAGTGACATGGGTTCAAATCCTAGATCCACCACTTAATAGCTGTGTAATCTTGGACAATTACCCAGCTGCCTGCTTTAAGCCTGTTTCTACATGTGTCAAATGAAGATAATAATGGTAGCTACCTCATAGAATTTTCATGAGTAGTTAATTAGATAAGGCATTAAAGCATCTGGTACAACCTAGTATCAACATTCAAATATTAGCGATTTATTATAAGACTGTGTCAATGTGGTAGCTGATGGTCTGAGACTCTCTCAGGGCCTTAGTTTTCCCATCTGTAGAGTGAGGGGGTTGGCCTTAAGTCCTTACTTAGGGAAGGACTTGGAATTGTGGTTGAGCCAGTCATAATGGAATTTACTCTCCCTGCCTTTAGAATGGATACCACAGCCATCAGTAAGAACAGCACTTTTACTAAAAATGATAAATTATTATTTAAATGACTTGGCGGACGGCCTTCAGCTGTCAGTTGTCAGACAGCCCTCAGTTGTCAGTCTTTTTTGGGAGTTGCCTCAGCTGAAGAGAACTACCTTGTCTGAGGTCATCCCTAATTTCCCAGGGTGGCTTCCAATGATGGGGAGACTTGGGGATAAGCCTGATCGTCTGCACTCCAGCTTTGGATAGTTTTGAAGGGCCATCCCATCTTCCCATCTTCCCAACTCCCTGAAGTTCTATTTATCCTGTTTCCCCATGGCTTTTCTCTATCATTGCAGGTCTGTATTTTGTTCCTTTCTTTCTCTTTATTTTTTTTAATTAAAAAGATTTTAATACAATTTTATTTTCCATTTACAGTTATTATGAAATATTGACTATATTCCCTGTGTTGTACAACACATCCTTGAGCCTATCTTACACCCAGTAGTTTGTACCCCGCCATATTCCTCCCCACCCCCCGCCCACAACCACTAGTTTGTCCTCTATATCCGTGAGTTGCAGGTCTGTATTTTGAAAGCTCTTTTGGCAGTTGGGGGAGACCCCAGGGGAGGTGGTGTGGGAAGAGGAGCCCACGGATTCTGAGGTAGAGGTCAGTCAGTGAGTTCACAGCAAAAGGGACAACAGGATGACGGTGGTGGTGGTGGTGGTGTCAGCTGGTGCAGTAGCAGAAGAAATGGAGAAGAGAGGATGGGTTCAAGGTATTTTCTGAGGTAAAATCAACAGATCTTAGTAATCAACTGGAAGTGACGGGAAGTAATCAAATTTGAAACTATTTTCCTTGAGTCAGGAAGGGAATGAGATGAGGAGCTTGAACCCAAGAAGGGGTTGGGGCAGAGCCGGCCTCAAGGCTGAGGTGGCAGCTCCGAGTTCCGGCGGAGGCTTTGGACCGGAAGGCCTGAGGGCCGGAGGGCGGGAAAATCACGGAGCATGCGCCCTCCGCGCGAGTCTGCGTAAGAACTAGGCGCCGCTTCTCCGCGGCAGGAGGGCGTGAAGGACTTCCCGCGTCCCTGGGCTTCTTGTCTCGCCTCCAAGACCTCACGTGTCACTCCTCACCCCTTGCTGCTCTTGCCAGTCGACGAGCCTAGGACGCACTCGCGTGCGGTGCCAGCTGCCAGGAAAGTGGAGAGTTGGACCTGGTTTGAAGCTTTGGCTCCAGGCCTTGACCTCAGCTGAGCCTGACTGTGGCGCCCTCTTGCTCAGCATGGGCAGAAATAATGAATGGAAATGCCCTCCTCGGAGGTCGGGCTCTGAAGAGGTCAGCAGTGACCAGGTCTGTGGAGCAGCAGGAACTGGCATGAGGAGGTGCGGCCGCCACCCCTGGAGCCCCCGTCTCCACCCAGCTGCTCAGCTCGTGGGAAAGGAGAGGGTGGTAGGCCAGACGCCATCTTTCTTTCCATCCTCCAGACCAACGCTCTGGGTTCTGAGCAGCAACACAGGCTGGGCCCGAGTCGTGGGCCCACTCCCTCTTGGAAGGAGAGAAGCAGGAACGAGGAGTTTGCTAAAGATGCCTAACGGTGAGTGTCTGGGTTTTGCTTTGTTTTCCTTTTTTCTCATTTGTTAGTAAGACTGCCATCGGTTAGATAGGTGGTCAGTAGGGAAGTTCATCTAGCCCATTTGACTTAGGGTCAGACTTTGTCCATTCCAGGGAAGAGCTAAATGCAAGTTTAATGTTTCCATCCCAGATGTTAGTTGATGCTACCGGAGAGCAAGCCCAGAGCGGGGAGGAATGGGAGGGGAGAGGGAATAAAATGAAATGGAGTGAAAGGAGGTGGGGCCGGAGCACGCCTTGAGTAGAGGTGAAAGATGAGGCTAGAAAAGTAGCCTGATTAAGAAAGGTCTTGAATACCAAGCTAAATATCTTCATTCTATAGGCAAACGGGAGGTTTTTGGTAGGGCAGCAATGGGAGGAAAGTTGAGTTCCTGGATCATGCAGGTGCAGACAGAGGAGAAGTGTTAGTGAATCTTGAAGTTAGGTATTGAGAGCTGAAATTAGGCTACAGGTGTTGATAATGGAAAGTAGGTAGGCGTTAATGTTCTTGATCTCATCAGTGATGGAGGCTAGGGGTAAGTTAATGCACTGACACCAGCACTCCTTTCTAAACAAAAGCATTATTTCATTTTTAGATTCTTTTCCTGATCTTCCTATGAACATCTCTGTTCAGAGACAAGAGGGAGGGTGGCAAGGGGGACTTCCCTGGAGGTCCAGTGGTTAAGACTCTGTGCTTCCAATGCAGGGGCCACGGGTTCGATCCCTGGTTGGGGAACTAAGATCCCACATGCCGTGCAGCATGGCCAATAAATAAATAATAAAAAATAAAATGACAGGTATGGTTGACTGCAAAATGAACATACCCCCCCCCAAAAAAGGAAAAAACAAACAAACCAAGAAAAAAAAAAAAGGGAAGGTGGCAAATAAGTTTCAACTCTGGTTCTAACTCTGATTGATTGATGGTGGCTGCCTGCCATACTAAGTTGCAGAGGATTCTAAGGCCTCATCAAAACTCAGTTGGAAAAGTGTGCCAGTCCTTAGTGATGTCTGCTATAACCATAGGAGATGTTTTTGTAATTTTGAGACAAATATAAGTGACTCTGTGGTCAGGCTGCTTCTCTAGGTTCTGAGTAAGGAGTTGGGTCCAGTTTTGGCTCAGTAGGTTTTCTTAGCCTGGAAGGTCATGGCAGAGTGGGGAGCTGATTCCAAGTAACTCAGGGCAAGGTCCTGCAGCAGGTTTCCCAGTCATCACATAGACCCCCACAATCTGGCCATAGTAAGAAAACTTGGGCTTTGAATTCCATCTCCGTCTTTCATTTAGCCATGTGAACTTAGACAAATTACTCAACCCCTTTCAATCAGAATACTCATCTATAAAATAGAAATATATTACTTTTTCAACCTAGATGTAAAGTGTTTAACATAGTGCCCAACTATGAACTCAACAAATATTAATTAGCCTCTTTCCATTTGGAACAAAACCTTGTCTTTAGGCCCTAAGCATCAACTTCTGACTAGATTTTCAGCTGGGCAAAATTATATAACTAATTTTTGTGAAAATTCACTGAGATGTTGGATGTGGAGTACGTGACATAGAGTAGGAGAATCCTGTTTGCAGATTGGTAGAACAGAGGACACACTTTCAACAGTTTGGTGTCTCCAGAGCATTTTTTTTAATGTATTTTTACAAACACGTATGCACACATACATACACACTCACTCATACATTTTGTTAAGATTCTTGTTTTCCCTTGACATAAATAGGTTCATATTATACAGACTGTTTTGTGACTTTCTTTTCATTTAACAGTATATCTTTGAGATCCTGTTATGTCACTGCTTATAGGCCTATTTTATTAACCTCTCTAAATTTTATAGTGTGGATGTATCATAGTTTGCTTAGCCATTCACTTATTGATGGAAATATGTATTCCTCCTTTTTTTTTTTTTTTGCCTTTACAAATATATTTCTGAGAACATTCTTGTGTCTCTGCGCCTACACTGGTATTTCTGAAAGTGGAATTATTGGGTCAAACAATATGTATTTTAATAAGTTTAATGGTACTGCCCAAAGGTTAAGCGAATTTATATTCCCACTCACAGTTTTTGAAAGTTAGTCTGGGTAATTTAATGTCTGCTACTGGATATGATCCGTCTGAGACTCTTCTGTGTGCTAACTTCTCAAGTAATTGGTGTTGAAACTGCATACAACATAAATTCCCTGAAGGTACTGCAAAAACATAGTTTGTTTCTTCTCTTTTCTGGATTGATTATTAATCTTATAGATCATTTAGGATCTCTTTTAAAACTAAACAGATTTATATTTATTTTCAAAGTGATAAAAAGTTAAAATGTCAAGGCTTTTTGTAAAAGAACAGTCCCCTGCCCTCATTCTCAAGCTGTAACCACCTTAAATTTTTTTGAATGTTTTCTTTTACTTCTTAATTCCTCCCCTTCATCTCCTTTATATGTCCATAGTTCCTCTCCTCCAATACTCACAGTTTAGTTTAACTTTTTGCAGGGGCTAGACCAACATTTAGTATTTACATTGTTATGGCAATATAAACCCTATTCATAGTGGAGCTGTTTATATATTATGAATCCATTTTTTTGGGTACAACTTTTGTTTTCTCAACATTTTTTGTTTAATTGGTTCTCTGTGTACTAGTCACGAATTCAAAGTCTGCCATGAGTGTAAATCTTCCAGTTAGCTCATATGCATCAAATATTCTCCCAGTTCCTTATTTTTGGAGACATCTGTCTTGGTGTTTCTGTCCAGCTCTAATGGGGACTGCTGGCTCTCTAAGCTGGTGACACAGCTGTTTTCCTAGCATTTTTCTTTGCTATTATCCTGGGAATCATTCTCTTTTCCTGGGTTGGAAGCTCTGTTTCCTGGATTCTGCTGCTTCTTTGATGATTTACGCCCTTGTTTTGGTAGAGCACTTCCTTCAGTGGCTCCTTGAGACATGGTACATGGACGTAAGTTTTTGTTGTTGAGAGTTTACATGTCTGAAAGTGGCCCTATTCTACCTTTACACTTACATGATTATTTACTTGAATATAGAATTCTAGGTTGGAACTGCCTTTTCTCAGAATTTTGAAGACATTGCTTTATTGCCTTCTAAGCTCCAGTGTTGCTGTTAAATCTAATGCTCTTCTGACTTGTAATTTTTTTTTTTAAATGTGATTGTTATTTCTCTCTGGAAGTTTTTAGGATCTCTTCTTTATCCTGGCATTCTGAACTTTCAAAAAAGTGTGCTTGAAGTAGGTCTTTTTATAGCCATTGTGCTGGTACTCAGTGGGCCTTTCATATCCTTCACTGGGAAATTATCTTGAATTATTTCTTTGATAATTTCTTTCCCTCCTTTTCCTCTGGCCATTTTCCTGGAATTCCTATTATTTGGATATTGGATCTCCTGGACTGATCTTGTAATTTTCTTATCTTTTCTTTCCTATTTTCTGTCACTTGGCGTTTTGGATGAGTTAATATGTTATAAAGTGCTTGGGACAGTGCCTGGCCAACTTTATCTTCTAATATAAGATTAGAAGATTTCATTCTGCTAAGATTTTCATTTTGGCTATTGCATTTTTAATATCCAAGAACTGTGTTCGATTTTCTAAATCTGAGCTATACAGTATGGCATCCACTAGTCACATGTGGCTACTTAAATTAAAATTAAGTATAATTAAAATTCAGTTCCTTAGTTTTATTAGCTACATTTTGAGTGATCTATGGCCACATGTAGCTGGTACATACCATATTGGACAGTGCAAATGTGGAATATTTCATCACAGAAAGTTCTATTGGACAGTGTTGCTCTAAATTTTAAAAAAATGTAATATCCTGTTATTGTTTCAAGAATACACTCTCTTTTATCTCTCTGAGAATATTAATGATAATTTGTTTGAAGTTTCTTCTATCTCTTTTATTCTGTTAGATTGCTCATACTTAATATTAGGACACTAAAAACCTGATTGGAAGCTTTCTGTGCATGGCTGGGGCTTGTTGATATTGAGATTTACCACATGGTGATTTGGAGGGGATATGTTGTTAGGGACCACTGAATATCAATATCTTTAGGTCCTTTCTTTTTTTAAAAATAATTAATTAATTAATTTATTTATTTTTGGCTGTGTTGGGTCTTCGTTTCTGTGCTAAGACTTTCTCTAGTTGCAGCAAGTGGGGGCCACTCTTCATCGCCGTGCGCACGCCTCTCACTAAAGCGGCCTCTCTTGTTGCGGAACACAGGCTCCAGACGCGCAGGCTCAGTAGTTGTGGCTCATGGGCCTAGTTGCTCCACGGCATGTGGGATCTTCCCAGACCAGGGCTCGAACCCGTGTCCCCTGCATTGGCAGGCAGATTCTCAACCACTGCGCCACCAGGGAAGCCCAGGTCCTTTCTTTTATGTCAGATTTTTCAGAGAAGAATTTTCCAATCTCCTAACTAGAGAGTATAGGCATAGATAGCTGTCAAGATTTTTGGCAGTTAAATGTGGGAAGAGGAGTGGAAATCTTACTGACCAGGATGCAGACTTTCACTTATTCCTTTTGGCCTTTAGTTGTGCCATGTGTCTTCCAATTCATAGTCCTTCTGATTCAGTACATCGGGGAAAAAAGAAAACCTGAGGTAGCAGAGGGGTGGTCTCCTGTCTCCTCAGGGTAGTGGATGGGATTGGACTGGGAGTCCAATTGTTTCTTTTGTATATTAATCTCTTTTTCTCTCTCTTTATTATTATTATTATTTTAAATTGAGGTTAGTTGATTTACAGTATTATATTAGTTGCAGGTATACAACATAATGATTCAAAATTTTATAGATTATATACTCCATTTAAAGTTATTATAAAATAGTGATTATATTCCCTGTGCTGTACATTATATCCTTATAGCTTATTTATTTTATACGTAGAAGTTTGTACCTCTTGTATATATATTTATCTTGTATCCTGTAACCTTGATGAACTCATTTATTACTTCTAATCGTTTTTTTTTGTGGATTGGAGAGTCATTTCTTAGTTTTTTAAGATGAGTCTTGGCACCTTGTGAAAAATAGCGTACTTGGGATTTATTGAAGCATGAAATGAGCTTTCTTTCTTTCTCTATAGTGTAGAGATAACTGTTTCCAAGAGGAGCAATAACTACTGAATTTTAATATGAAATGCTCTATTCTTCTTGTTGTTTAGTTAAAGCTGCTGTCCTACCTTCTCCAAGACCATGGAAACCTCGGCCAGAGACAGGTAGCTCATAGCTCTGTGATTTCAATATTGTGATTGTGATCCAGGAGCCCATCTCCTGGATCAGCCAGCTGTTTCTCAGAAGGGAGAAATGTTGGATGACTAGAATGAGAAAAAGCAGCACAGAACTCGGTGAAAATGGGACCATAGTGTTACAGTATACCTTCTAAATTTCTTAGGAAAGGATATTCACTTCTCTTCATTATTTCCAGTCTAGTCTAGACAACCATCATCTCAGTGCCTAGATTACTGTAAAAGTCTCCTAACTTATCTCTAGTTTTTCTTCCCTACACCGTATTCTCCATATTGCAGCCACAATGATGTTTCTCAAATGCAGATCTAAAGCTTAGCAGTTCTTTTAAGTCAGTACTCTGGTGGTACCTTTGAAACAGCAGTCAGACAGGAAGAATTAGGTAGAGGTAATTTGGCATGCAGGAAGATGCTGACTGGCCCTAAGCTCAGAGGTCATTTATGTAGTTATTGGGGGTTACAGGGTGCTAGTCACTCACTACTCTGCCCTTCCTGTTGGACTCAACTGAAAACAAGGCACCAAACAGGGTTCCAAATTTAAGTGGCAGCAAGTGACTCTCAAGGTCTTCTCCTGTTTCCTACCTGGAATTGAATTTCTCTGTCTAGGCAGTGGCAGAGAAGGAGAGAAGAAGGTGGAGAGGGATAGTACCCCTGCTCTTTAAGGCACCCACATAGTGGTTCCATGAATATTAGTGCTCACCACTCAGATTAACTTCTTACTTTTTTCTTGAGTTGTAAGAGTTAAAGGAACAGTTACCTTTCCTAACACTTCCCTCAGTGGGTAGAAGCATTGGCTGAACTGTCTATTTTTTAAAAATGTAATAAAGTGCTTTAATTATTATTGTTCTTAAATTTAAAAATATCCAAAAGATTGAGAGTTCTCATTGTTCTTTTGAGTTTGTTTTAACTGTTTGGATTGCTATTCCTAGGTCTGATACATGGTATACACTTCAACATTTGTTGACTGATTGACTGACTGGAATCTCAAAGTTAGTTCATTAAGACAGAATATTTGAGTCCCTTTGATTTCATAAGTCATCTCATGAAAATCTACCTTTTAAAAAACATTTTCTTCCATGTTTTATTGTTCTAACTTTCTCGATATACTTCACTATCCTTTTGCCCTTCTCCGAACCATTTGAGAATATGTTGCAAACATCATGACGCTTCTTCCCTATACACCTCAGAATGTATCTCCTAAGGACATTCTTCTACACAACTGTAATACCATTAACGCATCTAAGAAAATTAATAATATTTTTGTAATATTACCTGAATCCACTGTGTGTTAAAATTTCCCCAATTTGTCCCAACAATGTCTTATGTATATTTTTAAATCCAGGATCAAATCTGGGTTATTGCATTGTATTTGGTTATTATATCACTTTTGTTTCTTTTAATCTAGAACAGTTGTCTGATTTCTTTTTTCCCCCCATGATACTGACTTTTGGGAAGTCTAGGCCAGCTGCCTTATAGAATGAAATGCATTGTGGATTTTTCAAATTGTACCACACACATCACGACAGTAACTATCAATGGAGATGATTCTGAAAATGTTAAGGCCTGAGCCAAAGCTGTGAGATAGAGAATTTGTGGATGTAATTTCCTTACCAAAGAATGACTTACTGAAGAGACTTGATGTTGTGGTAGCTGATGAACATCTGACAGTGGACGGCAGAATCTATTCCTATGCTCCAGCGCTGAAACATGCAAACATGAAGCCATTTGAAATGCCCTTCCTGAAGTATTAAGGCCAAGGGACAGTCGCCATGTTTTTGTTTCCTCATGGTGTCATTTAACTTGTTGCTCAATCCCCCATATTTCCTGTGAACTGGAAATTAGACATATTTGGCTAGAGTACTTCTTAGGTGATGTTTTGTTGCAATTGCCTTCTTACGTGGTCTGAGGAGGAGAATGGTTCCCTTTTATAATCTTTACACAACTATTGAGCTCCCAGTAGGTAGCATGTAGGTATTATGTTAGATAAAATGGGAAATATAAAGAAACATTGTCTAATGTGGTACCTGGTATATGATAGATGCTCTATAAATATTTATTGACTGCTGAAAGATATAAAAAAGATAATTGGCATTGTAAACCAATGAATGGTGAGGGTTAAATGGAGCTGTAATTTAATTTTATTTAACAAATATTAAAAATTTGTTGAGCAGAGCTGTTTCTATATGCTCTGACCTAGGTAGTGATAGGTACTGGAAATACATTGATGATCTAAACAATTCCAGTGTCTGCCTTTGAGAAGTAAACGCCCCAGCATTCAGAAGTTGGAGAATAAATTTAGGTGGGAAGAAAGAATTGTATAAGTACCCAACAGTGTAAGTTGGAGTTAGATTCTGGAAGACTTTGAAGGAAGGGCAAATAATTCAAACCATCAGAGAAGACACTAGCTTGCCAATACACAGTTTTGGAGGGGTAACTGGCTTTGGGCAATGTTGCTTTATAACTTACATGGGCCTTAGTTTCCTCATTTGTAAAATGAGCAAAATAAAAATAGCTCTTATAGCTCATATCTATTTAGCACTTGCCATGCGGCTGACACCGTTCTAAATTTTATATATAGATTATCTAACTATATCTATCTATCATCTTCTTTGATCTTCATATCTCTATAAAGCCATTTCCTTTTTCTTTCTTTTTCTTTTTCTTTCCTTTTTTTTTCCCATACCCTGAGAAGTTTACCAGAGAGTCACTGGTAAAGAGTGCTTGTAAGGGAGAGTCACTTCCTGTGGATCTTAAGGAAGTCCATTAATGATTCCCTATCACCACCCACAGGAATCTCCAATGACATTCAACACAGCAATTTTAACTTTGTCCTTTCAGGCTCAAATGTGACATTTGGCCAAGATTGTAAGATCTTCCTAAGAGAGTGTGATTGAGAAATCAAAATGTTACCCTCGGTCATTTTCTTATACTTCACACTAGTGATTCTTATATCTTTTGCTTCAGGAACCTTTCACACTCTTAAAAAATATTGAGTACTCCAAAGAGATTTTAGTTACATGGATTATATCTATTGATAGTTACCTTACTAGAAATGAAAAGGCAGACATTTCAAAAATATATTTATTAGTTCATTTAAAAATGATAAACCTATTACATGTTAAAATAAATCACAGTTTTATAAAAAGTAACTATATTATCCCAAACAAACAAAAATTAGTAATGGCATTTTAAAAATGTGTTTGCAAATCATGGTCATGTCTGGCTTTATAGATGACAATTGGATTCTTATGTCTGCTCCTGCCTTCAATTTGTTGCGGTATTCTATAAACCATTTTCTATAACTATCTCCATTCTACATGAGAAAGTGAAGGACACAGAGGTTAAATGATTTGTCCAAGATTATGTAGCCAGTAAGTGGTGGAATCAGAGTCAAGCTCAAGCAAACTTTAGAGATTATACTCGTAACCTTCTATATACTAAATTGCCTGTAGGCCTGTTCAGAGGATTAAATGAAATAATGTATTCACTTAATCAGTGGTTGCCATATAGTAAGAGCTCAATAAAGTGAGCTGCCATTATTATTTCACTTGAGGAAATTAGTGAAATGCTTAAAAACATGGCAGATTATTAAAAGTTTGTGAGCTGTGAGGCATGTCACAATAAGTGTTCATTTTTGGAAGATTAATGTGACAGTGCTAAGTAGGGTGAGATATAGAAGGAGAGACTGGACACAAAGAGATGTTTGGAGACTTGAAATAGTCCAGTTGAGTGTGAGGAAAGATCTCCCATCTCCAGAACAGCTTGACAGAGAAGGGAATTTTAAGATAGTATTGACAGTCAAACAACATTTATGGAACACCTGAAGTGCACAGATAACTGCTGGTTATTGTGGGAAGGAAAGAAAACTAACATTCTCTGAGCACCCATGACAGGTGCCATTACCTTTTTTTTTTTTTTAAGCACCTTGTATGGACAGACACTTGTCTGTAATTATTTCTCAGTCTCACAGCAATATTTCAAGGTAGGTGTCACTGGTGACATTTTTCTGGATGAAGCCCAAAGGTAAGAGACTTATACATGGAAAGAGGGGGAGGGAAAGGATGAGGGATGGGGGTTGGATATCTCCAGGGTTCAATCTCAGACCTAGCTGACTTCAAAGTCCATACTGGACTAAGAATATTAGTTTGAACTTCAGGAATTCCATGAATTTTCCATGGAATTGTAGGCATAGTTTTGTGGGGAGATGATCATTTAGCAGATTTCTCAAAGGAATCTATGACCCCAAAAGAGAAGAACAATTGTCTTAGATTGTCAAAGTTGGAAGGATATTTAGAAATTAAAATCCCACTGCCTTCATTTCAAACTTGCGCCAACACACAGAAAGGGGAAAGGATTCGTTATAGAGTGACTCAACTGGCAGAGCCAGTACTAGAACCCAGTCCCCTTGTCCCCCAGGCCACTGCATCTCCATTTTTGATACCTTATATGAAGGCAGCAGAAGCCTTGCACAGCTTGGAAGAATTGTAATGCATTGGACAGATCTCCTTTTAGACTGTCTTGGCAAGAAGTCAGTTAGGCACCTCTGGAGGGAGGTGTGTTAACTCTTCAAGGACCAGGCTCTAAATTAGTACTATTTTGTAAATTGCCACTTTATAGGGTACTATTAGTAAGTGACTGCTCTAAAGCGAGCTCTGGAGTGTAGAAGAGCAACCCACCTCTCCAAGAGCCTGCTTCTTGCCTAGTGTATAGTTTCCTCCCCAGGTAGAGGAAATCCTGCCTGGGCTGTGGCAAATCAAGTCGTCTTTGAGGAGGATGTAGTAGAAGGGGGAAAAGGCAGGACAAGCTGCTTTTCGTACCAGCAGAGTTTGTCTGCATGCAGGAGCAGTTTTAACATAAGGAAATTTGAGTGGTATTCGTATCTCCTCCATGTTCTGTCTTCTGCTGGCAGCCCTGCTTTCTTTGGAGCCCGCAACCACAGTCCCTTTTCCATTTCCTGACGACACTTTTAAGGCTCATGTTATTCTACCCATCACCTAGCTCAGTGTCTGGCACTTAGAAAATTTGAGTATTTGTGGACTAAATAAATGAGATTCTACTTGTGCTTGAATCTTGATTCTACCACGTATGAGCTGTGCTATTTTTAATTAACTTCTCTGAGCAGTGATGCCTGTGGTTACCTGGTAAAGTAGAAAACAGAAGGAAGTCTCAATGGTGGTCAAGACTGGCCCTCTTGGGACCTGGGGGAAAGGATTAGCAGGCGCCTAACCCTCTTGGGGAATTCAGAGGCAGATTGGCAGTGTTGTCGCAGACTGCTTCAGGTGTTGGTCGGAGTACCTGAGACCCAGTCCTGACTCAAAGCCCTGACCTTGCTTTTGTGAACCTCAGGCTCATTCCTCATTCTTGGCCTGCCTCAGTAGAACTGGAGAACTCTGACATTTTCTGTCCTTTGACATGGTGGCCCATCAGCTTTTCCCTCCCTAGGGCAAAACCAAATTTGTGCCAGCATCATTCAAAATGGGTGGTATTTGGAGGAGAGTCCTGCCCAAGAGAATTAGGAATGGAACGTTTAGAGTTTCTTAAAGAATGCCCCCTTCCACTTCAGACAAGTTTCTGTTAGTTCGCTTTGTCCAGAAAATGACTATTGTTCTAAATAAAGCCTCTGTAGTTTCAGACCTAATCATGATAAATCTACCAGGAATTAATGCCTGTCTGACATTAGACCAATTGCCTAGAAATCATGACACTTATAAGAAATAGTCATCTCTTTATTTGAATGAAAACAAAGCATTCCAGGGCAGATTTTAAAATATATTATTTTAATTTTTAGAGGAAAAGAATTCTTCAAAGAGAATTGTCAATGATCAAAACTGGTTGATAAATCACATACGTAACTATGTAATTAAACTTCTCCATTTTCAGAGACCTGCAATTAGAGTTCTTCGTGTAGTTACCCATAATGATTCCTTCTTGCTAATAATGCTAAGGAAGAAGGGAGTCAGGAAGATAAATTTTAATTTGAACTTCTCCCTAATTTGGATCAAGAGGCGGTGGAAGTATGCCTAGGCTGGGAGGCAGGAGAACTGGGTTCTAGTTCCGGTTCTGTTTCTCATTAACTGTGGGGCTTTAGCCAGATCATCAAGCCTATCTGAGCCTTTGTTGCCTCAGCTATAAAACAGTAATAATACCTACTTCAGAGTATTGTTATGAAACCTTAATGAAAGTATGGGTTTGGTAATGCTTTGTAAATTTTAAAGCACTGTAAGGTCCTGATACATTTTAGTATTGTGCTTTCTTTTCTTATCATAGCAGGCCAGGCCCTCTGTGGTGGGAGGAAAAGGCTCTAATGTACAATATCAGCCTTTGTGTAGTGTGCAAAGACAGACATTAATGAAGGGCTAGGGTGCTTTGTTGAATGTGTCTCTGATTGACTGGTGGCCCTGCTTCTGATGATCAGGAATTTATTATTAAGAAAATTGCTATGTGCTTGGGGAGCTGGGACTTGGTTTGTGCCTTCCCCACTGCAGAGGGTCACCACAGATGCCTCAGGTGCCCTTGCATTGACTTTGCTGGATTCACATTTAAAGAGAAACCTTTCATTTGGACCAGATGGAGGTCATGGGGGATTGTGACAAGTACATTGAAAATTTTCAGGGTTCAGGTCTGCCTTTCTCTTTCTTTCTTTCTTACTTTCTTTCTTTTTCTTTCTTTCTATTTATTTTTATTGAAGTATAGTTGATTTACAATATTAATTTCTGCTATATAGCAAAGTGATTCAGTTATACATATATATATACATTCTTTTTAAAATATTCTTTCCATTATGGTTTATCATAAGATATTAATATAGCTCGCTGTGCTATACAGTAGGACCATGTTGTTTATCCATTCTGTATATAATAGCTTACATCTGCTAATCCCAACCTCCCTCTCCATCTCTCCCCCAACCCCCTCCCCCTTGGCAACCACAAGTCTGTTCTCTGTCCGTGAGTCTGTTTCCGTTTCGTAGATAAGGGTTCAATTCTAAGTCTCAGTGTGCGGCCTTAGGATGTGAATTGGGGTTTGAGTTCAGACAGAGTATCAGAGCTATAAAGTACCCAGGTGATCTAATCCACTGGTCCTCAGAGTGTGGTTGAGTTGTAGCTTCAGCATTACTAGGGAACTTGTTGGAAATGCATATTCTTAGGTCTCATCCCAAACCTGCTGAATCAGAACTCCTGGGGCTGCGGGTTAGTAATCTGTGTTTTAGCAAGCCCTCCAGGTGATTTTGATGCTCTCAAGTTTGAGAACCACTGCTCTAATCTAGACCCATTTTGTAAATGCTTGTAAAATGCTGAACCTGGTGCCTAGGACATAGTAAACAGTGCATAAATAATAGCTGTTGCTACTTTGCTATTCATATCTGAGAGCTGGGACTACAAAAAAAAAATCAGACTTCCTGCCTGATTTTTCCATGACCCCATGTTTTTGCAGTGGTCCTTACAAATCCAAGTTGCATAGTAGTGATCACCTCTTCGATTGTGGCAGCAATGTGTGAGAGCAGTGGCTAGGATTGTTTTTGAAGTGGGGATGGTTTACATGGACCATTGGAAGTGGTGGTGGAGACTCAAGGTAGTTCTTAGGGATCAAATGGAATTGAACAGCACTGATGCCTCCAGTTCCACATCTTATGTCATACTGAGACAATACTGTTCTCCAAGGGATGTGAGAGGTGTTCCAGAAAAGAGAAATTAGTTGTGATCATTAATATTAGTTATTTTGACCTTAACTATCATCAGAATCCTGTATAAACTCAGGTAGACTCTACTTCTGATTCAGTTTTTCCATCTGTAAAGTGAAAATAATGTAATTTCCCTGTTGATTAATTGACAGAGACAGGATAATTATAGGAGCATGTTTATAAAGTAAGAGCCTCAGAAGAAAGATTCTTTTCTCTATTAAAATTTAGCTTCATTAATTTTGTGATTATAAATGTAATACATGTTAATGCTTTTGGAAATTTTGGGAAAGTATAAAAAAGAAAAATTAAAAAAATCGCCCATACTCCCATCACTCAGGGAAAATTACTGTTAATGTTTTGGTTTATTTCCTTCTGATCTGAAATTTTAACAAAAACACTATGAAATAGATATTTTCTATTGAGGGACACTTGCATGGATTGTGTGTTTACGGTGTTGTGCTAATTGCTGAAGATATTTTAAATCAGTTAACCCAAGGCATTGTGCTAATTGCTGAAGATATTTTAAATCAGTTAACCCTTACAACAACCCTCTAAGGAAAGGGTTCTCAACCTTGACTACACCTTAGAGTCATCTGGAGCAGTGGTTGGGGGTGGTCTTTAGAAATAGGAGACCCATGCCTCAGACTAATTATATCAGAATCTCTGGGAATGGGAGCAAGACATCAGTATTTGTAAAAGGCTGTCCGGATGATTACAATGTACAGGAGAGCTTGTAATAACACATATTGCTGGGCCCAGCACCAGAGTATAGAGTTCTCATTCTCTAGGTCTTTCAGTGTGGTCTGAGGTTTTATATTTCTTTCAAGTTCCTGGCTCTGCCAAATACTAGCCACGTGACTGTGGGCAAATCATTTGACCTTTCTGGACCTTGGTTACTTCACCTATAAATAAGAGTAAGAATTCCTAATCTACTTACCTAATAGGATTTTCACCAGATTAGTTTTATGGATTTGGAGATCCCTTTGGTTCAGGTGGTCCAGGACAGATTTCTGGGCGGGGGATGTGGATCTGGGATGTGAGGGAGGATTTGTTGTGAGGAGCGTTGTGCATTTCAGGTAAGGTGTGATGTGATGTGTGGTGATCAAAGTGGTGGTGGGGCTCGAAGAGTGCACATTGAAGGGAGGGGAGATCAGCCTAGTCGGAATCTAATCCAACTCATGTAATTCCTAGGAATAATCAGACATATCAGACTTTTACTGTGGAAGCTATTAATGCTAAATAATTTGGAGGCTATTCAAGACGAATACTTGTAATGGTAATAGTAACAAATGAATGGTGAATTAATACTACCAGATGCAGGGCTGAGACTTTAGTAAACTCCACAATTGCCTTATTTACTTTTCTCAATAACCTTATGAGGTAGGTGTTATTATTCACATTTTGTAGATGAGGAAACTGAGGCTTGGTGTGGTTACACAGCTAGTCAGAACCAGAAGTCAAACCCAGGCTTATCTGGCACCAAACCCACCATCTTTACTATTATTTTGTGCCTCCTTGTTTGCTCTTTAAGAGTTTCCTGTATTTGTGTCTGGTCCTGAGGTTGTGTTGGAGATTATTTTACTTGGCCTTCAAGGCCCAGTTCAAATACCACGTCTTTCATAACATTTCCCTTTCATCCCCATTAAGATTTGTTTCCTTCCTCAGCATTTTAAACTTGTGCTTCCGCAGTAATACTCCTCACCTTCTGCTTTGTGTCTTAATGATTTGGGTACAAGAGTGTCTTCCCCCATTAAGCTGTTGCTCAGCAATATATCTAGCTAAGAATTATTTTTCAGCATGGTTTGCTGATAATTGCATTCTAGGGCAGAAACAGTAGCTCTAAAACCCATAACCACTAAGGGAAAACTCATGTGAAAAACTGTGTGGCATATTAAGTTCTGTTTCCATCAGGTCAAATATGAAAAAGGCAAGAAACTGAAATAAAGGCCTCAGTTTTTACAACCATTCTAGCGAAATGGACCTGAAGAAGAAGGTGACAGTAAATTCTGTGGAGTGAAGCTTCATCTGGTTCTGGTTTGCAGAGCACCCGTCTCTTTGCCTTTTAATCATATAATAGAAATGACTGAAAGAGTAAAGGTGCCGGGCTAATAGTTATGCTGAGTCCATTCTTCCCGCCGACGCTTAAGGGATTTATGTAGGTAAGTCCCATTAATGTTAATGGAAGTTACATGTGTAATTCCCCTTTTTCATCACTGAGAGAATAGAGCTTTATATTCCTTGGGTAATTATGGTACCGGCACTGTTAGTGTTTTTCAGTTAACTTTTTCACCTGCCTTTCCTGCTTGGACTGTTAAGAAAGGAACTGAATTCTTCTGTTCAGAAAGGAAAATTGCCGAAATATCTGAGAGGTGAAACAAATGTAACTAGATCCACTTGTTTGAGAGGAAAAAAAAGCAAGAAAACACTAGGACAGGAAGCTGGAGGGTGAGCTCCTGCTAATTTTCAGATCCCAGGAAGCGTGTTGTGGTTTGGATTTTCTAACAATGCAAGGCTTTTCACTGGCAGCCCATTTCCTCAGGTATTTGAAGTGAGAGGAAAATGAGTCCCTGAACATTTGGACTGAATTAATTTTAGCGTGTAAGATTTGAGTAGCAATGCCTAAGTCTTTGTAGAGCCTAATAAAGAATTAATCTTGATCTCTGCCTGAGACTCAAAGTATTTGAAATACCTTGGTATCTGAGATTTGATTCACAGGAATCTGAAAGGACAGCTGTATTACTGTCCTGTTTGAAATGTAAGCCCCTTGGGTGTTCCTCTGTCACACTAGGTGCTCTGATTAGAGCAGACAGCAGGTCATCCTATTCCTTAGGACACAGCAGTGTCTGTGCCTTAGCTGGAGGTGGGAAAGTCAGCGTCCTAGTCTTGCTATGTAGATGGGTCATTTTTCAGAAAATGTTTTCACTGTGAAAAGGGGCAAAAGTTTAACTTTCTTGTTGGCTTTACTTCTACTATTTAAAAATAGTTGTTTTTTTATAATTGGGAGGAGAAGAAAGGTATACTTTAACACATAGACACTTTCAGGTTTTGTGGCAACCCTCCATTCTCCTGTTGGAAGGCACTTTTGTAGTCCTCTAATTCAGCCAAATGGTCCAAAAGCATTTAGTGATGGGGAGCTTACTCTAGTACTTAGTATAGTATACCGGTTAGGAAGTGACTCGAATCAGCCGGTCAGGATCAGGCGGTTCTCTTTTTGGGCAGCTTTGTGTTAGAAAGTTCTGCCTCGTGGCAAGATAAAAACGTGTCTTCCATTAGTTTTCTTTTACCCATTGGCCCTGCTCTATCCTCTTGGGACCACAGAGAATAAGTTAGCTCTCTCTCGGCCACTTGAAATTTCTTCACTTGTTTCTCAGAATTAAAAATTGAGACATTTTCTTGGCCTGCCTTTTTCATCCTAGGTGCAATCATATGTTGGTTTTTTTAGGCCAGCGTTCTGGCTCTTCATTCTATAGCTGTTCTCTTATTCCTTGGGCACCTGAACCATATTTCTCCAATTTAGCTAATTTCCTGAGACTTATAACAGAAGAGCTTTTGTTTATCACCTTGTCCTTTAAGTCTTCACACCCAGACTACTGGTCCATGTAGCTGCTATCCCTGAAGCTCCTTCCAGATTAACTAATCAAAGCTTGGAAAAGACCCAGATACAATGTTATGTGAGCTGCTTTCTCCAGAATAGCCCAATATAGTGAAAATAAAATTAACTGAAAATTAGGAGACCTGGATTTTAGCCTGTTCTCAGTCATGGACGTTTCCTATTTCAACTCTTTCCCATCTAGTCATTTAATCATTATGCAAATACCAAAGTGATCTTAAAATATAAATTAGATTATGTCATTTAAAATCCTTCAATGGTTTCTTAACTCACTTAGGTCTTAGTCTAAAATCCAAAGTTTTTACTGAGACCCACAAGGTCCTCCATGATGGGACTCCATCCTGACTACCTAGCCCACTCCCCACCTCATTTTTACCTTTTTCTATATTGTTCACTATGCTTCAGGCACGCTAGCTGCTTCATAAGATCTGTCCCACCTCAAAATCTTTGATAAGCTGTTTCTGCTTACTCAAATACTTATTCCCTCCATTTTTGCCTAGCTCTTTTTCTTTGTATTTATTTATTTCATTTTATTTTTTATTTTTTTGGCTGTGCCGCACGGCATGCAGGATTAGTTCCCTGACCAGGGATCGAACGTGTGCCCCCTGCAGTGGAAGCTCAGAGTCCTAACCACTGGATCGCCAGGAAATTCCCTGCCTAGCTAACTCAATCTCTAGATTTCAGCTCAGATATCATTTCTTCAAGAAGCTCTTCCATAACCTGGAAGAAATGCCCTAGCTAAATGAATGGCAGCCATTGAGTCCCATGCCCTGGAGATAAGCATAATCGAATCCTCCAGCCTGTGCTTCAGAGCTGTGCCCAGCTCTTCTTGTGTCTCTTTCCACTGATACGTATTACATACAGATCTTATTTTATGCAGGCTGGGTATATAGGGATGCGTGTTAATAGCATGGTACTTGGCTCTTAAAAACTTAAAAAAAATGTAGTTCACTCAACTTGAAGTGATCTCACTCAATAAAGGAAAGGAAACATACGTTAATTGGTTACCTACTTCGGGTTTTGGCAAACATTTTCTGTAAAGGGCCAGATAGTAAATATTTTAGGCTTTGTGGGCCATACAGTCTCTATTGAACTCAACTCTGCTGTTATAGCCTGAAAGCAATAGTACCTTAATGAATGAGTGTGGCAGTGTTCCAATAAAACTTTAGTGACAAAACAGGTGGTCGTAAACTGCCAGTCATTGTTTCCCAGACCCTGACTTAATGTGTGCCAGATGCTTTACATGTATTTACTGTTTATGACAATCTGATAGGCAGTTATTTATCCATTTTACAGGCTCATAGAGGTGAACTAACTTGTCTAGAGCCCCCCAGCTTAGTATAAGAAAGAATTAAAATTCTAACCTGGGCTTCAAAGATAAGAGAAAGGAAATGGCCAATAACGTTTAATTCAACAAATATTTATTGAGCACCTACCATATGATTATGCCAGTGCTAGACATTTGAAAAGACTAGCATCTTTATATTTCACTTCTCTATGATTACCTAGTAAGATTTTAAAATAATTTGGAGAGGCATATAGTGTCGTGGTGGGGTGAAAAGAAAGTGATTTTTGGAATCAGACATGACTCAAATTTTAACCCCACTTTTTAACAACCCTGAATTTGGATAAGTTATTTAAGTTCTGGCCTAAATATCCTGAGACCAAAAACAAATGAAGTGATATTGGTAGATGGTAGCCCTCTATTAAATAATTTTTAAATGAGATTTTATATTGGAAGGGACATTGTACTTTTTATTTATACTATTTGGATTTTTCTGTATGAGGTACTGTTAAGGTCTTTATAGATTTTAGGACTTTCAAAAATTGGGATATAAAGGAGGCAGCCACTCTTATGTCTCGTTCAGGGCTGGTCTGTCGCTAAGAAGTTGGCTTGTGTGATGGAACATTAATTGACTATCTCCACCAGGAGGAAGAAGTGTTTGGAGGGGATTCAGGGAGCATAGATACTGAGTTTGAAAGTGAATAACTTTTCAAGTCCTGCATTCTTTCTTTTTTATTTGCTAAGTGACAAAGGAATCGCTTGAGAGAGTGTCTTGTAAGGTCCACATCATGATCATGTTTGATACTTATATTCAGAGTGGATTTTGGCATGGTCAGTGGTTATTACTGTTGGTGAACATTTAAGAAAGATGTAGTGGGATGAGTGTAGTGGTTTGTGGGGAAGATGTTTACGACCACAATAGGGCTGCTGTTTTTGTCTTTAATATCTGATTATATTATACAAACTCCATCTTGATGATTGGAATCTCTTATTCCACAGGCTAGATCATCTCAAATTTCAGACTTAAAAGCACACCTGAATGCCTTCTTCTGCTCCTAGAATGACCATTCACTGCCAGAAAAGCTTTCCATTCCCTTTCTGTGACTCTTCAGTAGTTTTGAGGACATTCTACTCCATTTTAAACGATGCACCTTGCGGATGTTCTCACTAGAGGCAGCCCTCTGACTCTCTTGCCCTTACCTGTATCTGATGTGCTAGTGGGGAAAAAAAACAAAAAACAACAACCTTCAGAAATCAGTGTGGGATATTAAAATATAAACTAGGTCATGTTTGAATATTTGGCATTTGGTGCCATTTTAGTAATCCATAACCTTCATATCTTTCTGCTTTTATCAGGTGAAAGGCAGACTCCTTTGACCCATGAAGTTGATCTGTGAACTCTGTCAAAAAATTCAAAACCCCACAGGTGTAGATCATGCATCCATTAGCATAATTTGCCACCCAGGGTATAAATGTATACTCTTTAAACTGGTACATAATATAGATAGTATTTTATAGCGTGTTAAGAAAAGATTGTTTATTTGACCTGTACTAGAGTGAATTAAAAGTTTACCGTAAGAATTACTGCTCTTCTTCTCTTCACGTTTTCTTCTAGAAACTGTGAGTTATAATACAAATTTAGCCATTGAGATAGATACTATACTTCAACCAAATAAGACCATATATTCTAGCAGAATCTTTGGGTGGGTTGAACAGAGTGGGAATCTGACTTTCAGAAGCATGTCAGTTTGGTAAAATAAGATAGAAAAAATAAGTGTCTCAACTAGTCAAGTTCAGTCTTTGAATTTCAGAGAACGAGTTTATAAGCTGAACAAGTTTATAATTTGAGAATCTGAATTTCCTTTTGCCCCTGCTCTGGGTCTTCCTTCTGTGTGTGTGTGTGTGTGTGTGTGTGTGTGTGTGTGTGTGTGTGTGTGTAGATTGGGTGTTTGCAGGACTTACTTCACTGTTATTAAAGCTTTTTAAGATTTCTCTAGGATCGCCATGATGATGTTCCTGTTTTTTAATTCCTGAAATTAAAATGTGTTGGAATGCTTGGCTGCCTTTCACTCCCTCCTCAATGGACCCTTTAGTTTTTCACACCAAGGTGTCCTTCTTCAGGGTGCCAGGTCAGGCTACCAAAACAGCTTCTAGGAGGGGATTAGGACCAATTAACATCTTTGTACACAAAAGCCACTGGCAGCTGAACAGGCAGCCTGGTGGCGGCTCCAGAGCTGCATTTTAAATAGGGGCCTTCTGTACTTGAGTTCAAGTAGGAAGAGGTGGAGAAAGTTTTTATTTATAATCGAAAATGCTGTTTTTGGATAAAGTCTAATGAAAAGAAAAGTAGTGTTCAGAAGTATCTAACAAATACCGTTTGAATGTTGGTCTGTATTGTATGTGATTCTATCAAGGATTCTCTCACAATATAGCCTATTTCTTGGCACATATTGAGATGAAGTGATGTTTCTTCACATAACAATTTTGTCCTTACATTTCTCTTGTTCTCTGTTTTTAAAAAAGTTCAGCTGGATCCCTAGGCACAAAAAGGAGCTGCTCCAATGGCTATATGGTCTTAAAAGCCAGTAGCCTTTTCATAAGAAATCTATCGTATGGATACCTGTACTACAAAATCTTTGTTTAGGGTAAAATAAAGTGGAGAGAGCCATTGTGCAAAGTTTGTTTGTTTCTTAACCCTTCAATTTGAGAGGCATCCAGTTAGTATTGTTTTTATTTTAATCACAATAACCGAATTGTTACACTTTTTATTTTTTACCCTAAAAACTTTTTTTTGAGGTAGTATGTATTTTTGAGTTCAGAAATATTGGAATCGATAAAGATATTAGAGATTTTATGACCCAACTAATTGGGAAGCATCTTAAATAGAGATCCGGTTGGAATCTATTAAGAATAATGTTGTTAAAGATGTAATGGAACCAGTTTCTACACCTGGATGATGAGAGTTTTCAAATATATTTTAAAGATCAAGGGCAAAGGAGGAGTGTTTTCAAACCATTTAATATTGCACTTTCTAGCTTCCTCAACTGCCAAGGCACGTAGTTTTCTCTGTGATTGAAAACGCTAGAAAATAAAATGCTGCTTTCAGAACCTACAGTGGGAATCCATGGGAAAAAATAGAGACCTGAAAAAGAAATTAATATGTGGTAGGTCAAAAGAATGATGGTGATCACACATTTACTGAATCAGGGTGGAATGTATAAGGAAAAACGTGGCAACCTATTTCCTGCTCTGTGATATATTTTCGTTTTATGGAAGGAAACGATGAAGAAAATAGTATGCATTTCTTTTTCAACGGCTTGAATGGAAAATGTTTTTTAAAAAGTCAGCCTCTTGGTCCCTAATCTAAATTATGGTCATTTTCAGTTTCCTGGGTTTTATACATAACTCTAGATTCTTCTTAGTGTGATATTTTCGAAGCAAACCTTAATACAGTCTCAATGTGTGGCTTCCCCCCTGGGTTTTAGTTTCAGATACTGTATTGTGAGTCTTCAGACATGTTGAGTCCCCCTAATGTTAAATGGTAATTGCTAGAAGTATAGGTGGGGATAGAAACATTGTTATATTTTGTTCATTTTTCACACTTCAGCAGCTATCCCTTTTTCTCTCTTGCTGTATGCTTATTAGGGTATGAAATGCAGGTGTGTGGGAAATGGCTAGCGGACATTGACAGGTTATTTTGTTGGTCACTGCCTAATTAGTAGCATAGTGGATGCACCCTGCTAGGCTTTAGTGTGGGGCAGCAGAGCTGGTCTGTTCTAATTTCCTCACGGCTTTGATATTCGCCAAAAGATTGACGGTTTACACAAAAAGCCAAGGCCCGAAGGAGGCCTGTGGAAACAATGAGCCTTCTTGCTTGTAGACACCACAGATGTGAGAGAAAGCTGGCTAAAAACAATTGGCTGACACTGTCTAATTGTCTCCGATGTCAGCGTCATTAATGTTTTCCCATGTAAAACGGAGAAGGCCAAGGTTGTATCCTCCCTTTATTTTGAGTCACATGATTATGTAACTTATCGAGATTCAGATTAAGTGTTAATTGTATTTGCGCAATAAAGAAACTGAAGCTACCTTGGGTTTAATGAATATGTGCTTAATTAATTTTGACAGCTTTTATCTTTATTACCTTTGGAATAATCCTTATCAGAATTAATAACATTTTTCGGTAATTAAAGTCACAGCTCATTTAATGAGAATATATATTTACATTTCTTTTTTTGAGTTCAAACCAGGGAAACAATTATGAACGTTTGCTTATCTTCTAAGAAGTTTCTTAATGTGTATGTTAAGCAACAATTAGAACAAGCACTTTAGGGTGACAGCAGAGCTTTTCAAATTAGACAACTGACCCAAGTGTTCTAAAGGAACACATAGTAATAACCAAGAAGCACAAAATTACAAGGTTACCCATGTGAAACTCCAAACCTATTTTTATCTATGAAATGGTTTTAAAGATTTTTTCCTGAGGAGGGGAAAACTGGGAAAGGTGAAACCCTAGGAAGAACTGACAAATTGGACTGAAATTAAGTTTTTTTTTTTTTTTTTTTTTTACAAGGTAAGACCTGTAGTTTCTTACAGTAGTGATGATACATCAATCCAAACTGAAGTATACAACTTGGCCTTGTAATCAGCAAATATCATCATACCGTTTGCACTGTGCAGCAACATCTATGACACCAAAATAAATCAAGGCAGATACTGTAGCTTCTGCTCCTTTTGATATTTTCTAGGTCTTTTCTGGGCAGTACTGTTTTTTTGGTTTTTTTGTTTTTTCCATCTGAGCGGTGTAATGCCTCAGAGTAGTGGTGGTGGAACAGAGTTGTGCCCTGGAGAAGAGATACTCTGTGATTTGTTTATTGTCAGGGAAGCTCAGTTATCTTGAGTTCCACATTGAGTTAAATTGTATCAAACTTGGTTCCCCAAAATAATCTCTTTGAAAAGTTAGCCTTCCCCCAAACCATTTTTCCAGGAAAAACCCGTGGTTTCCTCTTCTCCTTTTTTTTTTTTTAAACCTTAGACTAATAAGCCTTTTTTAAAAAAAATTAATTTAATTTATTTTTGGCTGCGTTGGGTCTCCTTTGCTGTGTGTGGTTTTTTCTCTGGTTGCGGCGAGCGGGGGCCACTCTTCGCTGCGGTGCGCGGGCTTCTCATTGCAGTGGCTTCTCTTGTTGTGGAGCACGGGCTCTAGGCGCACAGGCTCAGTAGTTGCAGCACGCGGGCCTAGCTGCTCCATGGCATGTGGGATCCTCGCGGACCAGGGCGCGAACCCATGTCCCCTGCATTGGCAGGTGGATTCTTAACCACTGCGCCACCAGGGAAGCCCTCCTCTTTTCCCTTTTATTACCAAGTTACTTGAGTACACAAATGACCTTGACAGGAAGCATTAGTTTTTGAACTTGGAGTCATGCATAGAAGCCAAGTTACCTGGCTTTCTGTGTGCCTTCTTCACAATAAGACCTGCAAAGTACAATTTACACGGTAGATGCCCAATGTGTGGGGGGCCCAATACAGTGTCCACAGTGGTTTCCTAGGGCGTGCATTACAGCACAGTTTATGACCAAAGAAAGCCTAGTGTCATGCAAGTGTATAGCCTTTGGGGTCAGGTAGATCTGAGCTTAAATCTGGCCTGCTACTTACCAGCTGTGAGACTTTGGGTATGACCTTTCTGAGCTTCAGTTTCCTCATATTTAAAAGATGTAATAATGCCTTGCAGGGTTGGTGTGAGGTGTGAAGATGATGATTGCGAAGTGCTCAGCACAGGATCACCTATAGTAGCTGTAGTACTACTACATTACCACTGCCCTAGCACTTCTGCCCTCTAGGGCTTCTCTGCTCTGTGCTCTGCTCCCTCCATTTTCTAATTGTGTGCACCTGAGTTTGTTATCTCACCTGCCTAAAATTAGCTCCTATCTGTAATATGGGGATGATAAAAGTATATACCTCCTGTGTTGTTGTGAGGAGTAAGTGAACTGAGGGTGGTAATGTTAATAATAATAGACATGAAGACAACTACTGACATTTATTGAAGCAGGACTCAGTGCTGGGCACTGTGCTAAGTTTTTTTTCTTTTTTTTAAAATGCACATTGTCTCATTTAATGCTCATTGCACAGAATTTGGAACATAATAAGTGCTTTATAAATATTAGCTGCTATTGTTGTGTTTATTGCGAAGCCCTCAGAGTTGAAGAATTTCAGCTCTGCCAGTTTCTTCACATATCATTGTTCAGGGCCCCTGGTGAAACAGTTCCTCAATCAGGCATTTCTTATCTATGAAGTTAAAGTACTACATGTGAACCCATCCCCTTTTCTTTTAAACTCTTTAGCCTCAGTTCCTCCCTTATCTCCCCCTCACTTAAAAAAATTATCTTCTCTAAAAAAAAAAAAATTATCTTCTCTGAAGACAGCAGCAGTGTGAAATAAGTCCAAGCTTCTCCAGAAAATGGTATTTGCTCATCTTGCTCATTTATTCCAGTATGTAAGCTGTCTGCATGCAGCTTTTCTCTCAATGACCTAAACCAGCTGGGTACTGTTGCCTCATGATCGGCAGAGCCTTATGCATCAGGTGCAGCCAGATGGGCCTAGAAAATACCCTCTTCTTCCCCTTTGTTTTTATTTGCTTAATTTGCCTTGAAAGGGAGTAAAGTTTCACAATGTTTAAATACTGTGCCTTTATTTCTGTGTATTGGTTTATGTATTTATCATTTAAGTTATTTATCATTTATCATTGGCTTCAAATCAGTTCAGCAAACATTTCCTAAACATCAGTTATTTGCAAGCTACTGTGTTGCAGGAATGGAATACAGATCTGAATATGGGAAGTGCTGTGCACTCTAGTGGTTACATGTACCACTAGGCTTTGGTATCATATCTAAGTTAAATCTTTTATCTATTCCTTATTAGCTTAGAGAAGATACCTGCTCTAAGACTTTTTCCTCATATGCAAAAAAGGGGTTGAGAATATCCATGTCATAGGATTGTTTTTAGGATTAAATGAGATAATGTATGGAAAGCAGTCATCGCTCAGTAAATGGTAGTCATAAATAAGGCACAGTCTCTTCCCTAACTGGAGGAAACGGACACAGAAAAGCAGTAATTTCCATGGAATATGGGAGGTGTAGTAGGCTCATTCTGTCAGGGAGGAAGAAGGCGGCTTGGGGAAGAAGGCGGCTTATGGAAGCCTTCCTGGAGAGGATGGGAGTTGAGTTTAGTTTTGAGGGTTGGGACAGAGTCTCTGGTAAAGTAGGGCAAGGGGCGGTGTTTTCCTGGTGGAAGGGACAGCATGAGCAAAGGCACAGTGAAGGAAACATGGTATGTGCCAGAAACTGCAAGAAATCCAGTGTTATTAGGAACCTCAGGTCCTTGGGTTGGACTTCCCTGTAGGAGGGGCTGCTTTGATGTGGGCTGGCCCTGTTTAGCCTTTCCTTGTTTAACTCCCCTCAGGCTGCCTTAGCAGGCTCCAACTCCCTTTAGAAGGTGATGATGTGGTCTAAAGAATGCCAGCTCTTATTTAATTTGTTTAACTTCTGTTCTGAAAGGAAAGGTTATTTATGGGGAAAGGGCATGTCTATCATTGAAGAAAAAGTCAAACATGGACTTCCAGAGCTTTCCTTACCAACCATGTGACCTTATACTATTATTTAACCTGTGTCTCAGATTCTTCATCTCTACAAGTAAAAATTGTATAAAAAATAGTATTTACCTCATCTGGGGTATTTCAGGATTAAATGGTATAGTAATGCATGTAAATTACTTGGAACAGTCCCTGGAACAAAGAAAAAGCTCAATAAATGTTAATACTGATATGTTAACTACTCCCAGAGTATTTCCATTCAGAAAAAGGCAGCATTTAACTGAGGGAAATGGTGGAATTTTTCAGCATAATGTCATTTGCTTGGAAACAGAGGTCAGTGAGAATTAGAAAAAGGTGATCCAGTTCTCTCAATCTTATCTTCTAGAGGAAAATTTAGTGCTGCTGCACATACTGTAGTTTCAAAGGGAAGCACAGATCCTAAATAGTAATTCCGAATCACCCAGTGCTGTTTTCTCACAGAATCAGAAGCTTTTAAAGCAGAAGTCCTGAGAACAAACTCACCCCAGTGGGTAGAACCTTTTCCTCCTTCTTCCTCCTCTCCTCCCCCTCCTCCCCCTTGCTCTACTGGCTCCCTCTTTTTCTCTTCCTTCCTCCCCCCTTTCTTACTGTCTCTCTTAATTTCTTCCTCCCTCCCTCCTCCTTCTCCTTCCCTTTACCCTTCCTTCTTCTTTTTTTTTTTTTTAATTTAATTTATTTATTTATGGCTGTGTTGGGTCTTCGTTTCTGTGCGAGGGCTCTCTCTAGTTGTGGCAAGCCGGGGCCACTCTTCATCGCAGTGCGCGGGCCTCTCACTATCGCGGCCTCTCTTGTTGTGGAGCACAGGCTCCAGACGCGCAGGCTCAGTAATTGTGGCTCACGGGCCCAGTTGCTCCGCGGCATGTGGGATCTTCCCAGACCAGGGCTCGAACCCGTGTCCCCTGCATTGGCAGGCAGATTCTCAACCATTGCACCACCAGGGAAGCCCTACCCTTCCTTCTTTACAAATTAGGTTTGCTTGGCTTGGAGAACAATGTGGGTTAGATTTCAAGCCCATGACTAGGTGCCCTTGTGCAGGACAACTTGTACAGCCATATGAGTCGGCCCTCATCCCCTTCTGAATTCTCCTATCTGAGGCCACTTAATGGTGATTGTTTTGTTTTAATTGTGGTAAAATACACAGAACATAAAAACGTATCATTTTAACCATTTTTAAGTGTACAACTCAGTATTAAGGATATTCATATTGTTGTGCTGCCAATCTCCAGAAATTTTTCATCTTGCAAAACTGAAACTCTATGCCCGTTAAATAACTCCCCATTGCTCCCTCCTCCCAGTCACTGGTAACTACCATTCTATTTTCTGTCTCAATGAATTTGACCATTGTAGGTACTGCATATAAGAGGAATCATACAGTATTTGTCCTTTTGTGACTGGCTTATTTCACTTAGCACAGTGTCTCAAATTTCAAACATATTGTAGCATGTGTCAGAATTTCCTTCCTTTTTAGGACTGAATAATATTCCACTGTATCTGTATACCACATTTTGTTTATCCATTCATCCTTTGGTAGATATTTGGATTGCTACTACCTTTTGGCTATTGTGAATAATGCTACTATGAGCACGAGTGTACAGATATCCCTTTGAGACACTGCTCTGGATTCTTTTGGGTATATACCCAGAATTGGAATTGCTGGATCATATGGTAATTCTATTTTTAATTTTTTTGTGGAACTGCCATATTGTTTCCTCAGTGGCTATACCAATTACATTTCCATTAACAGTGCACAGGGGTTGCAATTTCTCTTCATTCTTGCCCATACTTGTTTTCTGTTTTTTTGGTGGTAACCATCCTAATGAGAGAGGTGGTATCTCATTGTAGTTTTGATTTGCATTTCCCTAATGATTAGTGATATTGAGCATCTTTTCATGTGCTTATTGGCCATTTGCATATCTTCTTTGGAGAAATGCGTGTTCAGATCTTTTGGCCATTTTTGAATTGGGTTGTTTGTTTTGTTGTTGTTGTTGTTGAGTTTTAGATGTTCTCTGTATATTCTGGATATTAATCTCCTATATCAGATTTGCACATACTTTCTCCCATTCTGTGGGTTGCCTTTTACACTGTTGATACCATCTTTTATTATGCAAAAGTTTAAAATTTTCATGAAGTCCAATTTGTCTATTTTTTCTTTTTTTACCTATGCCTTTGATGTCATATCTATTGCCAAATCCAGTGTTGTAAGGTTTTTGTCATTTTTTCTTCTAAGAGTTTTATAGTTTCAGGCCTTACATTTAGGTCTCTGATCCTTTTTTTTTTTTTGGCCGCACGGCAAGTGGGATCTTAGTTCCCTGACCAGAGATTGAACACGCACCCCTTGCAATGGAAGCACAGAGTCTTAACCACTGGACCGCCAGGGAAGTCCCTAGGTCTCTGATCCATTTTGAGTTGATTTTTGTATATGGTGTTAGTTAAGAGTCCAATTTCATTCTTTTGCATGCGGGTATCCAATTTTCCCAGCACCATTTGTTGAAAAGACTGTCCTTTCCTCATTGAACGGTCTTTGGCACCCTTGTCAAAAATCGTTTGACCATGTATGCAAGAGTTTACTTCTGAGCTTTCTGTTCTGTTCCATTGTTCTATATGTCTGTCTTTATGCCAGTACCACACTCTTTTGATTATTGTAGATTTGTAGTAAATTTTGAAATCAGGAAGTGTGAATCCTCCAGTTTTGTTCTTTTTCAAGATTGTTCTGGCTTTTTGGGGTCCCTTGAGATTCTTGATAGGACTGCATTGAATCTGTAGATCGCTTTGGGTAGTACTAACATTTTAACAGTATTAAGTCTTCCAATCCATGATAATGGGATTTGTTTCCATTTATATGTCTTTTTAAATTTCTTTCAGCAATGTTTTGTAGTTTTCATTATCACTTTCTTGGTTAAATCAATTCCTAAGTATTTTATTATTTTTGATACTATTGTAAATGGAATTGTTTTTGTAATTTCCTTTTCAGATTATTCGTTGTTAGTGTATAGAAATGCAACTGATTTTTGTGTATTTACTTTGTATTTTGCTACTTTCTGAATTTATTTATTATAGTCATCCCTCTGTATCCTTGGGGGATTCGTTCCAGGAGTACCCATAACAAATCCAGGGATGCTCAAATCCTTTATATAAAAAAGCACTAGTACAATAAATACAATTGGCTCTCGACAGGTTTCCCATCTGTAGGTTTAAACAAGTGTAGATAGAATTTGGACTCATGGTTGGGTGAAATCTGTGGATGTAAAACCTGCAGGTACAGAGGGCCAACTGTAGTTTTAACCATTTATTGTGGAATCTTCAAGGTTTTCTACATATAAGATCATATTATTTCCAAACAGTGATAATTTTACTTCTTCATTTCCAATTTGGATGCCTTTTATTTCTTTTTCTTTCCTAATTGCTTTGGCTAGAACTTGTTGTACTATTTTGACTAGAATTGGTGAAAGTGGGCATCCTTGCCTTGTTGCTGATCTTAGAGGAAAAACTTTCAGTCTTTCACCATGGGTTTTTCATATATGGTTTTTATATTGTTGAGGTCATTTCCTTCTATTCCTAGTTTTCTAAGTATTTTTCTCATGAAAGAGTGTTGAATTTTGTCAATGCTTTTTCTGCACCAGTTGAGATGATCATGTGGGTTGGTTTGTTTGCTTCTTCATTCTGTTAATGTGGTGTATAATATTGACTGGTGTTTGTATGTTGAACCATCCCTGCGTTGCAAGAACAAATCCCACTTGGTCACGGTCTCTGTGCCGAGGATCAGACGGTATGCAAGCTGCTCCTGGTGCATGGCTACCTGCCATGTAGGGGTGGGAGATGGGTAGCTGCTACTGTGCTAAGAGCTGAAATTGACTAAAATCACCTCAATTCACAGTCCAGTCCTTCTGCTGGAAGTTGCAAACCTTCAATAGACTCCAGAGTTCCAAAATAGTTATATCAGACAGATTCTGCCAGTGCAATTGTTGTCTAGGTGGGGAGACAGATTCCTGGTGCTTTCTACTCCTCCATCTTCCTCAGGTCCTCCTCATTTTCTTAATAGTGTCATTCAAAGAAGAACCTTTTTAATTTTGATGAAGTTCAATTTATCAGTCTTTTCTTTTATGGCTTGCCCTTTATGTGTTCTGTCTAAAATTTTTGCATATCACAAGATCACAAAGATTTTGTGTTTTCTTTTAGAAGGTTTATAAGTTTAGTTCTTACATTTACATCTGTTATCCATTTTGAGTTAATTTTGTTTTATGGTATGAAGTAAGGGTTGAGAGGTTCTTTTTTTTTTGCATATGATTATCCAATTGTTCTACGACTGTTTCTTGAAAAGACTGTCTGTTACTCATCGAATTACCTTTGCACCTTTGTTGAAAATCAATTGATGTATATATGATCTTTTTCTAGACTCTCTTCTATTCCATCAGTCTATATCTGTCTATCTTTAAATCAATACCACAGTGCTTTGATTGCTGTAGCTTTGTATTGTCTTGAAGTCAGGTAGTGTAAGTCTTCCCACTTTGTTATTTTTCAAAATTGTATTGGCTATTCTAGGTCCTTTGCATTTCCATGTAAATTCTTGGACTCTGAGCTCTTTGGATACAGGAAGTATGTCCATATCTTTTAGTGTCACCCCACAGTACCTGCTAAGGTACTTTTCTATATTTGTTGATTGATCAGTTAGTTAATAAGAACTGATGGAATCAGTAGGATTAACTCATTGAAACCTAGAATCTTAGAGCTAGAAGAGGACTTATAGGGACACTAAGATGAAGATGAAGCCCAACCATCTCATCTTTGACCCACCTATTCCTAAATTAGGCACTGGCCTTACCTGGGTTGGTAGGTCTGTGGAGCTCTATTTATGTGCCAGATATAAGATTTCATTTTGCCTTTACAACCAGGACTTATCAATAATGTGTTGGGTCACAGGGATACATAGAGGAATGGAACATGGTACTTACATGTGAGGTGTTCATGGTCTGTTGGGACCTACTTTTGTATGCCTCACTGAAAGTGCCCCCAGACAAGGTCCCTGATGTGTGTGTGGTCCAGGAAATATGCCTAAAAGTAGACTTTAGGCATCTATGTTTTAGTAGCAGACCTAAGGCAAGTCAGCGCCTGAGTGAATTTGATCAAAGACTATCTTCAGAGGCACAGGCAGCAACGCCAATGACAAAATTCTTGCAAAGTAAACAGCCTATACATTACAGATGCTACCATCCGCACACCTGTATTAGAGGACTTGCTGAGTACAGACATTTTGACTTCTTAATGGATGACCATGAAATTGACAAATTAGGAGGGGGGAAGAAAATTGCATCTTTGAAAGCTTATGGTTCATCATTCTACTGAAATAACTCAGCTTCTTCCCTTTAAGCTATAATTTCAGTTTCTTTTTCTAATGGACACATTGATTTTTTGTGCTTATTTCTAACCTTACGGCCTACTGAAAATTTCCTTAAAAGGAAATATAGAAGTTAGGAGGTGTAATTTGAAAAAATAGCTTTTAGGTGAAGTAACTCTATCAATATTAAGATGTAGTCAATGCTTTATAGTGGAACATTTCTAGACTTTAATTACCTGTAAATAAATGCTACCATTTTGCTATGATAAAGGAAATCTTTCATTCCTTTTAAGTACTTTTGTCCATAATCGTTAAACAAAAGCAAATGTTGATTTCATTGGAAAGCATTAAAATGTTTCCTTTATCAAACAAAATGTTTTTCTAAAATTTTGTATTTAGACTTTAAATAAACAAAATTAGATTAATAATATAATGATTTCTATGAAGTTAGCTCGAGAACTAGAAATTAGTAGTAAAACCACTGTCTATGTGTTCTTCCTTATTCCATTTTTCTGTTATTAGTAGTAATTACCATTGTCTATGTGTTCTTCCTTATTCCATTTTTCTGCCTCTTTTTCAGAGGTAACCACTTTCCTAAATTTTGTGTTTATCATTACCTTGCTTTTAAGTTGTGAAATATGAAATATATATTTGTCTAAGCAATAAATATATATTTGCCTAAACAATATATTGTTTAGTTTTGCATGTATTTGAACTTTATAAAATGATACATCATATCTTCTGGAATTTGCTTTTTTTCCACTCCATAGTTATGATTTTCATTTATTTTTATTGCCATGTAATATTCTATTGTGTGACTGTGTCACATTTTAACATTTTATCTGTTATCCTGTCGATTGTCATTTATGTTGTTCCCAGATTTTTGCTATTATGAATACTGATGCTATGAATATTCTTGAACATGTCTCCTGATGTGCATGTACAGTACTTTCTTTCAGCTGTACATGTAGGAGTAAAATTGTTGAATTATAAGGTATGTCAGTGTTCAGCTTTGCAAGTTACTGTCAATTTATTTTCCAAAGTGATATGGCAATTTAGAATTATATACCCACATATAGGTGATTCCATTGTCCATCTATTGTCAATTCTGCTATAACACAACACTTGTGTCCTAAAAGTCACCATGCTATGCATAATCACCTAATAAAAACCACAGGGCTTATGGGAAAAATGGAGTTAGGGGAAAAATGCTCAAAAGTTTTGTCAGTGGCACGTAAAAACAGTAGCACAGTTTCATACATCTTAAATACTTGAGAAATATATAAATATTATAATAAATATAGCACTTTACCTTGAAAAAGACTTGAAGTTTCCTTGTGCAAGTGGGTTTCTGGAAGGGCTGCAGCTTGTGAGTTACTGTGTAGTGATGAAGGAAGGTTATCTGAAATTGGATGGAACATTGTAGCACCAAATGTGGATGGGTATGGCTCATAATACTGGTGAACTGAGGTATTGATAGATATTAGAGATGTGTGTGTAATGTATATTCCTGTGTGGCTTGGTTCAGCTGGATACAGTTTTCTGCATTTGTCAGGATGAAATTGTGCATAATCAAATGCAAAATTCATGTTATGCTCAAATTGTTCATTAATATATTAATTTCATTGGAACAGATTCACATTTTCATGACAAATATTATAGCAGATCTGACTGTACTCCAACATTTGGTACTGTCAGTTTTTTATTTCTGCTAACCAAAAAAGTATAAAATTATTACTCATGTGGTCTTTACTCTCATTTCTCTGATTCTAGTAAGATTGAGCATCTCTCTCCTTTTTTCATTGGCCAAATGTGTTTATTTTTCAGTACCTGCGTATTCTTATCCTTTGCCTATTTTTCATGTGGGTTTTTTGTCTTTGTGTTTTCTGTAGGAGACTCTTTATATACTCATTTAAGAAGTCCTCTCCTAAAAGGTCACCATTACCCTGATACAAAAGCCAGATAAGAACACTACAAGAAAAGAAAACTACAGGCCAATATCTCTGATGATTATAGATGCACAATTTCTCAACAAAATACTAGCAAACCAAGTTCAGCAGCACATTAAAAGGATCATACAACATGAACAAGTGGGGTTTATCCTTGGCATGCAAGGATGGTTCAACATATGCAAGTCAATAAACTTGATAATCACATTAATAGAATGAAGGATAAAAATTATGTGATCTTCTTGATAGATGCAGAAAAAACAACACCCTTTCATGATAAAAACTCTCAACAAATTGGGTATAGAAGGAGCATACCTCAATATAATAAAGGCCATATAAGACAAACGCACGGGTAACATCATACTTAATGGTGAAAGGTTGAAAGCTTCTCCTCTAAGTTCAGGAACAGGATAAAGGTACCCACTCTCACCACTCCTATTCAACATAGTACTGTAAGTCCTAGCCAGAGCAATGAGGCAAGAAAAAGAAATAAAAGCCATTCAAATCAGAAAGGAAGAAGTAAGTTGTTTTTGTTTGCAGATGACATAATCATATATATAGAAAACCCTAAAGACTCCACCAAAAACTATGAGAACTAATTAATGAATTCACTAAAGTTGCAGGATACAAAATAAACATACGAAAATTAAACATATTTGTCTACACTAATGACAAACTATCTGAAAAGGAAATAAAAGAATCCTATTTATAATAGCATGAAAAACAATAAAATAGGAATAAATTTAACCAAGGAGATGAAAGATCTGTATGTTGAAAACTATCAGACACTGATGAAAGAAATTGAAGAGAACACAGCTAAATGGAGAGATATCACATGTTCATGGATAGGAAGAATTAATATTGTTAAAACATCAATACTACCAAAGTGATCTATAGATTTGATACAACCCCTATCAAAATTTCAATAGCATTTTTCACAGAAATAGAAAAAAATCCTAAAATTCGTATGGAGCCACAAAAACCCCAAATAGCCAAAGTAATCTTGAGAAAAAAGAACAAAGCTGGAGGCATCATACTTCCTGATTTCAAACCATATTACAAAGCTATAGTAATCAAAACAGTATGGTATTGGTATCGGCTTAAAAACAGACACATAGACCACTGAAACAGAGTCCAGAAATAAACTCACACATATACAGTCAACTAATATTTGACAAGGGAACCAGGAATACTCTATGGGGGAAGGATAGTCTCTTCATTAAATGATGCTGGGAAAAGTGGATATTTACTTGCAAAAGAATGTAATTGGACCCCTGTCTTACACTGTTCACAAATACTAACTCAAAATGGCTTAAAGGCTTAAATATAAGACCTAAATTGTAAAACTTCTAGATGAAAACATGGGGAAAAGTTTCTGCACATTGGCCTTGGCAGTGACTTTTTGGATATGACACCAAAAGCACGAGCAACAAAAACAAAAATACAACTACATCAAATTTAAAAGCTTTTGTGCAGCAAATGAAATCATCAACAAAATGAAAAAGCAACCTATGGAATGGAAGAAAATATTTGCAAGTCATATATCTGATAAGGGATTAATATCTAAAAATTATAAGGAACTCATACAACTTAATAGCAAAACCCCCAAATAATCCAGTTAGAAAATGGACAAAGACATTTTTCCAAAGAAGAAATCCAAATGATCAACAAGTACACGCAAAGGTGCTCAACATCATTAATAATCAGGGAAATGAAAATCAAAACCACAATATATCACTTCACACCTTTTAGAATGGCTACTCTGAAAAAGATGAGATAACAAGTGCTGATAAGGATGTGAATAAAATGGAACCCTTGTGCACTGTTGGTGAAAATGTAATTTGGTACAGCCGCTATAGTATGGAGGTTCTTCAAAAAATTAAAAATAGAGCTACCATATGATCCATTAATCTCACTTCTTGGTATACATCTGAAGGAAATGAAATCAGTATCTTGAAGAGATATCTGAACTCTCATGTTCATTGCAGCATTACTCATAAAAACCAAAACATGGAAGCAACCTAAGTGTCCATAAATAGATGAGTGGATAAAGAAAATGTGATACACACACATGCACACACACACACAGAGGAATATTATTCAGTCACAAAAAAGAAGGAAGTCCTGTCGTTTGCAACAACATGAATAAACCTTGAGGGCATTATGCTAAGTGAGATAAATCAGACAGAGAAAGACAAATGCTGCCTGATCTCACGTATATGTGAAATCTAAAAAAGTCAGACTCATAGAAACAGAGTAAATTGGTCATTGCCAGGAGCTGGGAGAGTAAGGGAAATAGGGAGATGTTGGTCAATGGGTATAAACTTTCAGTTATAAGATGAATGAGTTCTGGGGATATAATGTGCAGCATGGTGACTGTAGTTAACAATATTGTGTACTTGAAAGTTTCTTTAAGAGTAGATCTTATGTTCTTACCCCGCCCCCCACAAAAAAGTTTTGAAGTATTACTTGCCATTAAAACCTTAATCCATTTTTAGTTGATTCCTATGTATGATATGATATGAGATAGAGATCCATTTTTTTTATTATGTGTAGAACCAACTCCATTTATCAAATAGTCAGTCCTTTTTCTAGTGATCTGCCGTAACATCATTGTCATGTATCAAATTTAAATAAAAGTCCCTGTGTTGGGGCTTTGTGTTCTCTATAATAGTCTGTCTAACCCTGATCCAATACCACAGCATCTTAATTATTAAAACTTACTTTTTAAAAAAGTTTTCTTACCTGGTAGGACAGCTCCCTTCTCCTTATGCTTCTTTTTTTGTGTGTTGTGGTTAAAAAAATATGTAACCTAAAATCTACCATTTGAACTAGTTTTAAGTGTACAGTTTGGTGGCATTAAGTACATTTCTACTGTATAACTATCACCAATATCCATTTCCAGAACTACTTCATCATTCTAAATAGAAACTCTGTATCCATTAGGTAATAATTCTCTATTCCCCACTCCATCCAGCCCCTGGTAATCTCTAATCTACTCCTGTCTGTATGAATTTGCCTACTCTAGATATTTCATGTAAGTGGAATCATACAATATTTGTCCCTTTGTGTCTAGCTTATTTGTTTAGTATAATGTTTTCAAGTTTCATCCATGTTGCAGCATGTATTAAAACTTCATTCCTTTTTTTTTTTTAACGTCTTATGGAGTATAGTTGCTTTACAATGGTGTGTTAGTTTCTGCTTTATAACATAGATCCCCATATCCCCTCCCCCTTGCATTTCCCTCCCACCCTCCCTATCCCACCCCTCTAGGTAGTCACAAGGCACCGAGCTGATCTCCCTAAAACTTCATTCCTTTTTAAGGCTGAATAATATTCCATGTATGTTCACACCACATTTTGTTTATCCATTCATCTGTTGATGGACACTTGGGTTGTTTCTGCCTTTAAACTGTTGTGAATAATGCTACCATGAATATTGGTAGTATCTTTTTAAAGTCCCTATTTTCAATTCTTTTGAGTTATATACCTAGGAGTAGAATTGCAAAGTCATATGGTAATTCTGTATACAACATTTGAGGAATTGTCGAACTGTTTTCTACAGGGGTTGCACCATTTTATATTCCCACCAGTAATGCACAAGGGTCGATTGCCAAAAGAAGTGTAATTGATATGCTAGGAGAAGAGAGAAAATGGAACCATATAAAATACTCAAAATCAGAGAAGACAAAAAAGAGTGGGGCAAAAAAGAACAAAGGGACAAATAGAAAACAGTTACAAATATGGTAGATACTAATCCAAGTATATAATAATCAGTTTAAGTGTGAATTATCTAAATATACCAATTAAAAGAGAATCTCAGAGTAGATTTTTAAAAAAGACCCAACTTTATGTTATCTATAAGAAATCCACTTTAAATATAAAGACACAGATAGATTTAAAGTGAAAGAATGTAGAAAGATGTATCATGCTATCACTTACCAAAAGAAAGGTGGAGTAGCTATATTAATTTCAGACAAACTTCCTTTGTTGAGGAAGAACCTCAACCTTGCCTCAACTCTGTAGTGCCAAAAATAGATGACCAGATTCAATGGATTCTAGAAAGACAATTCATTACAGCAGAGCAAACAACAGGATTATGAGCATGATAGCATAAGTTTCTCTGCCCCCGAGTCTTCTGGTGGATCCAGATGGCGGCTATACACACAGTGAATTGTGCTGCAGTTGAAGAACTGAAGGCCAAAGGCTCAGCATCTTTTTTTTTAAAAATTATTTATTTATTTATTTATTTAATTAATTAATTTATGGCTGTATTGGGTCTTCATTTCTGTGCGAGGGCTTTCTCTAGTGCGGCAAGTGGGGACCACTCTTCATCGCGGTGCGCGGGCCTCTCACTATCGCGGCCTCTCTTGTTGCGGAGCACAGGCTCCAGATGCGCAGGCTCAGTAATTGTGGCTCACGGGCCCAGTTGCTCTGCGGCATGTGGGATCTTCCCAGACCAGGGCTCGAACCCGTGTCCCCTGCATTGGCAGGCAGATTCTCAACCACTGTGCCACCAGGGAAGCCCCTCAGCATCTTTTGCAGTAAGCAATAAGCAAGCCAGTCCCCTTCTTCCAGAAAGTGATCAGTTGCATGTTAATCATGCTGTGGTCATGTGACCTACTTAATTGCCTGTGACTGGCTACAGAAATAGCTCGGGACCAGATGATGGCTAGACATTGCAGTTTGGCACACACAGCAAGGATGTGCAGATATGTTCAGGACCCGTGGCAGGTTGCTTCTCCCAACATTTTGTTTGTCTGGAAATATACATATTTCAACTTTGTTTTTGAAGAGTATTTTTAGTGGGTATAGAATTCTAGGATGGCAGTTATTTCTTTCAGCACTTTAAAAATGTTATTTCATAGTCTTCTGACTTCCATAGCTTTTGTTGAGAATCCATCAGTCCTTCAATAGTTGCTCTCTGCTGAGGCAAAGCCTCTTGCCCTGTGGATTCACAGCTTCTTTCCATGAACCTAGATACGGTAGATACCTCATGGGGGAAAAGGCTGCAGAACATCAGTTGACTTCTCCACAGTTCTCTCCTCTCTGGAATCTTAGTAGCTTGGTCCTAGTTTCTATCCTCTGCCCTTTCTAACCTAGGGATTGTAATGGCTTCCCACTCTTGCTAGTCCCAGGATGATTCTTTGTACCATACTGGTTCCCTGAACTCTGCCTAAACTTTGTAAACAGTCCTTCATTAAACTTTCTTCAGTTTCTCTTTTTAGGTGTGACATCTGTTTCCTGCTGGGCTACATATACAACAGGTTTCTAATGTGGGATTTCTGATGTCTTTTAATATACTAATGTGTCTAATGAGTTTTCCAGAAAGGTCTTAAAATACGTTACCTTTTTGAGTGTTTCAGGACTGTGTTTCTCAGAGCCTTATCTTTAGAAATACTGTTACATGAACGTGGACCTAATGCTAAAGGGCTGAGGTTTCTTGAAATCTACAAACAGGTCAACAGAAGGCTCCCAACCTGCCTAATGAGGGACCTGATGTCTCAGTCTTTATCCCTCTTCTCAGCTTTTCCTCAGAGACTTGCTACTTTAGTTAAGATTTCAAAGTACAAATCTATCACTTTGGTAAATTACAGAATCTTTCTGAGCTTGTTTCCTCATCTGTAAAATGGATATATACTTATCTATCTTATCAATCTTTTAGCTAGATTAAAGGAAATAATGCATTTCATTCATGGGGCATACTCAATAAGTATTAGTGTTCTCCCCCTTCCTGCAGTATCCCCTCCTAATGAAAACCAACTGAATTCATTTAAGGAAGATGTAGTATAGATTCCTTTCTGACTCCTCAAGTAGAACTTCAGTGGAAATATGAAATTGACTGTAAAATTGTGGACCCATATCTTTTAATGCTCAATTCTATGTTAAAGAATTTTCTCTTGAAACTCTGGCTTTTGGTTTATTTTATGAATTGTACTTCTTCCATACACAACTTGAATACATTAACTTTTAGTTAGTTAAAAATAAACTATAGCATCAATATTATTTTAATGTAGTTTTTTTGAAGTATTTTAAGTTTAGGGAGAAGGTGATTTGGACTTTTATTCTTTTGCAATTTGTTCTTTTCTTCTTTTGGGCATGCAGAGTTAGTGATCTAATAAATACAGTTGATGATTCCTCCAAAGTGGAGCCTTGTCCACCTCAATCATAATTTTAAAGATTTCCATGATTGCTCCATAGTGCCTGATCGCTCCAAATATCTAGTTATCCTTTCTCCCAAAGTCAAACTTGCCAGTGAAAAACCTGTTTTCCTTAAGTACCCAGCTAGAGTTGTTCTTCACACACATAGCACCGACAAGATCAGAAATTACATGGCATTCTGAGTCTGTCCACTTTAGCGCCATTGTCTTCTGTCAGATGCATACTCTTTAGAATCTAATTTCCTTTAATATCTCTTTCTGATCAGCCATTGGGGAAAAGCTGACATCCATCCCCACTTTCTGAAAATCCTTTTGAAACTCATGACTCTTTTGCCGATTAGGGAAACTTATTCCTAGAGGTGAGGCATTTTATCTTTGTAACTGCATTACTTCTCGAACTTCTGTAAAGGCTTTTGTGCTGGAGGAGCTTGAAATCTAATATGAAAAAATGAGAGGTACTGAGGTGTAAGTGTACCAACAAAAGCCCTTTAACTTTTCTTTCATATGACCCAGTAAGCTTAGTAATTTGTCACCTTACATGAAATTATGGTTTGCATATATTTATTTCTGCACAGTTTTTTGGGGCAAGCTTGAGAATTTCTGTTCCAGTATATTTAATTTGTGTTGGTATTATCAGATCGTGGGTTTGGGATTGGAGTAGGTAGGTGAGCGAATTTTTGGAGGAGGAGTGACAGTCTTCCCAATAAACTCCTAGGAAAAAGAGAAGAAGTTGAAGCAAAGCACTTGGGCCTTAGATCAGCAATGTAAGGATACAGATCAATTCACTTCTTTCTATCCCTGCTGTCACTCTCCTAAGTTAGACAGCCATCACTTCCCCTTGTAACTGGTTTCTCTACCTTCAGTCTTGGTCTGTTTAATCTGTTTTCAAGATACCCAAAGTTATCTTCCAAAATACAAATCATCCTGTTAGTCTCTTGCTTAAAATCCTTCAATGTCTCTCCATTGCTCTCAGAAAAAAGTCTTAAGTTTTTAAACATGACTTACACAGTCTTAATCGTCCGGCTCCCTGTCCATCTGATCTCCAGTTACTCCCCCCTTACAAGATTGTTCTAGTAATACTGATTATTATTACTCTTGCTGTAATTGTTGTTTGTCATGTGCTTCCAACTCTTCTCTGACCCATTCTTTTCTTTTCTAACCAATATTCTTTCCTTAGGTCCCAGCTGAGCCATTACTGCCTGTGTCTTCCCTGACCATCCCCCTCCAAGTGGAGTTTAGGTTCCCTTTTAATGTGCCTCCCCTAGAGCCTTCCCATCACAATGCGTATCACAGTGTGTGATGATTGCATCTAATTATTAGCTTGCATCTCCCACTAGATTGGAAATTCCATGAGGGATCAAGCCATGCTTGTCTTGGTCACTTTTGCATCCTCAATGGTTAGCAGAATGCCTAGCACGACGAAGGTGCCCAGAATTTATTTGATAAATAATTGAGCAAATGAAGGAGCTGTAATTTATGTGACAGGCTGACCTAGAGCCTTTACCATCTCAAATGCACAAGTTATGCTGTGATTTGTACTGGGATCACTGTAGGACCCAGGAAATGGAATTCAGGGCAGGAATGGACAGCTCTGACTCATCAAACCTGAAACCCGGGGAGCCTCTATATGGCTTGTGAAGTAGTGACTCTCAGGATGCAGAGTATCTACAACAAAACAATGCAGATTTCTGAATATTATGTTGAAACTCTGAGGCAAGGAGATCCTAGAACATTTTACCAATCAGGAAAAAGGTAAGTGAAAAATAATAGAACAGTTTCCATTTCTACTAATTTAAGATGTATAAAATTCAGTTAATTATGCCTATATTGTTTTATTTTAGAAAATACAAAAGATCTTTTTCTTCATAAGACCTTATTTTTTTCAACCCCAAACGCCCTGGAGGGGTTGAGGAATTGAACCCATGGAAGACTTCTGTATTTCCTCATTTCTCCCTTTGAGAGCCTTAGCTTTGACCAGGATGATTCCAGGCTGTAGCAACGCTCTCTGCCCATCCTCCCTGCAGACACGGGAGGGCAGTGCAAAAGCAGGTTTATGTTTTCCTGGACTTCTTTATTTCTCCCAAGGTGTCGTAAAAAGTTCTATTCCTGTCTTGCCAACTACTGCACTTCCTGTTCCTATTCTCAGTTCCCTATTCTTCTAAACATCCCTGGTAGAAATGGTACAAATGACTGAGACTGGAATCCTCATAGTTCCCCCAGGCAACACAAAAATAAGTTTACACATAGCAGAATTGTACAAGAGGAACAAAGATTTGTGGTGGTATCACTGAAATAACAGTAATTCTTAATTTTTTGGAAGTTGTGTTTCATTTGAGAACCTGATGAATGTTATAGATCCTTTTCCCAGAAATACACACATACACACTTACAATTGTACATACAAGTTCAGAGGGTTCATGAACTATAAGTTAAGGGCCTCTGCTAGAATACGTTTACGGAAGAACTCTCCTAAGTTATAAAATTTAGGTACTGGAGGGTGAGGAGTATTAGAGATTCTCACGCCTATGAATTTGTTATTAAAAATGAAACGTTTCCAAAACATGCAGCCAATGAGAGTTTGATTATATGCTTTGATATGTACTTTATTAATTTATGATACTGTGTCAGCACAAAGTGTATTAGGGATTGCCAAGGAGGATCATCTGGTGTTTGCTGAGAGTGGTTTGAGACCATTAGCTTTTTAATGAAAGTACACGGATGTACAATTAGAAAAATGAGAATTAGCTGAAGTTAGCTAAAGGGGGAAAACTATGTGCTTTAAACTAATATTTTCAAAATGCCAGGACTTAAAAAAAAAACCCAAACAAACCACTGCCCCCTCCCCCACCTTGTGCTGCCTCCGCCCTTTCCCCTCTCCAAAAATTCTGATATATTCAGCAATGGCTGGAGGGGTCCTGGGCTATGGGCAGCTAGAGTTCTACTTACAGGAAGCTCAGGAGAGGGACAGTGTCTAGGGGGTACTAATGCTATCCTAAGGGTCATGACCAGGTGCAAAAGCTACCCCTTAAACTGGCAGGGGTCGAGTGGATCTCTGGTGCTCATCTGAAGGAGACAGGATTAAGGGACACAGATTGGGACCTGAGAGGGGTTAGTGAGTTGTCTTCTGACCAGTGACTCTCAGGGTCCATGTCAGGGAGGTAAAATTTAAAGCAAGTTCAGAGAAGTTGCAGGACTACTGAGAACTTGGCATTACCCTTATCTTGGTGTTAGTAGGTTCCAGATGTTAGGGTAATCAATGAAATGTAAAAGTCGAGCTGCTTTTCTTCTCCTTGCCTGCAAATTTTCTTCTCTCCTCCAATTTGCGTGACATATTGGAAATACATTTTAATATGGTAGTTAAATGGCTCAGCCATTTACCAGCTATGTGACCATTGCAAGTTATCTAGCTGCTCAGCTTCTCATCTATAAAATGGAGACAATAATAGTACATACTTCATAGGGTTACTGTGAAAATTAAATGAAATAATGGATGTAAGGAATTTAGTATAGCACTTGTTGCCTAGTGAGCAGCTAATAAATGTTCACCATTTTTGTAGTTGTTTGGGCATCTACACTTCCCTACTAGGCTGACTATGAACTTCCAAAAGTCAGGATTTGTCCTGATGTATCCTACTTTTACTATAGAACTTATGTAAAATAGGCTTTTAGAAAGATTTTTTTGAATGAATGAATGGAGGAATGAATGAGAGAATGAATGAAGTTGGTTGCAAAATAGGTGTTTTGAATTAACTTGGACAGGTGTCTTCAGGCTTTCCATATGTACACTAGATCCTGTGACTGGACTGTTCCTTCCCTTGTCTTTGCATGGCTGCTGACCATTTCTCATCTTTTAGCTGTCACCTTGGTGTAACCTCTTTAGAAAGACCTTTTATAATGACCTCTATCCAAATGAGCTTCCTTGTCCCTGGACCCACTGGTTACATTTCCTACCACTACCCTTTGTTTATAGCATTTATATTTTATAATTTATACTATAAAGTACATAATTATATAGTTATTCAGTTTTTAAATTTGTTTTTTGTCTATTTTCCACTACACAATAAACTCTATGACAACGGAGAACTATTTTCTTCATTAATCCATGGAGGGACAACATTGTCTAATGGGCAGAACTAGGATTTGAACCCATGCAGTCTGACTCCAGGGCCTGTCTGCTTTCAAATCCTGGCTTTGTCAGGTATTAGCTATGTGACCTAAGACAAGTTGTTTAACCTCTGATCTTAGTTTTCTCATCTTCAAATTGGGGATAATAATTATACCTTCCTCATTGATACTGCCCTTTAGACCCAGGCAACTAAGGCTCCTGCCCTGGACCCTGTGCTTTAGAAGACCCTGCTCTAACTCTCTTCTGGCTATGTCTCACCCCATGGGCAAGCAGTTCCATCCCTGTATCTGCCTCTTCTAGGCCATACTTCTGATACTTGAGATCCCAGGACTCCTACCCAAATAGCTCTGAGCAAGCTTCCAGAGCTAGCTGGGCTTTTCCCCAGGTCCATCCTCCCAAAGCTAGTCTGTGTCTCTGGTGTGTATACCCAGAGACCTTATGGTAGGTAACTAAGGATCTGCTGTGTGTGGAGTGGGAAGGTGGACACAGCTTGGATGTTTGGGTCAAGGTGTCTACACCAATTGATGCAAGGCTCCTTGTGTGATGAAAGATATGCTGTAGGTGGGGAGAGAAGGGAGATAGGCTAGAGTCCTCTATTTTACCCTTGCTTCTAACCTGGCAAATGTTAGAGACAGGCCAGTACCTCCTGTGAGGATTAAATGAGACATTACATGTAAAGCCTTTAGAAAATGCCTAATATACCATAAAGTGATCAATAAATATTAGCTATTATTATTATATCTCTGTTGGCTTAGCACAGGGCCTAGTGTGTAACAGGTATTTAATAAGTTATTTTTTGAATGAATGAATAGATGAATGATTGAACTATTAACTCGTTAATTGGGGTACTCTTGGTTCTCTTGTTAGGTAAAATCAGCTGTGTATTTGAACTAAAGCTTTCTTCATTTATTGTAGTCATGATTAGTTGAAAGTAAGAAATCCTGGCTTGATATTCATAGTTAACTATTAATTGCAAGCTTCTTATCAGGAAAAAGATCTTAGGTGTTAATTTCACAGAATGATACTTCTCAGAAAGGGCCTGCATCTTATTTAAGCTAACAAATTATTATCTTTCACAAGAAAAACAGGAGGGATTTGAATTTATGTACTATTAGATGTTCCCTGTTAGCTCAAATACATTTGCAATGACATGTACAACAGTAGGATTGACAAGAGGTTTCTAGACCTCAGCACCACTCCAGTGGTTTTCTGGCAGCATGGAGGACCTTAGCATAAAAAAGAAAGGATCTGATGCTCAATTTCAGTAAATCTGGGGTAGTGAGCTGAGAGCCAAGGGGGGAACTTCACTTCCACACCAAACTCTTGCATCCACTCAGGGTGCTGCAGCTAGTGGGACCTGATGTCAAGGACTTGAGCTGCCCATTCCTTCCCCCAAAGAGAATCTGTCTCTCATTTGCTTGCCAGAATATGGAGACTTCCTTTTCACTATTAGAGATAGCTTTGAAAGTATAAACGCCTCTTGGAAAAGGGGACTTAAAACTCATGATAAAAAATTAAATGACTGAAATTAGTTAAATTTTGGCAGTAATTTTGCTGGGGATACAGAAGGTGAGGGAAAAAAAAGTAAAGAAGAGAAAGGCATATGGAGGAGGAGAAAAGCGTAGAGCAAGAGTCAATAGGGAGCTCAGAGAAAATCTCCAATCGCTGCAGTTTTAAACCAGAATCTGAAGTTTTGAAATTCCTTAGTTCTAGCAATAGGCTTTGATTTAAACAAAAAAAAAAAAAACAAAAACAAGACAGCATAGACACACAAAATGTACTTCACGTATCCATTTAGTGGTGGTTTGCAGCCATTTAACTAACACGCGTGGTATTGACTTCAGGG